>NC_142011.1:200830667-201130667 GCF_049901735.1 Notechis scutatus
ACTAAAGGGTTCCTTCTTTTTGTAGGAATCTTTTCTGTACAGAAACTGGGAGATTGTGAGTTCTAGTTCCACCTTACCCATGAAAGCCAGTTGGGTGATTAGGACGAATGAGTTGAAAGGGACTTTGGAGATCTTCTAGTCCAGCCCCCTGCTCAAGCAGGAGAACCAGAAGTGGTATTCAGCAGGTTCTAACCAGTTCTGCAGAACTGGTAGCGGAAATTTTGAGTAGTTCGGAGAACCGGCAAATACCACCTCTGACTAGCCCCGCCCCCATCTCTTCTCTGCCTCCCGAGTCCCAGCTGATTGGCTGGGTCTTCTTTTGTTGCCCTGCACAGGAGAACAGAGCTGGAAAGCAGGTTAGTGGGGAGGGAAGGGAATGGAGATTTTACAGTATCCTATCCCTTCCACGCCCACCAAGCCACACCCACAGAACCGGTAGTAAAAAAAAATTTGAATCCCACCACTGAGGAAAACCTATACCATTTCAGACAAGTGACAGCCCGGTCTCTTCTTAAAAACCTCCAGTGATGTAGCACCCACGATTTCTGGAGGCAAGCTGTTCCACTGGTTAATTGTCCTTACTGTTAATTCCAGGTTGCTTCTCTCTTTGGTTAGTTTCCAACCATTGTTTCTTGTCCTGCCCTCTAGTGCTTTGGAGAATAATTTGACCCCCTCTACTTTGTGGCAGCCCCTCAAGTACTGGAATACTGCAATCATGTCACCCCTAATTCCTCTTTGCATTTTGAGCCACAAAAACTACTCCAGCTAATATATTATGAAGACATATCTACATATAAAGAAAGGACCCAACATGGACCTCTTCATAAGCTCATCAGAGATACAGCTGAACTTACAAGAGATTTTACCTTTTGATCACCTGCCAACTCGAGTCAGGTAACTGATCCTACCATTGTGTAACATTTTCTAGGGGTCTGAGTTAGATTTTTATTTTCAGCCTATTTCTCTAACCCATCAAGATCATTTTAAGTTTTGATTCCAGGACTCATTTGCCAACCCAATTTTACTTATTAATTTTTATTTATTTGTTTGTTTGTCGAGCATGTATTAGATAACATGTATAATCATGTATAAACATGATTATTAATACATGAAATGGATACGAATAAAAGGGAACATTAGAACAGAGACGGTAGGCATGTTGGCACGCTTATGCACGCCCCTTACAGACCTCTTAGGAATGGGGTGAGGTCAATAGTGGATAGTCTAAGGTTAAAGTTTTTGGGAATTGGGAAAGAAATCACAGAGTCACATAGTGTATTCCAGGCATTGACCACTCTGTTGCTGAATCGTATTTGGGATTGGAAATCTCTGCTGTAGGGGCTGGCATGTGTAATGTGCAAATTTGCAGGTGGTGCAATGTGCAAAAAGCAGCGCAGCCCTCACCGGCTAGGACGAGGTAATGGTACTGCTGCAGCAAGAGGGGGCTGGTGGCACAGGCAGGCTGAAGTGGCGATGGAGATGGCTGGAAGGTGCAGGAGCGCTGCGCTACTTGCATTTGTGCGGCACTCCCACACCTTCCAACTTGCCTCTCCTGGCCTGGGCTCTTCCTCGATGGCTGCGGGCTGTAGGGATGGTCTGGGCAAGAAAAGTATAGGCTGGTGGTGGCGGGAGGGGGTGGCCCACCGGTTGGCAACCACTGACCTAGACATTGCTGAATTTCAGGAGTGCTATCCTAAATGTGCTTTCTCAAGAGGCAACCAGACTTTCTCTATTTTCCTTAAAGATCTTTAGCTTCCCATCCAAGAAGCTTCTTCAGTTCTGACTAAATCAGTGGTGGGATTCAATTTTTTTTACTACCAGTTCTGTGGGCGTAGCTTGGTGGGTGTGGCAGGGGAAGGATCCTGTAAAATCTTCAGGCAGAGGTGGTATTTGCCGGTTCTCCGAACTACTCAAAATTTCCGCTACCAGTTCTCCAGAACTGGTCAGAACCTGCTGAATACCATTTCTGGATTAAATGTTGGAGAATGGAAGGATTTAGCAGTCATCTGGTCATTAGCACTCTTTCTGAGAATCGTTGAGGCCACTTGGAGGTTTATCTGCGCCCTCGGGGTCACGTGAATAATGCAAATGGGTGTGGAACCTTCTTGGAACTACTGAAAGGACTGTGCTGTAAACAGGAGATAGGTGGTGTCGAATCCTCCCCTTCTATTGAGTATTCAATTTTAATGTAGACCACCTCTTTGACTCCTCTTTCAAACCAGAGGTCTGCCCAGGATATGGACTTTGCTAGGAAACATTGTCAAGATTGAGGGATAATGCTAATTAGGGTCAGATAACCTTCAAGTTTATTTCAGCTTCTGGTGGTTTCTTGGATATATCCACCCAATTTTCAACAACATTGGCTTGTCTGCGATTGATTTCCTTTTAGGAGACATTTTTTCCAAAGTTCTCTGTGTCTTGTCTACAGCCCTTGGCTTTATCTTGGTTTCCCATCCCATTACTAATCAAGCCTGACCATGCTTAGCTTCAGAGCCCAAATTCAGTCAATCAAGCGCTACCACTGATTACTTTCTAACCAAGGGGAGGGGAGAGAAATTAGTAGATCTGGTGATAGGTCTCCAGTGGTTTCTCTAATTTGAATCTAGAGGAAAAAAACCAGCATGGGACATGTTGAGTGTTAAGTACAGACACACACATACACATTACTGTTGGTAGAAAAATCCTTCTGGGTTCAGTTCCAAGTGGGGAAAAAGATACTGGAAACATGGAGGCTGTTTGGAAGGTTTAATGGTGGAAAGGACCTCATGGCCTGGAGCTCCAGAGTGAAAAGGAAGGAAGATCACATGCTTCAAGGTGAAGGAAGAGATCAAGAAAAAGGGCTGAGGTGCTGAGAGTGCCTGGGTTTTATAACCTTTGTTGGGATTTGAATTGGATCTTGTATTCTGATTGGTTGTCAGACTCTCATGAGGCCACGCAGGGGCAACTCTATAGGCTGTCCTGAGTTCCAGGCTTGGTTGAGCCTTGCTGGGTGATTATGCACTGAAAAGGGCTTTTGGCAATTGCTATAGCTTTACCTGGAGACCTTTGTTATGTAAAGTATTCTGGCCCAGGCCTTCATGGCCCACCCATTAACAAAGGTGGGGGTAAGCTTCTACTTCTGAGGGGAGTTTCTGCTTCTGAATTTCTATTCTTTTTAGAGGAAATATTTTGCCTTTTTAATATTTCCTAGGATATTTCATTTTTCTAGGAGCGGGGTGGGTGCTAACTTCCTACACTACCATGCACACAATGTTTCTCCGTTTGGTAGCAAGGAGAAAGTTCAGAATATCTAGTTTGCTTTTTTGTTGTTTTTCAGTTTCAGAGGACAACAGCTTCTACCTTTCCTTAATGGATTCTGTCTGTGGATGTTTCAGCAACCGAGATAATAAATCTCAGCATTGGGAGCTCACATATTTCTTCTGAAAAGCTCTTTCTGCCTCAGCATGGCTTCCTATGAGGGAAATAATCTGTGGGTGGGAAAACCCCTTGCCAGGAAATCAATAAGTCGGATTGCAGATGTCTGAACCCAGCTGCCTAGTTCTTTTGGCTAATGAAAGAAATTCATTCACCGGGAAGAAGCAAAGGATAGATAACTCATGACAAGGTTGACGGTGGGAGGGGTCATTCTTGAGAAGGTCAGGATCTCTGTAGATTCCTCCCTCCATCTACAATATATATCACATAATATACTGGCTGAGGTAGTTTTGATGGCTTAAGTAGGGGTCTGGCTGCAGATTTCCGAGAGTTGAAGTCCACAAGCCTTAAAGTTGCCAGGTTTGGAGACCCCTGGAAGGGTAAACCCAGCAAAGGTGATATCTAGCTGCTTTGTTCGAAAGATGATCCTGGATAGTTTTAGGACATGTTCTCTTGAGCAAAGAGAGATGAACTTTTTCACACTTGTGGTGTCAAGCTTCTGACTGACGAACCCAACCCAACAAAGCACTGTTGAGATGATCCAATCTCTTAATGCAAAACATTATTGAGTACATCATTTGGCACAGAATGAAGACAAAACCAGCTCTGATTAATTCCCGCACAATTCAATGTGATTAAAGTACAGAATCCTGTTAATGCAGGTCAACATTGTCCAATTAAGTGTCACAATATTGTTGTGAGAAGATGTCTTGAAAGTCTGGCGAACACCTGCTGCAGTGACCTTGGTTCTCACAGGCTGACTGGTGGATGTTCAAAACTTACATTCCAATTCCCCCTCCCCTCCCCTCATAGTACATTGCCAAGCTGAGAAACAACAAAAGTGAAAACAGCATGAGTACACTTTGAAGCTAGACATATGGCTCTTAACAGAAACTGCCCCTTGATGCAGCAAAATGATATTACTAGTGTAACAAGATACAGTCTCTGTAGCTCTATGTTTTGGACTGGCTAAATAAATGAGTTGTACACATGAATAAGTGGGTTAATCATCTGAGAGTGATGATTGCTTGTCTCCTAGCCAACTTCATTTCTTCCTGCTAAGACAATGGTGCCTTCCTTATACCAATCTCATCTCAATGTGCAAATATATCAGTTGTTCACATGACCTGCCCTCAAAAAGGAAGCATACAGTGAATGTTCCAAAGATGCTTTTTCAAAAGGCAACTGGACTTTATTTTTCCTTGAAGATATTTTGCTTCTCATCCAAGAAGCTTTTTCAGAACTTCTTCCAGAGGGATAGAATCAAGATCACACGAAGTGTTAATACCACTTTATAATGCCTTGGTAAGGCCACACTTGGAATACTGCATCCAGTTTTGGTCTCCACAATGTAAAAAAAGATGTGGAGACTCTAGAAAGAGTGCAGAGAGGAGCAACTTAGAGAATTAGGCGACTGGAGGCTAAGAACAGTTGCTGGAATTGGGTATGTCTAATTTAATGAAAAGAAGGGGTAACATGATAGCAGTGTTCCAATATCTAAGGGACTGCCACAAAGAAAAGGGAGTCAAGCTATTCTCCAAACCACCAGAAGGCAGGACAAGAAGCAATGGATGGAAACTAATTGAAGAGAGAAGCAACCTAGAACTAAGAAGAAATTTCTTGACAGTTAGAAAAAATAGTCAGTAGAACAACTTGCCTCCAGAAGCTGTGAATGCTGCAGCACTGGAAGTTTTTAAGAAGAGATTAGACACCCATTTGTCTGGAATGGTATAGGGTTTCCTGCCTAAGCAGAGGGTTGGACTAGGGCAGGGGTGGGATTCAAAAATTTTAACAACCGGTTCTGTGGGCGTGGCTTAGGTAGTGGGCGTGGCTTGGTGGTCATGTGACTGGGTGGACATGGTTTGGTGGTCATGTTATTGGCTGGGTGTGGCCAACTCAATATCACTCACATCAAGGCACACATCTCCTCGCCTGGCCTCTCATGACTGTGGGGATGCTGCAACAGTCGTAAGTGTGCAAAATAGTCATAAGTCACTTTTTGCAGTGCCATTGCAACTTCGAATGATCACTCCACACAAGCAAAGTACCAGCAAAGGAGGGGAAAAATACTCCAGAGACGTTCCAGAGACAGGAAGTCTAGTCCTGCCAAGAATGTAATAAGGGTTAACGGCAGGGGTGGGTTTCTACCAGTTCTGTCCACCTCTGTAGAACCGGTAGCTCTGAAGAGATGTTTCTGCCCACCCACCCACCTGGGCTCTTACCTGATCTTTATTTCCTGATTTTTCAACTTCAGCTGCCGAACGAGGCACAGCTGCAGTTAAAAAAGCAGGTAAAGAGGGCTGTTTCAAAGGCTGCTTCTCTGCACACAGCTGCTGATGATGATTTACAGGCGCAGCTCACAGCAGTGCAGGGAAGCTCGTAAATCCCGAACCGTTAGTTAACCCTGTCGTATCCATCCCTGGTTAACGGAGAGAGTTTCTGTAAGCAACACCAGAATGTTTCCTTCCTGCCTTGCTTACAGGATTAGGCCAGTAATTTCTTCTAACAACCGGTTCTCCGAACTGCTTAAAATGTTAACAACTGGTTCTAGCGAATAGGTGCGAACTGGTAGAATCCCACCCCTGCTCCAAGGTCCCTTCCAACTCTGTTATTCTATGTAAGTAGAGAAGCAAAACATCTTCAAGGAAAAACAAAGTCTAGTTGCCTTTTGAAAAAGCACTTTGGGGACAATCATGACTTGGATGACTGAGAATCTTCATAGAGATATAATGAATGTTTTGGACCCTGGTTGACATAACAAAGAAAACAAATGAATTATTTGGCAGTACATTGTTGGAAGTTAAAACCCACCCCTCTCCTAGAGAAATGAAATATTTTAGGATATACTAAAAAGGCAGAATATTTTCCCTGAAAGAGAAGTAGAAAGTCAGAGAGGCAGAACTCATCTCCCCCACTTTCATCAATGGGCCATTAAGGCCTGGGCCAATCTACTCTACATAACAAAGATCTACTCCAGGTAGAGCTATAATAGGAATTACCCAAAGCCCTTTCATTATATCATCATCCAGCAAGGCTCAACCAAGCCTGGGACTCAGGACAGCCTACAGAGTTGCCCCTGCATGGCCCCATGGGAGTCTGACAGCCAATCTGAATATAAGCTCAAATTCAAATCCCAACCGAGGACATAAAACCAAGGTTCCCTCAGCATGTTGCTCCTTCTTCTTTTTCTTCACCCAACATCTTGAAGTATGTGATCATCCTTTTCACTTTGGAGCTCCAAGCCATGTGGTCCTGTCCACCATTAAACTATCTTTCCAAGCAGTCACCATGTTTCCAGTGTCTTTCTTCCCCACTTGGAACTGAACCCAGATGGACATTTCTTCCAACAACAAAAAGCAACAAAATGTGATTGAGTCATTCATGTTGTGGGGACAAGACTGGTCTGGTTTGTAATTGGGGACAGAAGATAAGAATTTTTCTGACAGCTAAACGAAGAACAGTTCAGAAAACACTGATATTTATTTATTAGTTTGTTTGTTTTCATTTCACATTTTTGAACCCTCCATCTCAGTGGTGGGATTCAAATTTTTTTACTATCTGTTCTGTGGGTGTGGCTTGGTGGGTGTGGCAGGAGAAGGATACTGTAAAATCTCCAGTCAGAGGTGGTATTTGCCGGTTCTCTGAACTACTCAAAATGTCCCCTACCGGTTCTGCAGAACTGGTTAGAACCTGCTGAATGCCACCTCTGCTCCATCTCCCTCCTTCCCTAGATACCAGGACTATTTAATAAATTTGAACTTTTGAATACAATAGAAATTCATTTATTCATGCCAAGCCTTCTGCACATCATCTGTCTTCTTCCCTATAAATCTGTCTAATCAAAAAGTGAATCAAAAGTAGATTAGAACTGGCAGATTGATTACACCAAATTGTTTCGTAATCACAAAGGAAATCTTGCTAGGGTAAAGCCAGTTAATCCCTTTTTTAAGACATTGAATCTGCCAAATCTTCTCATGCAAACTCTGAAGATTTGGTCTTCCATGTTGCTTGCTTAGTTTTTCTTTAGTTCAAGGAGAAATAGAAAATAGATCAAGATTTGCAGAAGAGAACAAGATATTCTTTTGGACGCCCAATTTAACAATAGCCACAAATAAAAAAAAATTCTCTTCCTTCTAACATAACATTTTAAATTAGCCCTGTAGCCAATCAGGTGTAGCTAACTTTAAATAGAATCCTAGAGATTAACCCATCAGAGCTCTGGATTCCAAAAAAGGATATCTTGCTTCACATGTTTTGTTGGAAATATAAGTGTAAAGAAGGAATTTTTTTATCGTTTCTGGTGGACCTGCAACAAAGCAAAAAAATATTGGAGTAGGAGCCACATCTTTTAATACAGAAGATTCGTAAAATGAATATAAAGTTAAAACCAGTGACTTTTTTTAAAAAAAAGACTTAACGGACAAAGAAGAAAAGAAAAGAAATCTGGAACTTTGAAGTCATATTCACTGACAGCAGCAAGAAAGCTCTATGCACAAAAATGGAAAGCTATCTTAATTTCCAGGATGGATGATTGGCTGCAAAAGCTGATGGAGTTAGCAGAGATGGTTAAATTGACTACGCTAATTAAAGAAAAGAATACAGCCAACTTTGTTTTTACTTGGAAACCGCTTCTGGACTTTATGCTTGAGGTGGAAAAAAAATGAAACTTTGATTTTGGGTTTTGCTGATTATATAAGCTTTGTTGTTATAAAAATGGCTAGTATGTAGCATCATGCAAAAGTAAAAAGCTGAAGCTGTATGCTATTACCCCTGTTCCATTGTGCTAAAAATTGGAAATCAATACTTTTTTTTCTTTTCCTTTTACATTACCCTTTTTTTCCTCTTTCCTTTTTCTTCCTCTACTTCCCCATTATTTTCATTTTTCTTTGCATTTTATATTTCGATAATCTAATAAAAACGTGAATGCCAGAAAGAAAGAAAGAAAGAAAGAAAGAAAGAAAGAAAGAAAGAAAGAAAGAAAGAAAGAAAGAAAGAAAGAAAGAAAGAAAAGAAGAGAGAAGGAAGGAAGACAAAAAGACACAGACAGAAGGAAAGAAAGAAAGAAGGAAGGAAGGAAGGAAGGAAAGAAAGAAGGAAGGAAGGAAGGAAGGAAAGAAAGAAAGAAAGAAAGAAAGAAAGAAAGAAAGAAAGAAAGAAAGAAAGAAAGAAAGAAAGAAAAGGAGAAGGAAGGAAGGAAGACAAAAACACAGGTAGAAGAAAATGAAAGAAAGAAGAGAGCGAAATTAGGAAGGAAGGAAGGAAAGAAAGAAAGAAAAAGAAAGAAGACAAAAAGACACAGACACGAATGCATTTTTTAAACAACTGAAAATATACATTTGGGAGTATAAACAGAATTATCACTTTGCTATTGCATGCTGTTATCTCTGAATCGGGGTGTCATTTCATAGCTTGTAATGAGCTTTCAGCCTGACAGTTAGGAAAGTTTGATTCCAGGGAACACAGCCTTAATTTGCCACAAATTAGAAGAGCAGGGCATGGCCTATCCTTTTCAAAAATTGACTCGAATGAAGAAAGAGCTAAAGAAATTGCCGATGGTGTCTCAGGCTGTGCAAATATCTGGAAACCTTCTTTGTGATTCAATGTCTTGTCCCATGAAATCACCCAGGGAGCTGAATTTTGCTCGGAAGGAGAATTTAGTTACTCCACCATATAGCTTCCAAGAAGCTCTAGAGAAGAATCATCACCTGACATCTCCAGCCAGCCACCTTGCAAACCAGGGTCCTGGTGCGACACCTCCTCCTGCTGGAAGAGCCACAATATTGCAAGGTAAGTTGGGGTGAAAAGAATATTTTTGGCACCTCACTTAATATTCAAGGGGATGAGATATATGAGATTGTGACAGAAGAATCTGAAAAGGTCATAAAAAACATACACAGAGAGAGTAACGGAAAACTGTAGAAAGGAAGGTAATATCTCCAGTGTACCAGAGGTGAATTTAGAGACGGGTGATTAAAATTTAAAATAAAGAGCAAAGGGGTGGGGAAAAAAACAGGGTATGTATTTATCATGCTGAAATTTGAATACCAGAGTCAGGGATGGATGCAACTTTCTTAACTAGCCCTTCCACCATAACTATATATTTATACGGAGATGATTGAAGGCCTGGAGACTAAAAGATATGAAGAATGGTTGCAGGAGCTGGGTATGGCCAGTCTGGAGAAAAGAAAGACAAGGGCAGGGTGGGCTTCAAAAATTTTAGTGACAGGTTCTCTGCCCAGTTGCTGGGTGGGCGTGGCCATGGTGGGCATGGCCTATCTGGTCTCCTCCACCATGGCGGCTGTGGGGGGGGGCTATTTTTGTGTTCTCCAGACTCCAGAGGCCTTCCTCTGGGAGGCAAAAATGGCCTCCCCTGGGCTCTGGAGGCCCTCTGGAGGCCGGAAACAGGGTTGCCATCTGGCCGTTTTTCCAGCCAAATTCGAGAAATCTGGCCGTATTTCTATCTGCTTGGCCGTGAAAAAAATGATGTCTCCGGCCAAATTTATTTGGCTGGAAATTTGGCCGTACGAAAGTTGCTTGGCCATGAAATCGGCCAGATCTCTCCTTCCCTCGCGCATGCACGTCACCATGAGCAAAAGGAGGACAGGCGCGTCCTCTGGCGCTCTCCTTCCCTCGCTCATGCGCGTCACCATGAGCAAAAGGAGGACAAGCGCGTCCTCTCAGTTCTCCGACATGCCCACTTCCTCTCAACTCCCGTCACACACCCCTTCGGGACCTTGGTGCCTGGCTATGCCCCCTTCCCGCCTGTGACCAGAGCAGGGGCAGCTCCTCCTCCATCAACAACACACTCATTCCTATTACGGCTCGTTCTAACGCCACGCCCCTTGGCTTCCCCACCCATCCCGAGCTCTCCTTCCCTCGTGCATGCGCGTCACCATGAGCAAAAGGAGGACAAGCGCGTCCTCTGGCGCTCTCCTTCCCTCGCGCATGCGCAAAAAATAATTTGGCCGAATTTGGCCGTATTTTGACTTGAGTTTGGCCGCAGAGCCAAACTGCGATCTGGCAACCCTGGCCAGAAATGGGCCCATTTTTGAACTTCCAGGAGGCCCATTTTTTGCCCTCCTCAAGCCTCTGTGCGAGCCCTGCACTTACATCCAAAGCGGGTTGTGTGGAGACTCCTGGGAGGGGAGGCGTGGGAGGGGTGGGGCGGGGTGGGAGGGGCCAGCCAGGGTGGGATATGATGGTTTGCTGAACCAGCCGTAACATTAGCTATGGGTTCGCCCGAACCTGGGGGAACCCATAGCAGCCCACCCCTTTCACACAGGGGTGAAAGTATAGCAGTATTGCAATATTTGAGGGGCTGCCACAAAGAAGAAGGGGGGGCATTTATTTAGATATCTGTGGCATATACTAATTTTATTGTGGTCCTCACAAGCTTGGGAGCAGAGGTGGTATTTGGTAGGTTCTGACCACTTCTGGAGAACTTGTAGCAGAAATTTTGAGTAGTTCAGAGAACTGGCAAATACCGCCTCTGACAGGCCCCGCCCCCATCTCTTCGCTGCCTCCCGAGTCCCAGCTGATCGGCTGGGTTTTCTTTGGTTGCCCTGCATAGGAGAATGGAGCTGGAAAGCAGGTTAGTGGGATGGGGAGAGAATGGGGATTTTATAGAATCCTTTCCCTGGAGTGGGGTGAGAATGCAGATTTTACAGTATCCTTTCCATCTTTGCCTGGGAGGGCACGCCCACAGAACTGGTAGTAAAAAAATGTGAATCCCACCTCTGCTTGGGAGGGCCGAAACTTGAACCTGGGTCCCCTATATACTTTGTTAATTTGTCTCTTCAGCTTGGCATTTTGTAGCCCAAATGTGCCCACCCACTTTCTGAGAGCTTATATGACCTCTCTACTAAAGGGTTTCACTTTATGAGCAAGAGTTGGCTGCTGATAGTGATCATTGCATTTTAACTACTTTAATTCCTCAAGGTGCTCTGGCACCCTGCCTGATTTGTAACTCTGGCTTGCAGGTATTGCTGATGAAAAGGAAGATATTCAGACCGAATGGTTTAGGTTTCCACGATGGCTGTGACTCAGAGGTGGTATTCAGCAGGTTCTGACCAGTGCTAAAGAACCAGTCACGGAAATTTTGAATAGTTCAGAGAACCGGCAAATACCACCTATGACTGGAGATTTTACAGTATATCCTTCACCTGCCAGGCCCACCAAGCCACACCCACAGAACCAGTAGTAAAAAAAGTTGAAGCCCACCACTGCTGTGACTTTCATTGATCTTCGGTGTATATTCCCCTGTTTCTAATCTAATGATTGGTATTTAGAGCAGCTTTTTGCAAGCAAAGAAGCTTTTTGTATTTTTATACAGGTAATTCTTGACTTATCTTCATTTAGTGACCATTCAAAGTTACAATGGCACTGAAGAAAGTTACTTATGACCAATTTTCACACTTATGTCCATTGCAGCATCCCCAAGGTCATGAGAGCCCAGGCAAGGTGAAGCACCCCCTCCCAACATGAGTGATGTTGAGTTGGCCATGGCCATCCAGTCACATGCCCTCCCAGCCATGCTTATCCAGCTAGTTATTAGGGCAGAGAATGGGTTGTTAAATTATTTGAATCCCACCACTGGTTAAAACCATTCCCCACCCCCATGCTGGCAATTCAAAACCCCAGATGGCTACGATGCATGTTTTACATAAATGTTGAAAAAGCAAATAAAAGGGTAGGGATTTCTTTTCTATGCCTGAAGCAAAATAAAACAATACATTCATTTTTTATGGATCATTCTGTTGTTTTATACACAGACAGAAATTAGTATATTAGATTCAAGGACAGATTTTTTTTTTTTTAAATCATAACAGTTATATGGAGATTCTCTGCTATCCAGATCATACCGTAGTTGTCTTCCAATGGCAACTGGACTTTCTTGTTTTTTCTTGAAGATGTTTCACTTCTTATCCAAGAAGCTTCTTCAGTTCTAACTAAAGGATGGGGAATGGAAAGGATATATACTTTTTGCAGTCAGCCAGTTAGTTAGTTATTTAAAAAGAAGAAGAAGAAGGTAATACATTAAGAAAATTGTTTACGCTTGACATAATAAAGAGGATTGGGAGGAAAATGCCTCCTGATGAGGATTCTTCCAGCCGGGAAACAACGCTTTGAAGAATAAATGGAACAACAAAACAGAGCTGCCAGAAAGAGGTCTTTTAATGGCAAGAAACCAAGACGAGTGACATTCAGCAAAGTTTCTTGGCTAGCTAGAAAGACTGATATTCAAACGTGATTGTTATATATACCCTTTAGTTTAGTTTACTTTTTGTCTAAAACTGGGTTTTGGTGATATTTAATCCTGCGTTTATTGATGGGATAATTTTCCCTATTCAACTTTTTTTCTGGAAGGAGGAAGGTTAATCTTTGCTCCTGAAAGAAAGCAAGGTTGAGAAATCTAATTCCTGTGTCTATTTGTTCTGGTAATTGGTCTAACAAGCAACAACTCCTATGTTTGCTCTTTTTCTACATTCTAGTGCTCATTGTGTTTTTTGTAGTTAGTAGGTTTATCTCAAGTGTTTACACTTGAACTTGCCTGAGGTATGAGTTTTGCCAATGGACCAGACAGGGCTTTTCTTCCCTTTATGATTTAATTATTTGTATTGTGTTTGGATTATTTGCTGTCTCATAGTTTCTTTTTCTATCTGGGGAGGGGGTGGCTTCCTTCAAGAGGAAACTCATTTTTTTAAATAGATTTATACTCTTTTTTCTGTATTTCTTTTTCTTTCTTTTTTTCTTTGTCTTTCTTTTATTTTTTAAAGTTTGTGTTGTTGTACTTTTTAACAATATTATTATTAAATCTTCTAATAATACAGATGAAGAATTAGACATAACAGGAGAAAGGCTTCTAGAAATTTAAAACTACCCTTACATTTTTTTTAAAAAAAAATGTTGAATAGAAGTAAGGTTCTAAGTTTAAATAAATCTATGTGTAGCAACTTCTCAAAGACTTTTTCTTCTTAATTTATGAAGATGAGGTCATCAATAATTTTCCCCTGGGTGGGTATTACATTTTCTACCACAATTGTTTAAAATCTAATGAGAGAAGTCAAGACAAGAAACATCTATATCTGATCATTATATCAAAGAGGATGGGCTGAAACCTGATGGAAAATTTTACATTTAACACTCTTGTGTGAGTAATCCACTACAAAGGGATGAAATACGAAGTTAGAGTTTTTCAAATAGAAGTCTGCCCTTTATAGGTGAAAAAGAGATCAGTTCAAGAACAGGCCGTTGAATTTCTTCCTATCTGTGAGCAAATATAAACCTTGAAACAAACTTTAATGGCTTTCTAATAGCAAAGTAGCAAAATCTTAGGACAAAAGAGGACTTTGAAACATTTATATTAATTTTATATATTACTATATATTAATATTAATTTTATATATTCAATCTCTCTCCCTCTCTCTGAATAAAATAGAGGCTGATTGGAAAGGAAGTTTATTGATGATCAGAACCACCCACAGCATGTGATTCTGGGACAATTAATGCAAAATTAAAGTGACCATTAAAGCCAACCTCTTTAATGCATTCTTTGGATCAGTATTTGTAAACAGCAATGGGTCATGCCCAATATTTCATAGTAGAACCACAGACAACTACAATGATCTAATATATATATCGATTTTACAGAAGATAATGTTAAAAAAACACTACGCAATCTAAAACTATCTCTATCTATTGGACCCGACGGACTATTTGCCCTACTTCCTAAAAAAGCTATCAACTGCCATAGCAGAACCTCTAAGCATAACCTTTGAAAATCTTTCAGGACCAGCTCCTTGCCAAACCTTTGGTCACAAGCCACGGTCATCCCTAGCTTCAAAAAGGGAGACCCCAACCTAATTGAACATTACAGTCCAATCTCCTTATGCTGCATCACCTGTAAAGTCATGGAATCAATTATTAACCAATCCATTATCCTCCACTTAGAGACAAACAACCTACTCTCCAATAAACAATTTGATTTCGGGGAAAAACTATCCTGTAATCTGCAACTCTTACATTGCAAAAACATATGGACTACACAACTCGAATCAGGGCAAAGCAATAGACGCAATCTACATAGACTTCTGTAAAGCCTTTGATTCAGTGGTCCACAACAAACTACTCCTAAAACTAAAATTTTATGGTATCTCTGGACACCTGTATAACTGGATAGAAGCATTCCTGTCAAACAGACAACAAATGGTCAAAATTGGGAGTGTCCTATCACAGGGGTCCTCAACCACCGGGCCGCTGGACCGGTCCCGGTCCGTGGAGCACTCTGTACCGGGCCGCAAAGAAAAAAATAAAAAAAATGGTGGCTTTCTTCGCCTTCGGTGAATGCTGCTGGGATCGGGATCAAGGACACAAATGAAAGAAGGGGAGGGAGGAAGCAACCAAGCCTGTCCTGCTCTCTGGCTCAGCAGCTTCGGTTTCCTCCCGCCTCATTCTCTTCAGTTGCTTCTCGCTGCTCGCACCAGCCCAGGAAGAAACTGCTTCAAAGAAGCCGGGGGTGGTGGCTTTTCTGTCGCCGCAGCTCCTCGAGGCGCCCATTTACCCTCACCTGCCGCCCGCCCGCCCGCGCTTAATTCAGTGCCGCTCTGCCTGCCTGCCTGTCTGGTTGTTTGGGAGCAGCTTCGGCTGAGAATAATAATTATTCGCCTTTTATCAGCCGAAGCTGCTCCCAAACGAAGGCAGGCAGGCAGGCAGGCAGAACGGAGCACTGGGTTGAACGCGCGGGCGGGCGGGGTGGGGTAAACGGGCGCTTCGGAGGAGCTGCGGTGACAGGGAAAAGCCACCACCACCCCGGCTTCTTTGAAGCAGTTTCTTCCTGGGCTGGTGGAGCAGCGAGAGAGCGACTGAGAGAGGAACGAGGCAGACACCTGAGGGAGGGAGGGAGACACCTGAGGGATGGGGCTGAGGGAGGCAGGGCCGAGGCGCCCTGAACTTGGTGAGTTTGCTGGCAGACGCTTTATTACCCGACTAGGTAACAACATCAGATGTTACCTAGTCAGGTAATGAAACGTCTGCAAGCAAACCACCAAACTCGGATTCTTCGCCCCGGTCCTTGAAAAAGTGTTTGTGCTTGAAACTGGTCCCTGGTACAAAAAAGGTTGGGGACCACTGTCCTATCAAATCCTGTACCTATCAACAGTGGTGTCCCCCAACGCAGCATTCTAGGACCAACTCTCTTTAAACTCTCCATAAATGACCTCTGTGATCATATTAAAAACAACTATGTTCTTTTCATGGATGATGTAAAATTATTCAACATCACTGACAATGTTGATACACTTCAAAAAGACCTTGAGTATGTGTCAGAATGGTCAAACAAGTGGCAACTTCAAATCTCAACAAACAAATGCTCTGTCTTACATATTTATTTATTTATTTATTTGATTTGATTTGTCAATTGTTTACAAGATAATAAGTACAAGTGTATACATAGTTGTGAATCTATGAAATGGGTACATATAAGAAAAATAAAAGAATAAGAGAAACAATAGGACAGGGACGGTAGGCACGTTGGTGCGCTTATGCACGCCCCCTACAGACCTCTTAGGAAAGGGGTGAGGTCAATAGTAGACAGTCTAAGGTTAAAGTTTTTGGGGTTTGGGGAAGAGACTACAGAGTCGGGTAGAGTATTCCAGACATTGACCACTCTATTGCTGAAGTCGTATTTCCTGCAATCAAGTTTGGTGCGGTTTACTTTGAGTTTGTATCTGTTGTGTGCTCTTGTGTTGTTATGGTTAAAGCTGAAGTATTCATTGACAGGAAGGACATTGCAATGTATGATTTTATATACCATGCTTAAGTCGGACCGAAGACGGCGTAATTCAAGGTTTTCTAGTTTTAGAATTTCAAGTCTGGTGGCATAAGGTATTCTACAACGAGTAGAAGAGTGGAGAACTCTTCTTGTGAAATACTTCTGGACTTTCTCAATTGTGCTAATATCACATACGTAATAAGGATTCCAGACTGATGAACTGTATTCGAGTATTGGTCTAGCAATGTTTTGTATGCTCTGGTTAGTAGTGAGATATTACCAGAGAAAAAGCAACGTAGGATTAGGTTAACAACTCTTAATGCCTTTTTGGCTATGTAGTTGCAGTGGGCTCTAGCACTTAGATCATTAGAGGTGAGTATTCCCAGGTCCTTTACAGAGCTTGGGTCATCAACAAGATCTTGACTATTCAGCTTGTATTTTATTTTCTGATTTTTTTACCAATATGTAAGACAGAGCATTTATTTGTTGAGATTTGAAGTTGCCATATGTTAGACCATTCAGATACATAGTCTAGGTCTTTTTGTAGGGTAGTAGTATTGTCTGTGGTATTGAACAGCTTTACATCATCAGCGAAGAGAACGCAATTGCTCTTGATATGATCACAAAGGTCGCTTTATGTAGATTATGAAGAGAGTTGGTCCTAGAACACTGCCTTGGGGAACACCACTATTGACAGGTACTGGATTTGATAGGGCGTTCCCAATTTTGACCATTTGTTGTCTGTTTGACAGGAATGCTTCTATCCAGTTATTCAGTTGTCCAGAGATACCATAAGATTTTATTTTTAGGAGTAGTTTGTCGTGGTACCACTGAATCAAAGGCTTTACAGAAGTCTATGTAGATTGCGTCTATTGCTTTGCCCTGGTCGAGTTGTGTAGTCCATATGTTTTTGCAGTGTAAGAGTTGCAGATTACAGGATAGTTTTTTTCTGAAACCAAATTGTTTATTGGAGAGTAGGTTGTTTGTCTCTAAATGGAGGATGATGGATTGGTTAATAATTGATTCCATGACTTTACAGGTGATGCAGCATAAGGAGATTGGTCTGTAATTTTCAACTAGGCTTGGGTCTCCCTTTTGAAGATAGGGATGACTGTGGCTTGTAACCATAGGTTAGGCAAGGAGCTGGTCCTGAAAGATTTTTCAAAGATTATGCTTAGAGGTTTGGCTATGGCAGTGGATAGCTTTCTTAAGAAGTAGGCACATATTCCATCCGGTCCAATAGATAGAGATGGTTTTAGGTTGCGTAGTGCTTTTTTAACGTTGTCTACTGTAAAATCGATATGTATTAGATCATTGTTGTTATCTGTGGTACGGCTAGGAAACATTGGGCATGATCCATTACTGTTTACAAACACTGAGCCGAAGAATGTGTTAAAGATGTTGGCTTTAATGGTGTCGCCGCTGCAGTCTTTACCATCGGGTCCTATCAAGGGAGGGATGGACCTTGAGTCTTTTAGTTTGTTGTTTACAAAATTGTAAAAAGCACGGGTGGAATTGGTGCTTAGAAGGTTTTCTTCTTGTTTAATGTGATAATTGGTGCATTCGGTCTTTATCTGGTGGCATAAATTTTTGTATCGGTTTTTGAAATTAGCAACCTGACCAGATTTGTTTTTCCGCCAGAGTGATCTCTTTTGGATTGAAGTTTCCTTATTGATATGGGTAATCTGCTTTTTTGTTTTGTTTTTGGAGTTGTTGTTGGAACATATAGTTTGATGACTCTTTTGACTTCAAGTAAAAAAATGTTGTAATGGTCTTCAACAGTATTGCATCCAGTGAATAGAGATTGCCAATCGAGGGATGAGAGATCGTTATCTATAAGATCATAGTTGCCTTTTTTGAAGTTACAATTAGGGATGACATCATTGTGGTGATTTTTGTGTGGACGATGTTGAGGCAAAAGTCAATCATATTGTGGTCACTACTGGAAAAGGGTTCTTTGGTTTGTATTCCGTAAATTAAATTCAAACTATTGCAGAAGATGAGATCGAGGCAGTTGTTCAGTCTAGTTTTGTTGGTTACTAGTTGTTCAAGACCTAGATTTGTAATAGCATTGTAGAAGGTTGTGTGTATGATTTCAGTTGTACAATTATTTAGGGTCCAGTCGATATGAGGTAGATTGAAATCTCCAAGAAAGATAAAAGGGTATGGGCAGGATGTAGCCCATGTTAGTAGTGTATTTAGCTTGTTTACATGTTCGATGTCATAATCAGGTGCTCTGTAACATAGTAAGAATCGAATTGTGATATTTAAGGATAGTTCACAGATGATGGTTTCAGGAAGGGCAAGCTCCTGGGTAACTTGGATATTTTTTAGATGTAAGGATTTTTATAGAATATAGCAACACCACCTCCTCGACGATTTTCACGATCTGATCGGTAAACATGATAGTCTCTTACTGTGGTAATGGAGTCGGGAGAGATGCATTGAGCCATGTTTCACAGACAAATATAATGTCGAAGTTAGCCATATTTAAGAGGATGAGAAATTCAGGTATTTTATTCACGAGGCTTCTTGCATTGAGTAGTTTGCATTTAAGTCCGGCAGCAGTTGGGATTGAGGTAGTTGGGGCGTGCGTGCCTAGTCTTGGGTGATGGTGGGTGGTGGGTAGTTTTGGGTGATGGTGGGTGGTGGTAGGTGGTTGAGGTAGGGTGGTGGTTGAGGGTAAAAGTTGGGTATTGGGTTACGTGTCTTACTTTTGATACAGTCAGCATGGTAGTCAATGTACAGGTCCTTCTCTCCATTGTCTAGACGGGTTTTGAGTTCGATGCGGAGTGCACGGGAGCGGGCACGTTGCTGCATGGTTAAGTCAGGCGGCAACGGAGGTTTTTGTGGTTGGTGTTGGTTTTGGCGAGTGAGTTTATAGTGTAATGAGTTTACGTTTGCTTGATTCATTTTTGCAAATGATCCTGCACAAGCGTGGGGCCACAGAGCCGTCTCTATTTTTGAGCTCTCGGTCAATGCGGGAAATGTCAAGTATTTCATCACCGGAGATGGTTGATGCTTGGTAATCTCTGATGATGTTTCGACAGTTGTGATGTCATCATTGACAATGCTGTCTTCTAGTCCAAATAAGATGGCGTTTGGACGTTTCCTCACGCTCAACAGCTTCTCTGATGAGGATTGGGATATCAATATTTGTCTGGGTTGTGTTTATTTGTGGATTGGGTTTTGGAACATCAGAAAATAAAATACAAGTTGGATGGACAAGACCTTTTACACAGCCCTCACTCTGTCAAGGATCTTGGAGTTCTCATCTAAGTGCTAGAGCCCACATTCCCAAAAAGGAATTAAGAGTTATTAACCTAATCCTGCGAAGCTTTTTCTCCGGTAATATTGTACTACTAACTAGAGCATACAAAACATTTGCTAGATCAATTCTTGAATAAAGCTCATCTGTCTGGAATCCGCACTACATATCGGAAATTAATACAATCGAGAGAGTCCAGAAATATTTCACGAGAAGAGTCCTTCACCCCTCTACTCACAACAGAATACCCTATGCCTCCAGACCTGAAATTTTAGGCTTAGACAACTTAGAACTACGCCACCTTCAGTCCGACCTAAGTGTAGTACATAAAATTATCCATTACAATGTCCTACCCATCAATGACTACTTCAGCTTCAACCTCAACGATACACAAGCACACAATAGATACAATCTCAGGGTAAACCACGCAAAACTTGATTGCAGGAAATACGACTTCAGCAACAGAGTGGTCAATGCCTGGAATGCAGTACCTAACTCTGTGGTTTCTTCCCCAAACCCCAAAAACTTTAACCTCAGACAATCTACTGTTGGCCTCACCCCATTCCTAAGAGGTCTGTAAGGGGCGTGCATAACCGCACCAACGTGCCTACCGTCCCTCTCTTAATGTTCTCCTTTATTCATATCTATTTCATGTATTAATAATCATGTTTATACTTATGTATATTACAAATGCATGCTTGAAAAAATAAATAAATAAATAAAATAATAAAATAAAATAAAAATGGAGTTGAGAAAAATGGAGTTTTTCTATCTTCTTTGGGCTTTGTATTTGAGTTTCCTATTCCTGTGCAAGAACATGTCCTTTAATATTCTATTGGTTGTTGTCAGATTCCTATGGGAAACTATATCAGCAACAGTTAAGAACCTGAAGGAAGTTAATAGAAGAACCTAAAAGCCATTTTTTCCCCAATCTCTTCATGATGCAAGACATAGCAAAGTCAACGGGTGAATCCAGGTTCACTTAACAACCATATGATTTTCTTGACAACTGCAGTGATTTGCCTATAACCATGGTAAAAAAAAAAGGTTGTAAAATTGAGCGTAACAACCGTCTTGCTTAGCAATGGAAATTCTTGTCCAAATTGTGATCATAACTTGAGGACTTCCTCTATTGTAAGGTTATGGTAGGCAAATCTTGCAGGTTGAAAAGCATCTTCCTCTTCTCTTGCCTTTCCTTTTTGAAGAAGTCAGGAAGGTCTTTTCTGATATGCTTTTTCTCTTCTTTCACTTTGAGCTCAGATTTCTGTGATCAGGCATTGCCTTGCCTCTTCCTCCTGTCTCCCAAGGTTATTCTCACAGCCCATTACATACTGTATGATCATAGTCACTTTCTCGGTTTATTTACTGTCATCCTTCTTCTGGACCATAAATTTACAGTAAAATATCATAGATGGCACAATGCAGCCTGGGATATGTTTAGGCAACGGGCTCATATTTCTATTGTTTAAAAATATCCTTGGTTTTTCTCCTTCCACGTCTTATGTAGACTATGAAATATGGGCTTTAAAAAAGATATGTGTGCTAACTCAAGGCTAGAGACTCACTTTCTCATTGTTCAAATAAGGGGGGTTTATATCTGTCTGGTTGAAAAGTTTTTTTTAAAGATATATACCTCCCTTATTTTGCTTACAATGGTACAAAATTGTTCCCACAAGCCTAGAATTTAATAGGCGTCAGAGCTCAAGGATACAAAAAGGTTTACTGTAGCAAAACAATGTAACATGTAGCAGGGAGAGACTACTAAAATTGCTTGTGATTTGCAGGCTGGCCAATCAATAATATAGTTAGTCCTCAACTTATGACCACAACTGAGCCCAAACTTTCTCTTCCTAACTGAAACAGTTGTTAAATGAGTTTTGCCCCATTTTTACAGCCTTCCTTGCCACAGTAGTTGAGTGAATCACTGCAGTTAAGATAGTACCAACAAGGTTGTTAAGTGAATCTGGCTTCCCCATTGACTTTGCTCCTTTGATGGTCACAAAAAGGGATCATATGAACTCGTGACACTTCAACTGTCATAAATAGGAGTCAGTCTGTCATCTGCACCTCTATAACTGTCTGGTTTGGTTCTGTAACCCAGTGATCCCCAACCTTTTTTATGCGCGGCCCGGTACCGGCATCAGCTGGGCGCCGTGGCCCGGTACCGGCATCAGCTGGGCGCTGCCATCTTTTTGATGAAAAAGTGCTTCGGTGACCTCACCGGAAGCACTTTTCATCAAAAGATAAGCGGTGCCTGCGCTTCGATGAGCTTTTCCGGGTAGAAATGGCTTTCTACCCGGAAAAGCTCATCGAAGCGCTGAGCACCGCCATCTTGTTTTGATGAAAAAGTGCTTCGGTGAGCTTTCTACCGGAAAAGCTCACCGGAAGCACTTTTTCATCAAAACAAGATGGCAGCGCCAGCAAACCAGCAGCCCGGTAGGACTTGTTCCGGACCGGTACCTGTCCGCGGACCGGTGGTTGGGGACCCCTGCTGTAACCCAACAGGACAGACACAGACTTCAGAGAATAATTAGGACTGCAGAAAAAACAATTACTACCAACCTGCCTTCCATCGAGGACCTGTATACTGCACGAGTCAAAAAGAGGGCTGTGAAAATATCTACAGACCCCTCACATCCCGGACATAAACTGTTTCAACTCCTACCCTCAAAATGACGCTATAGAGCCCTGCACACCAGAATAACTAGACACAAGGACAGTTTTTTCCCCAAACACCATCACTCTGCTAAACAAATAATTCCCCCAACACTGTTCAACTATTTACAAAGTCTGCACTACTATTACTATTAATCTTCTCATCACTCCTTATCTCCCATCCCCTCCCACTTGTGACTGTATGACTGTAACTTTGTTGCTTGTATCCTTACTATTTATATTGACTGTTTCCTAGCATGATTTGATTGCTTATTGCACCCTATGACTATCATTAAGTGTAGTGCCTTATAATATTTGACTGTATCTTTTCTTTTATGTACACTGAGAGCATTTGCACCAAGACAGATTCCTTGTGTGTCCAATCACACTTGGCCAATAAAGAATTCTATTCTATTCTATTCTATTCTATTGCCAAGCCACAAAATTTTGATCATGAGACCACGGAGATACTGAAATGGTCATAAGTGTGAAAATGGTCATAAGTCACTTTTTTCACTGCTGTTATAACTTTGAACGTTCACTAAATGAACTGTGGTATGTCAAAGAGTACCTGTACTTGGTGTAGATTTAATGTAGCCTGCCTGCCGACCCTGAAGATGACATATTTATTTATTTATTTTTATTTATTTATTTGATTTGCCAATTGTTTACAAGATAATAAGTATAAGTGTATACATAGTTGTGAATACATGAAATGGGTACATATAAGATAAATAAAAGAATAAGAGAAACAATAGGACAGGGACGGTAGGCACGTTGGTGCGCTTATGCACGCCCCTACAGACCTCTTAGGAAAGGGGTGAGGTCAATAGTAGACAGTCTAAGGTTAAAGTTTTTGGGGTTTGGGGAAGAGACTACAGAGTCGGGTAGAGTATTCCAGACATTGACCACTCTATTGCTGAAGTCGTATTTCCTGCAATCAAGTTTGGTGCGGTTTACTTTGAGTTTGTATCTATTGTGTGCTCTTGTGTTGTTATGGTTGAAGCTGAAGTATTCATTGACAGGTAGGACATTGCAATGTATGATTTTATATACCATGCTTAAGTCAGACCGAAGACGGCGTAATTCAAGGTTTTCTAGTTCTAGAATTTCAAGTCTGGTGGCATAAGGTATTCTACAATGAGTAGAGGAGTGGAGAACTCTTCTTGTGAAATATTTCTGGACTTTCTCAATTGTGCTAATATCAGATACGTAATGAGGGTTCCAGACTGATGAACTGTATTCGAGTATTGGTCTAGCAAATGTTTTGTATGCTCTGGTTAGTAGTGTGACATTACCAGAGAGAAAGATACGTAGGATTAGGTTAACAACTCTTAATGCCTTTTTGGCTATGTAGTTGCAGTGGGCTCTAGCACTTAGATCATTAGAGGTGAGTATTCCAAGGTCCTTTACAGAGCTTGGGTCATCAACAAGATCTTGACTATTCAGCTTGTATTTTATTTTCTGATTTTTTTGCCAATATGTAAGACAGAGCATTTATTTGTTGAGATTTGAAGTTGCCATTTGTTTGACCATTCTGATACATAGTCAAGATCTTTTTGTAGGGTAGCAGTATTGTCTGTGGTATTGAACAGCTTTACATCATCAGCGAAGAGAACGCAATTGCTCTTAATATGATCACAGAGGTCGTTTATGTAGAGTATGAAGAGAGTTGGTCCTAGAACACTGCCTTGGGGGACACCACTATTGACAGGTACTGGATTTGATAGGACGCTCCCGATTTTGACCATTTGTTGTCTGTTTGACAGGAATGCTTCTATCCAGTTATTCAGTTGTCCAGAGATACCATAGGATTTTATTTTTAGGAGTAGTTTGTCGTGTACCACTGAATCAAAGGCTTTACAGAAGTCTATGTAGATTGCGTCTATTGCTTTGCCCTGGTCGAGTTGTGTCGTCCATATGTTTTTGCAGTGTAAGAGTTGCAGATTACAGGATAGTTTTTTCTGAAACCAAATTGTTTATTAGAGAGTAGGTTGTTTGTCTCTAAGTGGAGGATGATGGATTGGTTAATAATTGATTCTATAACTTTACAGGTGACGCAGCATAAGGAGATTGGCCTGTAATTTTCAACTAGGCTTGGGTCTATGTGTAGCCATATTTTATTCTAGCTTTTGTCTGTTTTTTCCCCAGCTTCTTTAGGCTTTCTGCAAAGGAATTTAACACTATTTCAGGCTCACCCACTCTCTAGCTGTTGAAACAGGGGGGTTATAGAGATAAAAGGGGGAATATTATGTCTAGATGGCATTAACAGAGAAGATGCCTGCAGCTGAAGGAAGGTGGAGTTTGGAGTCACCAGACTGATGGACTGAGAATTGATTGGATATTGTGATTTTGGGGGCAGAGAAGTGTTCTGACCTAGGTTTTCCAAGATCATGAAGCAGACTCCTCATCCCAATAAAGCCCCTTTTATTTAAAGTGAATTCCTCTCCAACAAAAGACTGTGTGAGTCTTTCATGAGATTTCACAACTACAGACCTTTCACATGCTTGGAGAGTTGCCAGGCTGATATCTTCCAAACACCACATTGTAGCAGCAAATACTTGGCAAAAAGTCAGGATCAGATCTTCACTCTAATGAATTGAGCTAATTGTTTCCTGCAAACACCACTCCCCTTTCACTCCTCTTTATTCCCTGTGGGAGGGACCATTCACTGTCCACCTGTGACTTTACTCCCAACAAGGACCCTTGTTCCTTAGCTGTTCCGCTCTCCTGGCAGCTCTGTGCATGCACACACTGGGAACAGGCTCCAGCTGTTCTTCTGCCCCACTGATCTCCAACTCCAAAGGCAACTGATAACTGTCAGATGGCCCTGGCTCCATCTCTGCCTCCAACATAGAGCACTCGTCAGAGCCTTCAACAGACTCCAGGAATGGCCCATGTTCCTCCCCAACCTCCTCACTGTCCCAATCTGCCGCCAGCCCCACTGGCCACTGGCCACTGGCCGACCACAACAGGACGTTTCAAACTTTTGCTTTTTACTGGGTGTGATTCCGGAATCTAATCAGAGTTGGAATTACATCAAGTCCTTGCCAATTTGATACATTCCTAATAAACAGACTTTAAAGAAAGACGGAAGCCTTGAGTTTTATTTCAGGGGACATATTACTTGGAAGTTTGACCCTGCCTTGATTACAGGAAGTTCTCAACTTAGGACCATAATTGGGCCTGCCAATTTTGGTTGCAAGTTGTGATGGCTTTTATGCGAGATGCTCATGGGATAGCCTTACTTCATGACCTTTTGGGAGTCAGGGACTGGTTCTGTGGAAAGTGGTTTTTCCCTGGACTGAAGGGTATGTGTGGTTTTGCACACTGCTTGGATCTCACACATGCGCAGATGGGGCTCCCTTGCATGGCCTGGTTCCTGGTGGGCTTTAGACTGGTGCCAATCTGCAGCGCAGGGGTTGGGGACCCCCGTTCTAAGGAACCAGAGAATGCATGTCATAAGCAGTCTTGCACAATATATTTTACACACCGTCACCACATTTGCAACAAGGGGAATCGTTCCAGCCCCACTGGTACAGGGCAGAGGGACTTCTTCCAGTATCACTAATTCTATTCACTTTCATCCAGACAGAGTGAGCCAGATTAAAAAGCAGGTGGTTTGGTAGAGCAACCAGTAAATGCCAGTAAAAAACGATGTGTGAACAATTCAGTTAGGTTGTGTATGAAGCTGCCACCACCCCTTCCTAGAAGAATGGAATATTTTGAGGAATATCTTTAAAAAGGCAAGATCAAATATTTCCCCTAAAAGAGAAATTAAATTATTTTTTTTTTTTTGTAAAAAAATTTATTTGGGTTTTCACAAAACATAATACCAATAAAATATCTTTTTTTGAGAATAGCATGAACCCAGGTTGTCACTTTTCCATACAGATACAAACTCAATTTCATATTCATCTTTGTATTCTATTCCATATCTTATTACTATTTTAGCATTTTCTCTGTGATTTTTCCCTTCCCTTAGTTTTCTCAACTTTGTTTTTAATTATCTCATTCCTTTCTAAGTTCAATTACATCTCTTTTTCTAAGTTTCGATATTTTTCTAATCATTATGTTTATACTTTTGTCTGTCCTGTTTCAAGAAATTAAAATTTTTTAAGGGAGACAGAAACTCAGAGCCCCAGCTCCCTGCCCCCAGCAGATATTTTGTGCCCATTAAGAAAAACTGGGTCAGCCTATCTACAAAACAAAAGACCTTCAGCTCCAGAGGGAAGGGATTAAGACAGGACCCTTCAGGACATAATAGGATTAACCCACAAAAACACAGTTCTCACTACATTGCACAATCTCCTAAGGACATTGCATCACCTTCAGCAACTTCAACAAAACCTGGGAGCTCAGACAACCTACAGAGCCAGCTATGACCCCTACATAATCCCTACATGGGCCCGTGAGAGTCTGACAATAGCCAATAGAATACATGTTCTTGCACAGGAACAGGAAGCTCAAGTGCAAAGCCCAAGAGAAGGTATAAAAACCAGTCACTCTCCATTCCATGTGGTCAACTGCACCAGAACCATGTGCTTGGTGGTTCTGCTTTATCATTAAACCATCTTTTCCCCATCAGCCTCCAGCCTCCATTTTGTCTCCATTGCCTTTCTCCTGGCTTGGAACGGAACCAGATAGATAATTCTTCCAACAGTTGAAAGAAAGAGAAGCTGCTTTTTAAGCTTGACATCCGGAATCTCTCACCGTGCATGCCTCTGGAAGCCAAAATCGCTTTAGCTTCAAGTTAAGAACAGGCCAAGGAAATAACTATTCAGATGCAATAAGGAGAGATACTTATTTAATTTTATTTTATTTAGCATGGCTATCAGGGGTGGGATGCAAATATTTTTACTACCGGATCTCTGAGTGTCGCTAGGTGGGCGTGGCCATGTGACTGGGTGGCTGTGGCTTTTTTTCAGCACCCCCCATGCTCCTTTTTGTTTTGTTTTTTGCTTCCTGGGCCTCAGGGAAACCTCCTGGGAGCCCTGAGCTCCAGGAGGCAAAAAAAATGGAGTGTGGAGTGGGCCATGCAGCACCTCCCTCCGTGCACCCCTTATTGCCTCCTAGGCCTCAGGGAAGCCTCCTGGGTGAAGCAGTAAAACACTGAGGGGGATCTCATCACAGCTGATCATCAGAACAGCTGATCGTCGGGAGGAAAAAGGAAATACTAGTTCGACCTAACTGGTAGCTGTTTGTTACTAGCAGTTCGGCTGAACGGTAGCGTTTTCTACTACGAGTTCACCCAAACCGGGCCAAACTGGTAAAATACTACCACTGATGTCAATCTCTTTCCATTCAAAACTTTTTCTTGGTCCTATCTCCCATATTCATGCCTCGCACAAGCATCTTTTTTTTTTTTTTTACACAAACCGCATTCCTGAGAGCCATTTTCTGAAGGCGTGAGAAAGGAGCCTCATAAACTGTAAGGTCCAAAAATCCACTTGAATCACAGAATGCCAAAATGAGACTCAAGAAGAGGCTTGAAAAAGTAACAGCTTTTATTTGTACAAAGAAGAGCTGGGTGAAACTATACAGGCAGAAAGTTTGTAAGGGAAAAGCCACACCTAAGTGAGTGTAGGCCCAATGTCTTATACCCAAATTTAGCCAATCAGAGACAAAAGTGTGTTACCCATCAGGGGCCACATCTTGCCCATGCCTTCCTTATCCATGGAGCATTCTTTGTCCATGCTCTGTCCATGCTTTGTCCATGCTTTTTGTTATCTTACAGAGCATTCCTTCTAGCCTTGTGTGTTCGTGCTCTTCTTATCCATTTGATGAGCATTCCTGAGCAGTTTTATCTATGGAGCAGGATGTTCCTGGGTAACTCCCTACTCTGTCTTTCTTATTTACTCTCCAAGGATGTGCTTAGCTTTGAAGCGGACAACAGAAGCGAGAAAACAGATAGCAAAGGATACAATTCTTAACGAGTGAGGTTTACAGAATTAATTCCTAAGAAATAATTCCCAACTGTAACAAAATAGCACGAGCAACTCTTAACAGAAGCAAATAGCAAAGGTTAGATTGATTCATGTCACTATGTCCCTTCAAACAATTGGATAAAGAAATGTTAAGCAAATTTAAACTAGCATTTTTGGGACCAGGAGAGCAGCATGCTGCAAAACAGAGCTAACAGTTATGAGTCAAAAGAGATCCTGCTTCATATCTGGATTGCATTCCTTTTGCTAAATTGAAACACATGCTATTAACTAAATCTAATAAAGCACCCAAATATTCATAAAGTTGATATTTTTTAAAAATAAAAGCAAGGTTTACCTTTTTCAAAGTTAAATATTCTTTCTCTTTTCTCAGCTTCTGATACCCGATGATTAAATATACATGTTAATAATGTTACATATTCTTAGCAACCATAAAATGCTTCTGATGTTTATAAAACCACTAAGCGAAGTGTTATGTGCTAGAAACTTAATTTTGTTTTCTATCAGCCTAGCTTTTATTATTTAACGTCATTGGTGTATATATACATATCAAATATGGATTTATTGAATTTAATCTTTCATGGCACCTGTATGCCGTTAGTCCTGAAGAACATTTGAACTTTAATATTATTCTTTATATTTATTAAAGTAAAAGGGACCAGATATAATAAAGACTAGAATTAGAGATTCTCAGTCATCTAGGTCATGGTTGTCCCAAAGGTGCTTTTTCTGGAGGCAATTGGACTTCCTTAATTTTTCTTTTGAAGATGTTTTGCTTCTCATCCAAGAGCTTCTTCAGTTCTGACTGGATGGTGGGGAATGGAAGGATTTATATTCCTTGCAGACAACTGGTCATTTGCATCCTTTTAGAGGGTCGTTGAAGCACTTGGAGGTTTCTCTGTGTCCTCAGGGTCACCTGATTAGTGCTCCTGGTTCCTGTAGTCTGCAATTTTTCCTCTGGGAATCCATTCCTTTTTTCCACACCATTCCAAGGGTGTTTATCCCAAATTGTATAGCTAAAAGTCTGTGGAGATTCTCTGTCATCCAGGTCATGGTTGTCCCAAAGGTGCTTTTTCTGGAGGCAACTGGACAACTTGAAAAAAAAAAAAGAAAAAGAAAGTCACAGATAAACTTCCAAGTGCTTCAATTACCCTCTAAAACAGGGGTCGCCAACCTTTTGGACCTCAGGGACCACCAAACTCATAATTTTAGATCCCAGGGACCACTAATCGGTTCTGTGGGCATGGCCTAATTTGTGGATGTGGCTTGGTGGTCATGTGACTGACTGGGCATGGCTTGTATGTAAATATTACAAAATATTTATATAAATATTGATTTTTTTATAAAAAAAGAGCAACTTTTACTCAAAATCAGGCAAAGCAGGCAGACTGAGTTGCTCACAGAATCACAGATTCATTCAGAGATCTATCTATCTGCCATTGGCTAGCTCAGTCTGTTACATAAAATTTGCTAGCAAGCAAACTCACAAAAATAACTCACAACACACCATGCATGTAAATATTGATTTTTTTAATAAAAAAAAGAGCAACTTTTACCCAAAATCAGGCAAAGCAGGCAGATTGAGTTGCTCACAGAATCATTCAGTGATCTATCTATCTGCCATCGGGTAGCTCAGTCTCTCAAATTTGCTTGCCGTGAGTCTGCACTGAATTTGCTTGCAAGCAAACCTTCAGTCCTAAGGGAAGTCCCCCAGCGGTGGCTGGAAAAAAATTATAGAAAATTTTTTGTAAAGAAGGAAGGGGGGGGGGGGGTTCCCAAAAACAGGACCCACCCCCTTTTTTTTCTCCCCCAATAATTATTTTTTTTTTTGTTTTGGGTTTTTTTTTTCCCCCTCAAAAAAAACCCCTTTGCCTAAAAAGGATGCAAATGACCAGCTGTCTGCAAGGAATATAAATCCTAGCATTCCCCACTATCCTGTCAGAGCTGAAGAAGCTTCTTGGATGAGAAATGAAACGTCTTCAAAAATAAAAATAAAAACAAGAAAGTCCAGTTACCTCCTGAAAAAGCACCTTTGGGATAAAGGCTAGAATGTAAACATGTAAAATTTATCTCATGGCAAATATATGCTCCTCATCTAATTATTGTTTGTAAACAGGTGGAAGCTCATTAAAGAGAGATCCAACCTTGAACTAAGGACGAATTTCCTGAGAGTGACAATAATTCATCAGTGGGACAACTTGCCTCCAGAAGTTGTGGATGCTCCATCACCACAGGTTTCTAAGAGATTGGACAACCATTTGACCAGGATGGTCTCCTGGTTCGATCAGGGGGTTGGACTAGAGACCTCCAAGCTTCTTTCCAACCTTGTTATTCGATGTTCCTTCCACCCTTGACCAATCAGAGGAGCCTCCTTGGGCAGAGAAGTTCCCATGTAAACCCATCTTTATGAGAGGTCTATCCTAGCATTTAAGACTCAACAGTACAGGAGACGCCTCAAACCCCCATCTGATCTCGTTCCTCTCCCAACCTGCTTTTTAACATCCCACCTCGTTCTTTCAGCCTGATCTTACAAAGTAATCTTGGCAGGTGGAAAATGAGGTTTCAAACACCAAAGCCAAAAATGGCATTGTGAGACTTGCTTGGTATTACAAAGGAAAGATGAGCTGCCAGTTTCACCCACCTACCTCTCCTGGAGAAGCTGTCATAGTTACAGAAGAGGCAAACTCGTTCTGACACTTCTAATTACTTCTTGAGGTGGGGGCGAGAAGTCTCTGAAATTTTAACTTTGCCTCCATAACTCTCGCTGACATATCTGAAAGGCATTGTAATGTAGCAAAATAAATAAATAAATTTGGGAGGCCAGGGTGACCTTAACGAGAGAGGACTCGGCACTTCCTACAAACCAGCGTCTCTCAACCTCAGAAACTTTAAGGTGTGTGGACTTCAACTCCCAGGATTCCCTTTTTTTTTTTTAAACAAGTTTTATTAATTTCAACAACAAACAAATCATTACATATTTAAATCTTTCCTGTATTTCCACAAAAATTTCCCCAATATTCTCATAAAACACAAACAAACACAAACAAACATATAAAAAATCTTTTAGTAAAGTACCTTGGCCCCAGTTATCTCTCTTTGTATGGGCAGCACATTTCACTCTTCACAATTCTATCTTATTTAATCCATCTTAATTAAATCATTATATTTATATCTTTTGCCCATTCATTATCCCTCTATCTCTTCTTATAATAAAAAGAATTTCTCCTGAAATCACTAATCAGAGTATGATGCCTTTCTATCCTCCCCTTAGTTAGTAAAATTAACATTCAACATAACAAATACCCAATTCGGTTCTGCTTGGTACATTCTATTCACCAAAAATGTTTAAATACATTGTATCCTCCTTTCCTTCAATATTTTATTACATTTTAAAAATCAATCATTATTAAAAAACTTCAACATTTTAATTTCTTATTAAATCTTAAACCATTCTAATTTACTATTTCAAATATAAATGTTACAATACCATCTTCTGTACCTAGCAGAATCTTTCTTACAGAAGTTTATATTTCATCCTTTGTCCCTAAAAAAATTCCTCTTCTCCCATCCAATTTTAAAACTTTGAGGCTTTTCTCCACCTTTCCCTTTCTTTCTTCCCCACCAAATCTTCCTACCCCCGTTCTTCTTCTAACCTCTGCCTTGCTGGGATCCCTTCTCTGTTGTGTTCCCTTTTTCTCTTGTTTGCTATCATTATATTTACTTTGCATCATATTTTCCTCTTTCTCAAATGTTTTTTAGATCTTAAGTCCTTCATTTTCCTTGCTCTCTTCCTTCCTTCTTTCTTAGATAAGTTTTGAAATTCAATAAAGATGGCGTCTTCGTCTTTTTCTTGTTGTTGTTCTTCTGTTTCCATCTGTTTCATTGTCTGTTGGTAATTAACCAGCGCCATTTCTAGAAATAGAAAAGCTTTTTCCATACCATCTTTACAGGCTGCTTTTGTTTGCTCATATTCATCCCTCAGGTCCTCAGAAGGAAAAGCCATTATAAGTAAATCTTTACTTTTCTTTATTCCTCTTTCTTCTTACACCAACCAGATATTCAGAGAGAAAGGTAAAACAATCCCAAAGTCCACAATCCTCAATAAATCCAAGCAAGCCAAATTTCCCCTTCCTCTTCCAGGGGTGGTATCAAACAAAAAAAAAGAGAGTCCAAATGTGTATTTTAAAGCCTTTTTAAAATTATGTTTCTGTCCTCAAGTCTTTAAGGCATCTCCTCCAACAAGATCCAGATTTATATATTTTCTTTGTCCTCTCCCTTCCGGCTTAATTCCATCGGGAGGGAGAGTAAACTTTCCTTTCAGCACCTCAAAAATTGCCGCTTTTTTTCTCTTGTGGAAAAAATCATCAAAAAACCATCTTTTCCAGGAATTAAATTAGATGAATCTCAAAGCCCTGGGTCGACCAAGAATAACTTTCACTTTTAATAACTTTCCCTTCTTCCTCCTGCGCATACTTGCCCGGCTGCCGACTTCTTTGTGGTGGCCATTACGGACCGCCGCTGCACTGTCCTGGTAAAAGGGGGTTCTGCTGGCCAGGGAGGGGGTCTGCAACACCCCCAGACCCTTCCTCCGGATCCCCCTTACCTTCAGCTACCCCTGCAGGGCAGCCTTGCTCCGCACCCGTCCAGATCGGAGCCCCAACACGGCTAGCGCGGCAGGGATCGCGCAGCTTCGCGAATCCCTACCGCTCGCAAAGCCAACAAACCGGAAACTCCCAATTCCCAGGATTCCTTAGGCACTAGGCTATAAGGTGGAGATTGCCTTGGCTCCTACAGTTGATTAAAATAATTGAGTTTATGTTGACATTGTTTGCAAAGGCAAAATAGCTCTTGAAGCTGCCTGTTGCCTTGAAACAGACTGTTGTGGTATGGAATTGGGATTTTAAAGCGGTCTTTATCAGGGAATCCTTATGTGGGGTGCTGAGGACCAAACTCCATCTTCAGCCTTCTCTTGTCACCTTATTTTCACTTTGAACAGTGCTGGGATTTAAAAATCTTTACTACCAGTTCTGTGGGTGTGGCTTGGTGGCCATGGCATGGCTTGGTGGGCATGGCTTCATGGGTGTGGCTTGGTGGGCGTGGCAGGGGAAGGATACTGTAAAATCTCCATTCCCTCCCCACTCTTGGGGGAAGCTTACTGCAAAATCCCCATTCCCTCCCCACCCCACTAACCTGCTTTCCAGCTCTGTTCTTCTGTGCAGGGCAACAAAAGAAGACCCAGCCGATCAGCTGGGACTCAGGAGGCAGAGAATAGATGGGGGCAGGGCCAGTCAGAGGCGGTATTTGCCGGTTCTCCGAACTACTCAAAATTTCAGCTACCGGTTCTCCAGAACTGGTCAGAACCTGCTGAATGCCACCTCTGACTTCGATGCCTCCAATACATCTGGAAGCCATCTGATTTTTAAGACATTTTGAAAGTGCTTAGTGTTTAAAAGGGAAAGTAACATTTGAAAAGAATACAGAGTACAGAATGACAGGGCTGGAAAGCACCTTGGAGGTCTTCTAGTCTAATCCTTTACTCAACTGGGAGACCTTATACTATTTTGGAGGGAGGGAGTCAACTTATTTTCCAAAGCACCAGAGGGTAGAACAAACAAGAAGGAACAGGTAGAAGATTATTAAAGAGAGATCCCAACTCAAGTTAAGGAGAAATTTCCTGACAGTAAGAACAATTAATCAGGGGAACCACTTACCTCCAAATTGTGGGTACTCCATCACTTGAGGTTTTCAAGAAGATATTGGACAACCATTTGTCTGGAATGGTGTAGTGTCTTCTGTTTGAGTAGGAGGTTCGGTTAGAAGGCCTCCAAGGTCCCTTCCAACTCTGTTATTCTGTATTTCATTCTGGTTTTCAGCAAAAAAAACAAACCCATCATTAAAGACAATAGGTTCACCTAATGTTCACATCACAGAAAAAGGTAGTAAAATATCAGATTGGTCTGATTTAGAACCATCATGACACAAACATAATAGTCAGGCCCTATTATGGTAATATAATGGGACACGGTGGCCTAGTGGTTAAGACACTGAGCTTGTCGAACAGAAAGGTCTGCAGTTCAGCGGTTCGAATCCCTAGTACCATGTAACAGAGTGAGCTCCCGTTACTTGGCCCAGCTTCTGCCAACCTAGCAGTTCAAAAACACGTAAAAAATGCAAGTAGAGAAATAGGGACCCCTTTGGTGGGAAGGGAACAGCATTCCGTGTGCCTTCAGTGTTTAGTCATGCCAGCCACATGACCACTGAGATGTCTTTGGACAATGCTGGATCTTCAGCTTTGTAATGGAGATGAGTACCGCCCCCTAGAGCCAGAAACGACTAGCACGTATGTGTGAGGGGAACCCTTATGTTTATTATGATAGTAAGTTAAGAATTCCTTGTATGGTCATAATGTTGCTTTTCAGAACATCATTATTTCAAAGATATTTCAAATATTTCTCAAGACGTTAGATATATTCGCCACCTTGAGTTGTAGCAATGTTTCAGCAGAATCTCATCTGCCATCATCAGTCTTCTGTATTGTGTTCATCTGTGAGTCAGACTTTTACAGTTGTTTCAGTTTTAAATTTGGGGCTAGCCTACTGCTGTGCCAGAATGGTTTTTTCTTCATCCTGATTGGTTGGGAGTCTTGGTCTGTGTTTATTGGTCTTGGAGTTTGCTGTGTTCTGCTTGATTGGTGTTTCTAATATCTTCTGTCTGTTTTGTGGCTTTTTTTGTCTTGATTGGCTGGCAACATTGTGTTCCTGTATTGGAGGCTTTTAGTGCAGCTGGGCTCCGAGTAAATGGACGGCTATCATTTGTTAGGAAGCTAGGTTTCATCTGGGTGCCTGGTTGGGGTTTGTTTGAGCTGGAGGTATCAGGGGGGATCTGTTTGTGCCCAGGAGTTTGCTTGGCTTGTGGTGTGGAATTTTTTTGTTTGTGAGTGCAGGCTTCCAAATAATTGACAGTCTGGTGGAATAATCTCTTCTATTCATTCTATTTATTGGGATGAGGAGTCTGCTTCATGATCTTGGGAAGCCTAGGTCAGAACACTTCTCCGCCCCCAGAATCACAATATCCAATCAATTCTCAGTCCATCAGTCTGGTGACTCCAAACTCCACCTTCCTTCAGCTGCAGGCATCTTCTCTGTTAATGCCATCTAGGCGTAATATTCCCCCTTTTATCTCTATAACCCCCCTGTTTCAACAGCTAGAGAGTGATGAGCCTGAAATAGTGTTAAATTTCTTTGCAGAAAGCCTAAAGAAGCTAGGAGAAAAAAATAGACAAAAGCTAGAATAAAATATGGCTACACATATGTCATCTTCAGGGTCGACAGGCAGGCTACATTAAATCTACACCAAGTACAGGTACTCATTTTTTTACTGCATTTTTGTGTTCATCCAGGCGGGTACTTATTCTTCTCACAACACAAAAATGCAGTAAAAAAGCTGGAACACACTTCCTCACTAGTCCAACACATGAAAGCCACAGGTCATAGCATCAACTTCAGTGGCACCAAAACCCTAGCCACCATAGAAAACCCCAGCCACAGAATTATCAGAGAAGCCATAGAGATTGAAAAAAGACCTGAAAGCATGAATAAAAGAGATGATTCCACCACTGTCAATTATTTGGAAGCCTGCACTCACAAACAAAAAAATCTCCACACCACAAGCCAGGCAAACACCTGGGCACAAACAGATCCCCCCTGATACCTCCAGCTCAAACACACCCCAACCAGGCACCCAGAAGAAACCTAGCTTCCTAACAAATGATAGCCGTCCGTTTACTTGGAGCCAAGATGCACTAAAAGCCTCCAATACAGGAACACAATGTTGCCAGCCAATCAAGACAAAAAAAGCCACAAAACAGACAGAAGATATTAGAAACACCAATCAAGCAGAACACAGCAAACTCCAAGACCAATAAACACAGACCAAGACTCCCAACCAATCAGGATGAAGAAAAAACCATTCTGGCACAGCAGTAGGCTAGCCCCAAATTTAAAACTGAAGCAACTGTAAAAGTCTGACTCACAGACGAACACAATACAGAAGCCTTTGTTCGGGTATTTTCCCACGTCATTATAGTTGTACTTTTCCCCCCCCCCCCCCCCCCCCCCCCCCCCCCCCCCCCCCCCCCCCCCCCCCCCCCCCCCCCCCCCCCCCCCCCCCCCCCCCCCCCCCCCCCCCCCCCCCCCCCCCCCCCCCCCCCCCCCCCCCCTAACTGAATACCAACCGGGAATGAGGACAGAATGTCCTACCCTTATTAAAAATGGAGACATTTTATCTCTCTTTTTCAGACCCCTGACACTGGTCACTTTTTATAACCTCATTTGGGAGACAAAATGACATTAATCATCATCTGGTCTTTTCAGTACAGCCCTTGCTCTAATTAACCTGGTATCTTTTACAAAGCCACATTGGGAACTTATCACAGAGTTCTTCAACAGGAGTGGGAAAGAATAATCTATTCTCTGCCACTCATTGCCATCTTACAACATGATAGTCCTGAAGAGTGTGAATTACGCCTTGAGAAGTGTCTTCTGTTTCATTATCTTCCTCCTTTTAAATTAGCCGGCACTAATAAAATAATCAAATTTTATGAACCTTGTTTTCTGAAATAAAAAAAAATTGTCAGATTTCAGAATATAATAGCCGGATTTGCCAATGATTTTGTTATAATGAGGTAAAGTTCTGTTGCTTTAGGCTGGTTTAGCAGTTTGAGAGGGGCAGGTTCTCTAACTCAGTTTGTGCTAATTGTGAGAAGCCTATTTCAAAAAACGTTTCAGGAAAGTGATTCAAACAGCAGGAGAATTAGGAGGGACAGTGAAAAGTGAAATGAAGAGGAGAGAAATAGGAAATAAATGTATGAACATAGAATAATAGGGTTGGAAGGGACCTTGAAAGTCTTCTATCTAATACAATCTCCTGACCAAGCAGGAGTCCCTATATCATTCTGCCTTCAGGTGCTTTGAAGAACAGCTTGTGTCACTCTTCCTTGTGGCAACCCCTGAGATGTTGAAACTGTGCTATCATGTCACCCTAATCCTTCTTTTCATTAAAATAGAATAGAAATAATAGAAACAGAATTATTTATTGGCCAAGTGTGATTGGACACACAAGGAATTTGTCTTGGTGCAAATGCTCTCAGTGTACATAAAAGAAAAGATACATTCATCAAGAATCATAAGGTACAACAACTTAATAATAGTCATAGGGTACAATCAGCAATCAAATCATACTAGGAAACAGTCAATATAAATCGTAAGGATACAAGTGACAAAGTTATACCGTAGAATAGAGTAGAATAGAATAGAAAATAGAATAGAATAGAATAGAATAGAATAGAATAGAATAGAATAGAATAGAATAGAATAGAATAGAATAGAATAGAATAGAATAGAATAACAGAGTTGGAATGGACCTTAGAGATCTTCTAGTCCAACCCACTGCTTAGGCAGGAAACCCTACACCACTTCAGACAAATGGTTATCCAATGTCTTCTCAAAAACTTCCAGTGTTGGAGCATTCACAACTTCCGGAGGCAAGTTGTTCCACTGGTTAATTGTTCTAACAGTCAGGAAATTCCCCCTTAGTTCTAAGTTGCTTCTCTCCTTGATTAGTTTCCATCCATTGCTTCTTGTCCTGCCTTCAGGTGCTTTGGAGAATAGCTTGACTCCCTCTTCTTTGTGGCAGCCCCTGAGATATTGGAAGATTGCTATCATGTCTCCCCTAGTCCTTCTTTTCATCAAACTATACATACCCAGTCCCAGCAACTGTTCTTTATATGTTTTAGCCTCCAGTACCCTAATCCTCTTTGTTGCTCTTCTCTGCACTCTTTCTAGAGTCTCAACATCTTGTTTATATCACATACAATATAAAAATAGGCATGCATGGTTCCCTCAAACTTGCATTGTAAGGTTTCCTTGCAGACCCCTGATTATTTGTTACTTTTTTGAACATGAATTTGAAACTCCCTGAAGTTTTGAAGAGATAAATAATTGCCAATATTTTCACTCACTGTAGTCTGCTTTAGTTGGTAATGGATTATAAGGTAGCACATTGTTTGGAAACAAACAATAAATCAGGTGCTTTCCTGATTTTATGAATTATGGACTCTGACAACACCAGCTTGAAGAAAGCTATAGAAAACTCCTCTATTCCAAGAAGAAGAACATCAAATATTTATAAATAGAATATATAAATAGAAAAAGAATAGAAATGGGGCATTCCATCTAGTCTTTTACAAAGGAGAAGGCAGAGTGTGAGATATTAGAGGATGCTAAAGGGAAAATTTGTGTAGTCTTCAAAAGTTATTTAGTGAGGTATGTTAGGGCCAGGCACATTTTTTTTCTACTCATCATAGATTTAGTTCTTTATGCATAGATGCTTAGAAGGAAGATAGTATATGAGATCTCTGTGATGGAGGTTATGTGATGCTGTTCAGACATCTGTTCCAGACAAGAGATGTTCAGGAGGCAATAGAAAACGTAACTTTTGTGGCCTGTCAGCGGCCAGCAGAGCTGGCAGCAGTTTTGGACAGTGAGGAGGTTGGGCCAGTCCTCGAGTCTGGGGAAGGCTCTGATGAGTACTCGGTGTCGGAGACAGAGATGGGGGCAGGGCTGTCCATCAGTTACCAGCTGCCTTCAGAGTTGGACATCAGTGAGGCAGAAGAACAGCTGGAGCCTGTTCCCAATGTGCGCATGTGCAGAGCTGCCAGAAGAAGTTAAGAAACAAGGGTCAACTTCGGAGTAAAGGCACAGGTGGATGGTGAATTGCCCCACCCATAGGAAATAAAAGAAGAGTGAGTGGGGGTTTGCAGGAGACAATTAGTTCATTTGGGTTACTGCATTCTTGCCTAGTATTGTCTGCTACAGTGAGGCCTCTGAAAGATATCAGCCTGGCAACTCTCCAAGCCTGATAAAGGTCTATAATTGTGAAATATCTTGAAAGACCGTTGGCCGGGACTTTGCTGGAGAGGAATTCACTGTAAACTAAATACAAGGGGTTTATCAGGACAAGGAGTCAGCTTCGTGCTGTTGAGGAAGCCTCAGTCAGAACAGTAACGTCAAATGCTTGAAAATTAAGGATACTGTAGGCCATGTTGAGGCTAAAAGCCACGTCTAACATTTTTGCAAATTGGAGCACTGTAAAGTCACAACTGATATATAAGTGCCAACAAGTTTTGCAAGGAATTCAGGCTAGGGTTTTCCCGGTTGTTAATTTCATTTCCTTTTTCTTAATTTAGGGCATGGATGCACATTTAAACATTATTCTGATGATTTAAAAGTAGATTTGCCCTCTGCCCTACAATCAGTCTAACCACTTTGCCATTTACTTGACTTTTTCCCTTCTTCAAAAAATGTATTTAAAAAAAATATTTAGATCTTTCTTTCTTTCCTTCCTTTCTCTTTCTTTCCCTCCCTCCCTTCTTTTCTTTCCTCCCTTCCTTTCTCTTCCTTTCCCTCCCTTTCCCTTCTTTCTTTCTCTCCCTTTTCTTTCTTTCTTTCTTTCTTTCTTTCTTTCTTTCTTTCTTTCTTTCTTTCTTTCTTTCTTTCTTTCTTTCTTTCTTTCTTTCTTTCTTTCTTTCTTTCTTTCTTTCACCAGAGACAGGTATTTCCTTTTAAATAGTCATGGACAGATCTGAGTTTTATTGTAGCAAACTTTATGAAGTTTTATTTTAAAAAATGCCAAGTATGTTTCACCCAGCTTAGACAGAGTCAGGAGGAAATAAACTGAAGTTAGGCTTTCTTTGAAGTCATCATTACTAATCATTTAGCTCTCAGCAATCTTGAAATGTTCTAATTGTTTCATCTTTCTACGGGGACCTATCAGGGGAGAGGATATTCTCATGAGAGAAGTTGCTGAAGCAATTATGGGATTGGGTTAAAACATCACCTCTAATCTTTTTTTTAACTATGGTTTAAAAATTTCTAGGCTAAAAGATAAGCTGCCACTAGCCAGTTTTAACACTGATGCTTTCATAATCTGATGGCTCAGGGCCATGATGCGTCCACTAAGGCTGATCAAAAGATAACCTTGGTCATTGAATGGGATATCTAGAATCAATGAATCATAGATTTAGGCCAACTTCACACTTGGTTTCAGAGAATTCCAATTAAAGCAGAGGTGGTATTCAGCAGGTTCTGACCAGTTCTGAAGAACCAGTAGTAGAAATTTTTGAGCAGTTTGGAGAACGGGCAAATACCACCTCTGATTGGAGATTTTACTGTATCCTTCCCCTACCACGGCCACCAAGCCACACCCACAGAACTGGCAGTAAAAAAATTTGAATCCCATCACTGAATTAAAGCATCCCAGACAGATGGCCATCCAGCTGCTGTTTGAACATCTGCAGTAGAAGAGACTTCACCATTTTTTTAAAAAAGATAATCATTTCCACCTTACTGTTGCTTTCACCATTGCAAAGATTCTTTGGACAATAATGTGAAATTCTATCTTCTGGTAACTGAATTTTTGTAACCCGTGTCTGAGCTGCTAAAGAATAACTCTATCGCCCTTCTTCTGTGTAACATCCTTTTAGGTACAGATTATCCTCAACTTACAATCACACCTGAGCCCAACATTTCTATTGCTAAGCAAGTGAGTTGTTTAAGTGAGTTTTGCCCCATTTTACAACATTTCTTGACACCGTTATTAAGAGAATCACTGCGGTTGTTAAATTAGTAATAAGTTTGTCAAGTGAATCTGACTTTGCTGGTCAAAAGTTCACAAGAGGCTATCACAAGCTTTGATCTCGTGACCATGGGGGTGTTGCCTGGTCATAAGTGTGGAAAATGGTCAGAAATCAGTTTTTTCAGTGTCGTTTAACTAAGTCACTCTGCGACAGTAAGTAACAGTCAATAAGCAAATGGTTATAAGTGCAGGAGGACTACCTATACTTGATGCACCCAATATATCTATTTCCTTTCTGTATGTTTTCTCCAAGATACATCAATAGCTTCAACAGAGTCTTAGTTTCCAGCTGTCTTCACTTGCCCTTCTCTGTACTTGTTCCATATCTTCTGTGTGGTCTCCAGACCTCGACACAACATTTGAGTTCAGGACATTCTTTTCCATTGGTTCATGAAAGTAGCTCTTTCATATTCATAGTCAGAGCTGTGAGAGTAATCAGCTCATAGCAACTTACAATCAGCTACAGATTGTAGCATCTGATAAGGCTAACATGTATGGCGGGGTAGAGCCAATAAAAGATTTAAACTAATCAAATTTATGTATACATTTAGTAACAGTTACAGAGTTGGAAGGGATCTTGGAGCCCAATCCCCAGCTCTCACAGGTGACCTATACCTTTTCAGACCAAAGGTTGTCCAATCTCTTCTTAAAAGCCTCCAGTGGTAGAGCACCCACAACTTCTGAAGGCAAGCCATTCCACTGCCTAATTGTTCTCTCGCTGTTACAAATTTTCTCCTTCATTCTAGGTTGCTTCTCTCCTTGATTAGTTCCCATCCACTGTTCCTTGTCCTGCTTACAGGAGCTTTGGTAATGTTCTTGTCAAGCCAGAAATTGACGTAAGTGTAGCCATTTTAGTTAGTCTGAGTATATATTCTTTTTCTTACTTTTTCTGTGGCAGTCATGGGGGAAGGGTTTTGGGCTTGCCACATTCCAAAGCGGGGAAGGAGTGGAGATAAAGAGAGTTGTTTTGGCTAGGTGATCTTTCTTCCTGTGGGAAAATGAGCTGTCCGTGCTTAGACCCCTTGAGGTGGAGATTTATGACATCAAGCAACATTGAATTACTTCTATTGGAGAATGTGACTCTTGGGGGTTGTTTATAACTTGTAATATTGTGGGGTAATTCCCGGTTGTGTCAGATCCGGAATCACCATGGACTTTGCCAAAGTGATGCTTTCCTAAATAAAAGGAGTTGTATTGGATGGAAGATGGACTTTGTTCTTTTCTTTTTAAATGGATTTCATCACTTGGAAACCTAACAGTTCTGTCCTAGGCCTCACCAAAAAAGCACTCAGTTAATTCTGAGTCCTGGCAAAAACTTCTTCATTTACAATAGTGAATTATTTCATTCACAGTCAGCCAACAGCTTGGCAAACAGTCTCACGAAGGTAGACTAATTATCTCAGACTTTTATCAAGCCTGGAATGCTGCCCAGTAAATAGTTCCATACTCACTGTTGGCAGGGAAGGCTGGGTTTACAGACAAATCTCCATGAGATTTGGAACCAAAAAACGACCGAATGAGTGAGTTGTTTCCTGAAAAAGCCCCCTCCTCTTTTGCTCTTCTTTTAATCCTGATGGGAGGGGCCATTCATCGTCCACCTGTGGCCTTACTCCCACGTGGACCCTGAGTTCTTCATTGCTCCTTTCTTTTAGCAGCTCTGCACATGCTCAGACTGGGAATTGGTTCCAACTGCTCCCTGGCCTCACTGCTGTCAGAGCCCAAAGGCAGCTGATGATTGACAGCCTGCCCTGGCCCCATCTCTGCCTCTGATGCAGATCCCTCATCTGAGCCTTCCTCAGCCTCCAAGACTGGCCCAAGTTCATCCCCAACCTCCTCGCTGCTGTCTGACTCTGCTGCCAGCTCCGTCAGCTGCCAGTGGGCCACAACAGGTAAACATTGGCCAAAGCACTTATAGCAATAGCACTTACACTTATATACCACTTCACAGTGCTTTCAGCACTCTGAATGGTTTACAGAGTCAGCATATTGTCCCCAACAATCTGGGTCCTCATTTTACCAACCTTGGAAGGATGGAAGGCTGGGTCAACCTTGAGCCTGGTGAGATTCGAACTGCCAAATTTTAGTCAGCCGGCAGTCAGCAGAAGTATCCTGCAGTACTGCATTCTAACCACTGCGCCACCGCAGCTCTATAGGTGTGTGTGTGTGTGTGTGTGTGTGTGTGTAACAGTAGCACATGTACTCACATACACATACAGAGCCTATTTTTGCAAATGTTCCAGACTTCCAGACTATTTTAATATAGATTGTTTTTAAAGATAAATTAATTAAGTAATAAAAACACCACAGAACGAACAGTAGTTGGAAGTAAATCCATGTGAAATTGATTTGGATTTTAAAAAAAGGGATTTATCCTTCTCTTTTTTTTATATTTAGGAAAAAGCCTGAGCTTTCATGGACCATTTTCACAAAATTTTATGCCTTTTCATACATTTTTTGGTTGCAAAAATGCTACCCAAGTCCTCCTGACCTTCAGCTACTATAGCTTCACATGATTTGCCACCTATTGCACATTGTCCTGCTGCAGGATATTTCTTGAAATCCACCCATAAGTACAGTGGCTAATCCCATGAAAGGCTACCTGAGTATTATACTACAGGTGTTCCACAAAAGGAGACAATGCAAATGGAAATGAATCACAGAGTGTCTGCGGGATGTAGTAAAAAAAAAAAGTTAAGATGTCAGTCATCCCAGTATGATGGATTGAGCATTGCACATAAAAAAGCAGTCAGAGCTTCAATTGCATCACAATGCTTTAACTTCTTTAACAATATCTTGTGGGCACCTCTGAGTATAATAGAGTTTGAAACCCAGCCCATTTATATGGCTGTCTAAGAAAGAGAGGGAAGTAAAACAACCATTAAGCCATAGTCTAGTGCAGAGGTGTCAAATTCAAGGCCCGCAGAAAGCTGCACAGTGTGAAAAGATACAGCTGCTTTAAAGAGTTTCAGAGGGATACAAGCGACAAAGAAGATAGATGATAATTCATATCCTCACATGCTTTGAAACCCCAAATTCTTTCCAGGCTTCTAGTGGATACAAGTTTAAACATTCTGGAGAAAGACAGAATGAACAATGGATGGAAACTGAACCAGGAGAGATTCAACCTAGAAATAAGGAGAAATTTTCTGACAAAATGAGAACAATCAAATCAACGGAACAAGTTGCCTTCAGAAGTTGTGGGAGATTCATCACTGGAAGCTTTCAAGAAGAGACTGGACTGCCATCTGTCAGAAATGGTGTAGGGTCTCCTGCTTGGGCGGGGGGTTGGACTAGATGTCCGACAAGGTCCCTTCCAACTCTGATTACCTGTTAATCTATTTAAAGAGAAAGAGAAGAAGAGAAAAATTAAGACTAAGTAACTTTTGAACATTTTTTTAGCAGCTAACTCCAATTTATCTATAGTCCTTCCAGCTTTTCAAAGCAATCATCTTTTTTCCCTTCCCACACCTCACAAATATTGAGTTTATTTCATGCAAGAATAAACCTGGACTTATAACCAAAACAAAAACTCGAACCTCAGCTTGCATAAATGGTAACCTATTAAATGAATTGAGACTTGACGGACTGCTAAATTTTCAACCCCTTTGTACAAAAAAAGCTGAAGGACAACAGGCTCCATTGTGAAACCTGTAAGGGATTTAAAGAAATGCATCCTTTAATTAAAAAAAAAATCTAGTAAATGAAAAAGAATTCTTCTCTGGGCTAAGTTTTGTTCTGTGGATGTTACTGGCATTTTTTTTTAATGGTGACTTTGCAAATGTTGTTCAGAAGCCCCATTTATTTACATTGGAGAAGTCTGTATTGATTATTATAATTGGGCTCGTGGAGAGCAGTAACTCTCTACCTGTGTCTGGGCTTTGATGCTCCTGAGATAATAAATCACCCAACAGGAGTGGAAGGACAAAGATAAAGTGGCTGCAAGCAGACACAACTGGCAAAAAGGAAAAAAGAAATAAAGAATGCAGTGGCATCTATGCAAAAGGCTTTCCAACACTGGTAACAAGGACTAAGTTTTCATTAACAAAGTTTGAAGTCTTTTGCACAATTTGAATGTGCTCATTTATTTATTTATTTTATTTATTTATTTGATTTGCCAATTGTTTACAAGATAATAAGTATAAATGTATACATAGTTGTGAATACATGAAATGGGTACATATAAGAAAAATAAAAGAATAAGAGAAACAATAGGACAGGGACGGTAGGCACGTTGGTGCACTTATGCACACGCCCCCTACAGGCCTCTTAGGAAAGGGGTGAGGTCAATAGTAGACAGTCTAAGGTTAAAAGTTTTTGGGGTTTGGGAAGAAACTACAGAGTCGGGTAGAGTATTCCAGACATTGACCACTCTATTGCTGAAGTCGTATTTCCAGCAATCAAGTTTGGTGCGGTTTACTTTGAGTTTGTATCTATTGTGTGCTCTTGTGTTGTTATGGTTGAAGCTGAAGTATTCATTGACAGGTAGGACATTGCAATGTATGATTTTATATACCATGCTTAAGTCAGACCGAAGACGCGGCGTAAATTCAAGGTTTTCTAGTTCTAGAATTTCAAGTCTGGTGGCATAAGGTATTCTACAACGAGTAGAGGAGTGGAGAACTCTTCTTGTGAAATATTTCTGGACTTTCTCAATTGTGCTAATATCAGATACGTAATGTGGGTTCCAGACTGATGAACTGTATTCGAGTATTGGTCTAGCAAATGTTTTGTATGCTCTGGTTAGTAGTGTGATATTACCAGAGAAAAAGCTACGTAGGATTAGGTTAACAACTCTTAATGCCTTTTTGGCTATGTAGTTGCAGTGGGCTCTAGCACTTAGATCATTAGAGGTGAGTATTCCAAGGTCCTTTACAGAGCTTGGGTCATCAACAAGATCTTGACTATTCAGCTTGTATTTTATTTTCTGATTTTTTTGCCAATATGTAAGACAGAGCATTTATTTGTTGAGATTTGAAGTTGCCATTTGTTTGACCATTCTGATACATAGTCAAGATCTTTTTGTAGGGTAGCAGTATTGTCTGTGGTATTGAACAGCTTTACATCATCAGCGAAGAGACGCAATTGCTCTTAATATGATCACAGAGGTCGTTTATGTAGAGTATGAAGAGAGTTGGTCCTAGAACACTGCCTTGGGAACACCACTATTGAAAGGTACTGGATTTGATAGGACGCTCCCGATTTTGACCATCTGTTGTCTGTTTGACAGGAATGCTTCTATCCAGTTATTCAGTTGTCCAGAGATACCATAGGATTTTATTTTTAGGAGTAGTTTGTCATGTACCACTGAATCAAAGGCTTTACAGAAGTCTATGTAGATTGCGTCTATTGCTTTGCCCTGGTCGAGTTGTGTCGTCCATATGTTTTTGCAGTGTAAGAGTTGCAGATTACAGGATAGTTTTTTCTGAAACCAAATTGTTTATTGGAGAGTAGGTTATTTGTCTCTAAGTGGAGGATGATGGATTGGTTAATAATTGATTCCATGACTTTACAGGTGACGCAGCATAAGGAGATTGGTCTGTAATTTTCAACTAGGCTTGGGTCTCCCTTTTTGAAGATGGGGATGACTGTGGCTTGTGACCATAGGTTAGGCAAGGAGCTGGTTCTGAAAGATTTTTCAAAGATTATGCTTAGAGGTTTGGCTATGGCAGTGGATAGCTTTCTTAAGAAGTAGGCACATATTCCATCCGGTCCAATAGATAGAGGTGGTTTTAGATTGCGTAGTGCTTTTTCAACATTGTCTTCTGTGAAATCGATATGTTCATCATGGTCACCGAGAAGGAAGCAAAAGTGTGTTGGAGGAGATAAAAGTGTACGATTGCCACCTCCAAATAAACAAACCAGAAGAAAATACAACATTGTGAAACCCCCTTCTCAACCTGTAGCAAATTCCATTTTTAAAACATAATTGAATCCACCAGGAATTGAATTCAACTGGGAAACTGAGCATTCTAGACCAGCCTATGTCTAAGCACACTAGAGAATTGGGCTGTTGGTCTGAGCTCCGAACTTGGCAATTTGGTTGTAAACATTTGGTCACCATTCGAGGAGATGTCGTCAGTGCGTTTTGAGTTGTGTTCGTCTGGCCGAACATTGGCCTTTCAACACCTTTTTATATGAGGCAAATCAGTGTGGGTGTTGTTTGTTCAGATACTTCTGAGTCATGGTCTGATTCTGGACTGTTCTATTGGATGGCTGTTGTTACAGAGATGTGGTCTTTGGTTTTAAGTACTGTCTGTGTGATGTAAATTACGGTTAAGGTGAATGAATGAATGAATGAATGAATGAATGAATGAATGAATGAATGAATTCTTTATTGTCCAAGTGTGATTAGACACACAAGGAATTTGTCTTGGTACATATGCTATCAGTATACATAAAAAGAAAAGATACATTCATCAAGAATCATAAGGTACAACATTAATTGGTAGCCATAGAGTACAAATAAGCAATTAAATCATGCTAGGAAACAGTCAATATAAATCATAAGGATACAAGCGACAAAGTTATACTCATACAGTCACAAGTGGGAGGGGATGGGTGATAAGGACTGATGAGAATATTAATAGTAATAGTAGTGCAGACTTTGCAAATAGTTGGACAGTGTTGGGAGAATTAGTTGTTTAGCAGAGTGATGGCATTTGGGAAAAAACTGTCCTTGTGTCTAGGCAGTTATAGAGGTGCAGATGACAGACTGAATAATTTAACTAATAATTTAACTCATTTTAATCACACCGTACTTAAAACCAAAGAGCCCTTATAAACCAAGTTTGAAATGGCTCCTCCGGTTTCTAGAAAAGGAACCTCTCTGAATAGTGGGCCACAGAATGCTGGCTTGTCTTTCATCCTGTATTTTCTTCTGCAATGGGCCATTTATGAGTTGACAAGCTCCTTTTCCTGGGGCAGCCATCTTTTCCCCCTCCTCGCAATGTGATTACAGTCCATTTCATTCCATAATAGGTTCCTTTTATTATTCCCCGAGGCACGCAAATCAGATTTTGCTCGATACACAAAGATTTTGTTCTGGGCTGAAGGCTGGCTTCGAGGGCAGGGAGAAGGGTTTGGGGGGAGGGGAGGAGGGGATGCTGATCCAACCAGGGGGAAATATAATGGCCCCCTCCCCCTCTCTTTTAAAGTAAACATCTGTCCAAGTTTATTTGCTTCATGAAATGGAGGGATGGATCCTCGGAGAAAGAGCGTGATAAAAGAAGGACAGATTCCCCCCCCCCCAATTATAATTTTCTATATCTAAATATTTAATTAGTTTCTTCCTCCCTGCGTCCCTCCTCCCCTCTCTTCCTTGTTCTATTTTCTTTCTTTTTCTTTCTTTCTTCCTTCTTTCCTTTTTCTTTCTTTCTTTCTTTCTTTCTTTCTTTCTTTCTTTCTTTCTTTCTTTCTTTCTTTTTTCTTTCTTTCTTTCCTTCTTTCCTTCTTTCCTTCCTTTCTCTCACTCTCCCTCCTTTCTTTCTTTCCTCCCTCTTCCCTTCCTCCTCCCTTATCTTCCTCACTCCCTTGTTAGTAACACACAAAAGTCTGAACTCAACCCCCAGACCTGAGCCAATAACTCACCTATACATGTTGCAGGATAACAGAGTTGGAAGGGACCTTGGAGGTCTTCTAGTCCAACCCCTTGTTCAACCAGGAGACCCTATGACATATAATAGAATAAAAGAGTTGGAGGGAACTAGAATTAAGCATTCTGACTGATTATATAGAGCAGGGGTGTCAAAAACTCGATTTTATTGAGGACTGATTCGAGGTTGTGTTTGACCTTGAGGGGGTGGGAGTGGCCACGATGGGCGTGGCCATGGTGGATGTGGCTGGTGGTGGGAAGGGGTGCCCATGGGCGTGGCCATGGTGGGCGTGACACAGGACTCATGTCGGGGGCACCTGTGGTGGCCACATCCTAAGGCAGGACTTCTCTGAGAACCTCCCTCACTCTCATAATCTTCCTTCCTTCCTTCCTTCCTTCCTTCCTTCCTTCCTTCCTTCCTTCCTTCCTTCCTTCCTTCCTTCCTTCCTTCCTTCCTTCCTTCCTTCCTCCTTCCTTCCTTCCTTCCTTCCTTCCTTCCTTCCTTCCTTCCTCCTTCCTTCCTTCCTTCCTTCCTCCTTCCTTCCTTCCTTCCTTCCTCCTCCCTCCCTCCCTCCCTCCTTCCTTCCTTCCTTCCTTCCTTCCTTCCTTCCTTCCTTCCTCCCTCCCTCCCTCCCTCCCCCTCCCTCCTTCCTTCCTTCCTTCCTTCCTTCCTTCCTCCCTCCCTCTCCTCCCTCCCTCCCTCCCTCCTTCCTTCCTTCCTTCCTTCCTTCCTTCCTTCCTTCCTTCCTCCCTCCCTCCCTCCCTCCCTCCTTCCTTCCTTCCTTCCTTCCTTCCTCCTCCCTCCCTCCTCCCTCCTTCCTTCCTTCCTTCCTTCCTTCCTTCCTTCCTTCCTCCTTCCTCCTTCCTCCTTCCTTCCTCCCTCCCTCCCTCCCTCCCTCCTTCAATAGAAAATGAATTTTGCTTCTGGGAAACAATGCTAGCTGGGGGGAAAAGGCAGCAAAAGCTTTCTTGCCTCCTGTATGACATTCCCAGTTTGTCCAACGAAAGAAAGGGACGGAGGTGAGCCGGCATTGCATGATTACTTTGCAAAGGCATTACCTGACCTATCATTTACAAATCAAGCCGTGCAAAAGATTTCCCACCTGGCAAAAAAAAAAAAAAAGAACACTTGTACTTTCTTTTTGCCAGAAAACCCTACCTTTGGTCACAAGGAATGTGCAGTATGTTTAAGTGTCTACTGAACGTTGACTGAACATTCACATGCCATGCTTATGTAGATGACATCATGCAGTGGTCCTCCAATGTTTTTGGTTTGGTAGCCCAGCCCAAGGGGGAGGGAAAATAATTCCATTTGAGTGGCAGGTGCAGGTGTGCACAGCTCAATTTGTGCAACCCCATGCTCCTGCTGCTCATGTCGGTGGAGGTGCATGCAGGAGTGCAAGCACAAGTGCCCGTCACTTGTGTGAATGGAGCTACGCATGCAAACGTGCTTGCCTGCCATTTACACGGCCCAGTTCTGAATGGGTCATGTAGTGGGCTGCAGCCCGAGAGTTGGGGACCCCTGATATAACGTATTCATTTCCGGGTTAGGTAAGGAAAGTCTTCCACATTTTTTCCTATTAATTTTCTGTTAGATTGTTGAAAGACAATCACATCCTAGAGAAATTCTTAAGAGTAAAATATATGGAACATAGAAGATAGATGATAAGTAGGTAGGTAGGTAGGTAGGTAGGTAGGTAGGTAGATTAGATAGATAGATAGATAGATAGATAGATAGATAGATAGATAGATAGATAGATAGATAGACAGACAGACAGACAGAAAGGCAGATGGATGGATGGATGGACGGACGGACGGATGGACGGACAGACAGACAGACAAACAGACAGACAGAAATGGATGATAGGCAGATGGATGGATGGATGGATGGATGGATGGATGGATGGATGGATGGATGGATGGATGGATAGATAGATGGATAGATAGATAGATAGATAGATAGATAGATAGATAGATAGATAGACAGACAAACAGACAGACAGACAGACAGAAAGATGATAGGCAGATGGATGGATGGATGGATGGATGGATGGATGGATGGATGGATAGATAGATAGATAGATAGATAGATAGATAGATAGATAGATAGATAAGAGAGACAGAGACAGAGAAAAGGTGAGTCTAGATGATGTATTGAAACTCCATCTGAGATAGGTGCTACCATGCAACTTATTATTTATTATTTACTATATGGTATACAAGGCCAGGGAGTCTACAATGTTTACCCATAGTAGAAGTTCTGGTAGCCAACAATCACTAGTCTTTCATCCGAGTGAAGCACGTTGTTAAATCGGTTGCAGCCCACCACTGCACACACACACACACATATAAACACACATATGGTATGCATGTGTACATGCATATGTGTATGTACTGTATGTACTGTATATATGTATTACAAAACTCCAAGAAGTAAAGATATTGAGATTTTCCATACAGTAAGTAAAGGGCACTTTAAATATTCATAGTTATTTCTGACTTAAAGACTCTATAGAGAAAAAAAAATATCCAACTAGCAAACTGTGTTGATAAGTACAGTAAAAAATAATAATAGAAGCCCGGGGTGACTAAACCCGTCTTTAATTAAAGGATTCTATAGAACTCTTTACTGCTGTATTAATTTTTCCAGCCGATCCTATTTCCCACACTTACAAATGCCATTGATCCAGAGAAAGATTTACTTTAGTTTTCAAGTGTTTTGCTATAGTAAATCTGGCAGCTGAACAACAAACACTTAATTATTTGCTTGAGTTACATCACTTTTTATGTTCTGGGAAAAAGGGCCAGGAAGAGTTACAATAATGTTACACTACTGGAAGAATTCTCAGTACAGGGGTAGTCCTCAACGTACAACCACAATTGAGCCCAATTTTTTTGTTGCTAAGCGAGACAGTCATTAAGTGAATTTTGCCCCATTTTATGACCATTCTTGCCACAGTTGTTAAGCGAATCACTGTAAGTTGGGAAGACAGTTGTTAAGTGAATCTGACTTCCCCATTGACTTTGCTTGTCAAAAGGTCACAAAAGATGATCATGTGACTCCGCGGACAGTTGCAACCATCGTAAACATGAGTCACTTGCCGAGGGTTTGAATTTTGATGACCATGGGGATGTTGCAACCATTGTAAGTATGAAAGTCACTTTTTTCAGTGCTCTTGTAACTTTGAGTGGTCACTAAATGAACTGCTATAAGTCGGGGACTACCTGTAGCATTTTGTCAGCTCCAAAGCTCACTTTTCTAGTACCTCACTGCAGCTTGTCTATACTAACTTCATCATCTTCATTTAATGACTCCATAGTCCTTTGTGGGGTGGAGTTTGGGCAAATGAATGGGGAAAGCAGTGTGTTTTAATGGCCGGATGCCCTTCCTGTCACCAGTGCAGAGTTTTAGTTCAGCAGATATATTCTCAGTCTGCCCAGAGAGAGAAATGTCCGCCTCTACTTAGCTTGCCTATACTAACTTGAAGCTCTCCAAATGCTGTTGGATTAAGAGGCTTCTAAAGGGGAATATACAAACCTCTTTGCTGAGTTTCGAGTTCCCACTAAAGCTTTGTAGTCCAAAGGAGCCATCAAAATGTTTATTCCGCCAGTAATGTTCTTTCCCGGATAGGGAGTCTGTTCTGACCACGGCTTCCTGAGACCATGATTAAGCACACACTTAGTCCAAACAACTCTTGTTTTATTTCAAAGCTAGGAATTATTTTCATTTCCAGCTGTAATGAGTCCCAAACAGTTCCTCAATATAAGCACCCACCTTTATCTCCTTTGAATTGCTGCCAGCAACTAAAGTGCCAAATTAACTAGTAAAAAGCCAAAGTACGAAGTCCACACAGAGCTTCAAGGTTTAATCCGAACAGAGCGAACAACATTGCTTCCTGCAAAGGTTCCTGTTCCTTTGCATTTCCTTTATACCTTAGGGGAGGGGCAATCACCTCCAAGCCTTTCTCCTGAGTCACCCCTTTTGTCTTAACTGCTCTTGCCTTCTGGCAGCTCTGCGCACATGCACCCTGGGAACAGGCTCCCCTTGTTCCTCTGCCTCACTGCTGCCAGACTCTGGAGGCTCCAGAGTCAGCACACAACTCCCAGATGGTCCTGGCTCCATTCCTATATCAGACGCAGGATCCTCAGCTGAGTCCTCCCCAGACTCCTGGACTGGTCCCAGTTCTTCCCCACTGTCCAATTCCGCTGCCATCTGCACAAGCTGCCAGCGAACTACAACACCTGTCTATTTGATTCCCTGGTCATCTCTCGTTTGGACAATTGCAATATGCAGCACATGGATTACCCTCTGAAAACTCTATGGAAATTTTCAATCATCTGGGTCATGGTTGTCCCAAATAAAGCACACCATTCCCTCACCGATATCATATCTGCTGCTGCTCTCTTCACTGTCTCTGCCTCCTGCTATTTTTTTAATTTAAGAATATAGAACATAGAGTTGGAGGTTTTAATTGTTAATTATTAATTAATTGTTAATTGTTCTCACTGTTAGTTCTAAGTTTGTTCTCTCCTTGGTTAGTTTCCAACTATTGTTTCTTGTCTTGCCTTCTGGTACTTTGGAAAATACTTTGAAAACACCCCACCTCACTCCTCATCTTGGTAGGAGCCGCTCAGACATTGGCCATATTTGAAAAGAAATTCACAAGTTTGCCCGGTTTGAATAACTTCAACTCTGTTGTCCAGCTCTTCTCAAGACATAAATATTTCTATGGTCATTTCGGAGTTGCCAACAGAAAGGGAGCGGGGAAAGGGGTTTGAAAGAGCAGTGTGGCAGCTTGCAAATCGAAAGTGCATTCCATACATAGTTTTTCAAAGATAGTAACTAGGTGACTGAAGTTTCTGCCATGCAAAATTCTAACTGGAAAGCATGATAGATGAGTCTTGGCTATGGATGTGTCCCATTGAAGAATATGAATTATGATACACCCAGGGGTGGGGGCAAACCAGGGTCAAGGGTGACAATGAATGATGTGCCTCGGAGTCGGCTACACCCAGGCAGTGCCGGACATGTTAACTCCCAATAAATCCTTTGAAAATTTGGAAGTTTGGCTCGAGGCTCAAGATTTAATTGGGGGTAACTGCCGGAATCCTGACAATAGCTTTCTAGTCTTCCTGATCTGATTTTAGTTTGCTTCCTGATTTGATAGGTGGCCCTTGACTTATGACCATAATTTTCCAGAATTCTCAAAGCCAAGGTTGACCAAATAGTGCTAGAACTTGGAAACAAGCACATCTTGGAAGTACCAAATGTGAAGAAGCATTCAGCTCCCCTGTTTTAATTTCTGAGAAAGTGTTAAACAGTTGTGTGAGCCTGCTCTTCCAGCAGCCCTCCGTCTGAGGCATGCTAGAAAGGTTTTTCCACTTTGCTGCTTGTAGTTTTGCAGAATATTAGCTTTAGTTATCAGAAGTGCTGAGTAGGAGTGGCCCTGAGCATGGAGCCGATTGGATTTGCATCCATAAAATTGATAAGCTTCAAAGAAAAAGAGAAAGAAAGGAAGGGAAATAATTGATACGATTCTATTTCAAGGTGATTATATTCCTTTGCTTGATGTGTGTGTGTGTGTCTGTGTGTGTGTGTGTGTGTCTTTGGGTGCATATGATAGCTTTTCAATCACATCTTCTGCACATTGCAGCTTTCATATCCCCTCAAGGTGGGAAGGAAATGTCTTCTGCATAGTTAAATAATTCAAGTTCAGAGTAAATAGCAAACCTGGGAACGAAATGAAGAAATGGTGCAAAAGTAAATAGCCACCAGTCAGAATCTGCACACCAGAGAATTGTACATATGGCCCTCTGCCTGTTTGCTGTCTTCTTTCCAATACGCAGCTTTCCATTCATTTCCTGCAGGGTGGCTGAGTTCAGAAACGGAGAGAGGTTAGAGAAAGTGAAGCTGAACTGCATCCTGGAAAAGAGACAGACCCTTTGCATTGCTGCTATTTTATTTGTTTTGTTTTATCATTCTATTCTATTCTATTCTATTCTATTCTATTCTATTCTATTCTGTTCTGTTCTGTTCTGTTCTGTTCTGTTCTGTTCTGTTCTGTTCTGCTCTGCTCTGCTCTGCTCTGCTCTGCTCTATACTTCTATTTCATTCCATTCCCACCCCACTCAATTCATTCCATTCCATTGTTTATTTTATTTCTTATTTTATTTTATTCTATTGTGTTTTATTTTATGTTTTGCTTTATATCTTATTTTATTTTTACCTTTTTTTCCCCCTCTCCCAGGAAAGCCCAGAGAGCTTTGCAATAAAACAAAACCACCCAAGGCAACTGAAAATTTCCCCAAAATGAAAGCAGAACTCATTCTATTCAAAAGGAAAGTGCCTGAATTTGAAATCTGGATCCTGGAGCAAGTTCTTGTTCTACAGACACCTGGAATAGAAGGCAGGCCCTTCAAGTGCCACCAAAGAGAAGACCAGCTGGGAATGAGCTGCATTTTCCTTGGGAGAAAATTCTGTCAATCAGCCTACAGTGGGCCAGATCAGTCCACCGAACCACCAAAAAGGCCAATGGCATCTGGAAGGGGAGGTCCAAAAGATCAATATGGAAGAGACAACCATAAATGAAAGCCCTGCTCCTTTGGGTACGATTGCACCATCAGTGCAAATATAAAATGGACAGGGCTTCAATTTGCAATGGTAGCAAATATCTGTAGCTCAGGTGTAGGATAAAGATTCATTCTCCAAGCTTGTGGGTTGGTTTCTGAACATTTCATGACCAGGAGTCCCTCTGCCAGCAAAAATGGAGTGGGGGGGCTGCATATGCCCCCCCTCCCGAGCTCCGTTTTTGCTGGCAGAGTGCTATCAAAACAAACTCAAAACAAAACCAAAGGAGAAATATTTCCCTTTTTGCATTTGAGCATGCAAGAAGGGACAGGAAAGGAGAAAAGAAAGAGGAAAGACAAAGAAAAAGAAGGGAAGATGGGAAGAGAGAAAGGAAGGAAAAATAAAAAAAGAAAAGGAAGGAAGGAAGGAAGGAAGGAAGGAAGAAGGAAGGGAAGGAAGGAAGGAAGAAGGAAGGAAGGAAGGAAGGAAGGAAGGAAGGAAGGAAGGAAGGAAGGAAGGAAGGAAGGAAGGAAGGAAGGAAGGAAGGAAGGAAGGAAGGAAGGAAGGAAGGGAAGGAAGGAAGGAAGGAAGGAAGGAAGGAAGATTATGAGAGTGAGGGAGGTTCTCAGAGAAGTCCTGCCTTAGGATGTGGCCACCACAGGTGCCCCCGACATGAGTCTTGTGTCACGCTCACCATGGCCACACCCATGGCCACCCCTTCCCACCACCAGCCACATCCACCATGGCCACGCCCATCGTGGCCACTCCCACCCCCTCAAGGTCAAACACAACCTTGAATCAGTCCTCAATAAAATCGAGTTTTTGACACCTCTGCTCTATATAATCAATCAGAATGCTTAATTCTAGTTCCCTCCAACTCTTTTATTCTATTATATGTCATAGGGTCTCCTGGTTGAACAAGGGGTTGGACTAGAAGACCTCCAAGGTCCCTTCCAACTCTGTTATCCTGTAACATGTATAGGTGGGTTATTGGCTCAGGTCTGGGGGTTGAGTTCAGACTTTTGTGTGTTACTAATCTTACAAATCAATTTACCTCTTGCTCCCTCTTCTTAGCATTATTGTTTCTGTTGCCAAATACTATTTTGAAATGAACAGTGTATGCTCCCATGTCTAATTTGCAGACAGTTTTAAATTATCTTTTAAAATCTGCGCTTGGGTCAAAAATGTCTATTCAATTTTATGAGCATAATGAGTGGGGGTGTTACTTGAGAAGCACAGCCTTCATATGTGATTTGTCAGAAAACTTTGTTTTCCAAGAGTGTGAAATCAAGAGTCCTCAATTGACATCTGGAAAGAACTTTTGCAAAAAAAAAAAAAAAAGTCATCAAGATTGCATCCTTGTTTTATTTCATATATAGATTAAAATTTAATTATTACAAGAAAGCGGTATGCTTATTTCTTGTCCACCTAAACTCCAATGTAATTATTAAATTTTAATCACAGAATGGACTGCACAAACTTCTTGGGGAGTGGTGATACGGCAAAGTTTGATCACTGCTGGTTTGAGTACTTGGGACCTAAATCGTTCAGGGCTTCATAGATAAAATGGGGCTTAGAATATCTATGGACTTTCTCAGTCATCCAGGTCATGGTTGTCCCAAAGGTGCTTTTTCAAAAGGCAATCTGGTTTTTCTTTGAAGACGTTTCACTTCTCATGGCACAATATAGGAAAACAAAACCATGAGGACTAGATTCAGCGGTCCTACTGAATCTGCATTTAAAAGATCAAGGCTTTGAAGACAGCCAAGTCCACATTTTGGACAGAGAGGACCACTGGTTTGAGAGATGGCTCAAAGAGGCCATCTATGTCAATACTGAACAGCCGTCTCTCAAGAGAGAGTGAGGGATATGACATCATCTATCTCCAGTCTGCAACACGCTCCTTTCAACAGTTCCAAGAAGGCTCCACACCCATTTGCACTACTTAGGTGACCCTGAGGACACAAATAAACCTCCAGGCGGCCTCAACAACTCTCTAAAAGGATGCAAATGTCTGCAAGGAGTATCAATCCTTCCATTCCCCTGCCATCCAGTCAGAACTGAAGAAGCTCCTTGGATGAGAAGCAAAACATCTTCAAAGAAAAACAAGAAAGTCCAGTTGCCTCTTGAAAAAGCACCTTTGGGATTGGGCTTAGAAGCTCACATGGAGCTAGGGGGGACTTTTAGGCTTATTATGGCAGCATATGGTCATATCTCTGGGCATCCGTTTTAGAGAATCTTGCAGATTTCAGGTTCTCTTCAGAGATAGCTCTTCGCAAAATACCTATTAGCCAGTTTGGTTTAGTGGATAAGGGCATCAAGCAAGAAACCAGGCAATTGTGAGTTCTAGTGGAACCTTAGGTATGAAACTAGCTGAGTGACTTTAGGCTAATCACCAGGAGACTGTGAGTTCTAGTTTAATGAAAAGAAGGACTAGGATGACATGATAGCAGTGTTCTAATATCTAAGGCAGGGTCCCCAACCACGGTCCGTGGACCGTACCGGTCCAGCGGAACAAGTCCTACCGCGCTGGTTGCTGGCGCCGCCATCTTTTTGATGAAAAAGTGCTTCCGGTGAGCTTTTCGGGTAGAAAGCTCACCGGAAGCTTTCATCAATAAGATGGCGCTCAACCTTCGGTGAGCTTTTCCGGTAGAAAGCCATTTCTACCTGGAAAAGCTCACCGAGCGCTGGCGCCGCCATCTTTTTGATGAAAAAGTGCTTCCGGTGAGGTCACCGGAAGCACTTTTCATCAAAAGAAGCGGCGCCAGCTGATGCCGATGCCGGCCGCGGCATAAAAAGGTTGGGGATCACTGATCTAAGGGGTTGCCATTAAAGGAAGTCAACCTATTCTCAAAAATACTTGAAGGTAGAACAAGAAGCAATGAATAGAAACTAATCAAGGAGAGAAGCAACCTAGAACTGATGAGAAATTTCCTGATGGTTAGAACAATTAATCAGTGGAATGGCTTGCATCCAGAATTTGTGGATGTTCCATAACTGGAGGTTTTTAAGAAGAAACTGGAGAACTATTTCTCTGAAATGGTAAATAGGGTCTCCTGCTTGAGCAGGGGGCTGGACTAGAAGACCACCAAGGTCCCTTCCAACTCTGTTATTCTGTTAGTCTTGGGCTAGGCATAAATCTGGCTTGATGTCTTGGGAATATCTGGGAGGGGAACGTTCAGCAGATTTTCCCCTGGGTTTTGTTTAATATTTGGAAATGTCTCTTTTCACAAAACAGACTTGATGATAAGCAAATAGAGAGGAAGAATATCATATTGAAACTGCTTTGAGACTTTCACAAGGGGAATATTCAAGGAAGGAGAAGAAAGTGTCATTGTGTGATGAGGTAACTCAAATAGCTCCAAAAAAGGAAAATAAATTTAAAATTTTGCCTGGCTGGTTTATGACGGAACTGTTACTAGCAAGATACTAACACCATGGGAGTAGCATGGTGAAGAGGGACTTCAAAGTTAGATAAAGAGAAGGCGTAATTAATCTCAGAGGCATTTTCAGGATTGAAAGTTGTCATAAAAATAACAAAAGCAGAATTGGGCCATCGTACCATAAATGTGCCTGTGATAACACGTTGCATGCATAAAAGGGTGTGTGATGCTGCTTTTGTCACTTGTCCCTCTCTGAACCCTCCCTGAACAATTCCAACATTTCCCTGTTAATGTTAGGACATTATAATGCCTTACAGAATCCAGAATAACATGAAGGGTCCTTGGAAATCTTCTAGTTCAACCTCCTGCTCCAGAAAGAGACCTTCTACTATTTTAGACAAATGGCTGTCCCATCTTTCCTTAAAAAACACTCCAATGATAGAGCACCCTCGACTTCTGGAGGCAAGTTGTTCCACGGATTCATTGTTCTAACTGTCAGGAAATTTCTCCTTAGTTTTAGATTGGTTCTCTCCTTGATTAGTTTCCATCCATTGCTTCTTGTCTTACCTTCTGGTGCTTTGGAGAATAGGTTTGTCAGAGTATATTCATGAACTTGACTAGAGCATGGTAACAAGATCAGCCAATGAATAGGCATAGCAATTAAGTCAGCCAATGAGGACTGTTTTGGAAACTAAAACTAGAAGTAGCCTAGGCGTGGCTCTGTATTAAGCTCTGCAACTCTGCAGCTGTGTTTGAAGCTGTGAGTCTGTCTATTGAAGACTAAACTAACTTGCTTGATGAAGACTGGAGCTCTGCTCTGAACTTGCAACATGTCTCTGTTTGAGTTTGCTCCATGTTGGAGAAATCTACAACTGATTTATAAAATTTTATTATGTTTATAAAGATGTTAAATGAAGCATCAGCCATCTGTGTTTATTTTTCTGGCGCTGAATTATTGCTGTAAAACTCTCAATAAAGTTGACTCCCTCATTTTTATGGCAGCCCTTCAAATATTGAAACACATATCATGCTTTCTAACACCTTGATTCTAGGAAAGAAGGAAATTTGAAATACTGTTGAAGTATTTACATTATCCAAAGCCCTAACTCCTACCCACAACTTAGCTAGATATAAGGTCCACCAAGTATAATGTAATTGATTACTCAATTTTAAAAAAACCTGGTCATAAATTGTTCTCGTTGCACATTGTTGGAGTACAGCAGCTGTCAGCCTTCAAGATTTTCTCCCTTTGCTTTGCATCTTTCAGCTGTCATAAGTAACGGGGAGGAGGGGGGAATGGTTATGGGAAGTGAGCTGGAGGTGTTACAAATCAGAACTGTATAAGCTGGGGGGGTAGATTCTTGCTTAGGTTTCTATCCTATGCTATGTGCAGCTGCAACTCTTTATCAAAATATGTCAAGGTCAACGGACAGAGGCCTCATCACCACCTGGAGATGCCCACATGATGATATACACAACTTTTAATTGGATGAGCCAATTGAACTATTGGGGGTGGGAACGTTGCCATCACTTTGTATATGTGATTTACGCGCCCATTTTCTCAGATTCAGAATTCTTTTGTTGCTACCGCTTGATTTCCAGTAAAAGATATCTTTTCTCTGATTAAAGGAGTCTAAGTATTTCTTTCTTGGATTTTGAATGGAGCACCAGCTGACAGCAGCTCTTTAAGGCACAAAGAGACATACATTATTTGTTTTTAGAAAGTAAAAATAAAGATGGCACATCTTCACTCATTAGTCAGTCCCAGTAATTTCAGCACCACATTCAACAAGTATGCACATTAATTTATTCGAGAATTCTGATAGTTTTTCTATTGCCATAGTTCTTGAATAACTTCTCTGGAGCATAACACTAATGCTCAAAGTTCAGACTCCACTAACACCCATCTTAATCAATCTCTCCGAGGCACTGGCTTTGCCTTTTCTTCGTTCTTTCTGTGGTTAATTTGTCTTGGATAATCATCATAAGTTCATTTACTATAAAGTTCAATGAAGATTAATAGGATTTATTTAACACTGTAATTGAGTCAGCAAAGGCATGTTTAATGTAAATGAAGAAGATCATTCTGGGAATGAAGTTCGCAACGTACTTTTGGTTCCCACTGGATAAGATCTGATAGAGAGGAATGTATGTCCTTTACTAACATTGGCCACCTCCTACAATGGGCTAGGTTGGACACTGGATAGATTCCATCAAGGTCATCATGAGATAACTTATCCTCAGAGAATGGAACAAGCCAAGAAAAACTTGACGTCTATGGAGATTCACCAAGAGATGACCAAACCAGGGGGGGGGGAATCAACACCAGGGGTGGGATTCAAATTTTTTAACAACCGGTACTGTGGGTATGGCTAAATGGGCATAGATATGCGACTGGATGGGTGTAGCTTCTTTTTCTTCTTTTCTTTTGCAGCAGACCCCCCTGCACTTCTTTTTTTGCCTCCTGGGCCTCAGGGAAGCCTTCTGGATGAAGCAGTAAGACAGCAAGGGGAATCCCAGCACAGCTGATCATTGGAACAGCTGATCGTTGGGAGGAAAAAGAAGAAATACATTAAGGAATGAATGGGCAGGGGAGAATGCAGTCAGCGATGTCGCGATAAAGACTAACTGGGTGGGGAGGGGAGGGGCAGGCAGAGAAGGTCAGCCAGGGGCATGATTTGCTGGTTCTATGAAATGCACAGAATAGTAGTAACAACCAGTTCTATAGAACCGGCCCAAACCGGTAGAATCCCACCCCTGATCAACACAGCTACTAAACATCTTACATTATATATCAGTGGTGGTGGGGAATGAATCTAAGAATTGCTATCCCTGATCCAGCTACAGGTAATTTGGATTTCAGGGTCATTTAGCCCCTGGAGACATCATCAGGCCTGTGTAGAAAGCCAAAAGGTTTCAAGACGATTCCTTCTGGCTACTTGTAAGGAATGTCTTTTAATATAAGAGATGTGTTTTTTTTTTTTTATGGAACCTGACCTCAGCAAATCAGGGCTAATTTGCATTAGCTGTGCCTGTGGCAAATCCTGGTTTTTAATGGCTCTTCAGAAACGTAGAATGTCTTCCATTATAGCCCTAACCTTGTGGTGTGCCTGCTGCCTTCCACTTCCTGACCCTCATCCAAGACCCAATCTCTGCAAATATCTTTCTCCTTGAACCTGTCAACCACATGTTGGCATTCTGACTCTTGGTTTAAATCACAACATTGCCCCTTGCAACTTGAACAGAATACTGGAGCTCGATTTACAGCTTGACAAGCAATTTACACCCATGAGTGTCTCCGTGATTTACAATCAGAGGGGTTTCCATCTCACCAGAGCTCAGCTCGGCTGTGAAAACTTCTTGCTCGATTTTTCTCTTCATTGAAGAAGTTTGACATCCTGTCCCTCGGAGGTAGAAGTAGACCTTGGGAACGGCACATCCTAGACTCTGAGTTGTGGGTGAGGACAAAGACACTTTTTCTGTCTCCATTTAGCGGGGCCACTTTATTTTAGAGAACTAAAATAGAACCAAGGACAACCTCATCATTTCAACAACACAGCTAGCTTGGCCTCAAATGAATGAAGATGGCTCAGTTTCAAGGAAAGTTAGATGTTGAAACAGTGACATATTGACACTGTGCATTCTGTTACCAAAGCTGCATGGTTAAATCTTTGCATAGATTCCATGTCAGAATTAAGAAGGAAAAAGATAAATCACCCCCTGTCTGTCGAGCACCACAACAGAGAATGAAGAGAGAAAATTGTATTTGCCTCTTCATTTAATACATCAAAGTAATTTATGTCAGAGCTATCTTGCTTGCTTTAATACATATGCAATTTTAAACAAAATCAATCTTGTCTATCCAGTCAAAAAAGGAACTCCAAAAATATATGCCAATCTCTTGGTTGCATTTGGAAAGAAAAGGCTCATCTGAAGGAAGCATCTACCTGCAAAATAATACTTTATTGAATGTATTTACTTGATTGATCCATCAATTAAGGAAAGAAGCTAAGTCAAGAGTGGAATGTGACTTTTTCAAAGATTAACCCCTATGCTGCTTGAAAATACACATTTGTTCCAATCTGCAGATCTCAATCTCTCTCCTGTGCCTATAGAGATTCTCAATCATTCAGGTCATGGTTGTCTCCAAGGTGCTTTTCCAGGAGGCAATTGGACTTTCTTGATTTTTTTTCCTTGCTTCTCATCCAAGAAACTTCTTCAGTTCACGATATCACTTTGTAAAATTCTAATTAACATATTCCCCTTTCTTCACAGTGGTCATACTGATACAGGATAATTCTAATTCTCTGGGATGCATATAGGTGGAGTTTAAGAATTAAGCCACTTGATTTGTAGGGTACAAAATTCAGAGGGCTTTTAAATGGTGAATGTAGTGGAATAGAGTCTGGATTCCCTAAGTGGGAGGGGTGCATTCCAGAGGAGCAAGAGACAACAACAACGTTCAGATAACTTGGTTGGGAAAGAGAGGGTCATGTCAGCTTCTCCCTAAAAGTTCTCAGATTATTTCTTTAGTGATGCAAGTAGTTGCTTTATTTGGCAAGATTTTGGTCTACAGGTGAGGAATAATGAAGGACTCTGCATAGAAGCAACTCTGCCTGTCTTTCTTGGTTTTTGGAGCTTGAGAATGGACTTTCAAAAAGAGAAATGTAACAAAGGCATTTCAGGAACAGTGGAATGGCTGACAAAGGTTGTCTTATTTCTGTTTTTGTTTTTTTTAATCATTCCCTGTAGGTAGATTGAGGATGTTGGAAAAGACTCTTGAGAGTCCCTTGAGAAATCCAATTAGTCAGTCCTAAAGGAAATCAATGGTGACTGTTCTTTGGAAGGACAGATACTGAAGCTGAAGCTCCAATATTTTGGTCACTATATTAGAACAGAGGAATCACTGGAGAAGACCTTGATGTTGGGAAAGATGGAAAGCAAAAGGAGAAAGGGAAGGGAAGAAAAAGCTAAGCAGATTCAGACTTGGTTTGCCTACTTAGATGAAGTTGGAGAATGTTAGGTTAAGAAATTTAGAAACTTCCTGGAATAAGACATTAGCAGACATTAAGGTCTAAGCTGTTGCTATATGGATGTGTCCATGAAGTCACCAGGAATTGACAGTGATATTTATATATATTTTTGGTTGGCTTTGACTGATTTCAAAAAATTAAGGAAGGAAGATGTGATTAGAATTTGGAAAGAAGACCACCAAAATATCCTAGGGCTATGAAAGGACCAAGGAGCTAGGGGGAAAGGAAAGCCAAGAAAACTATATGGACATCTTCAGCAAAGTATAGAAGAATAGGCAGGACTGAGGGAGTTAAGTGAGTCATAAGTTTAGAGTCATTACATTTCCACAAAACAGCCTAAGTCCAAACCCTTTTAAATTCCATTGACTCTTATCTGTCACCCATTTAGTATTGAACTTTATTGGCTAGTTTCTTGTGTACAGACTTCAGCAGTAAATCTTCTGAAATGAAACTTAGCATATGGATCTGATTCCTTGCATGTGACACACAATCACCAAGAATATAAATTGCTTGTAAGTTCTTCGTAGCCTGCTTGGAGAAGATTGTTAATCTGAAAAATGGTTTATAAATCAATTGACTGAAAGGAAGTGGAAGGCCAAGCACCATGAGGCTGAGCAAGGACTGCATAGATCACAATCTTTTTCTCACAGCGGGTCTTGAATGGAGTTTGAGTTTCAAAAGTAACAAAAGGTAAAAGGAAGTAAGGATGTTCAGAAGGCGTAGCTTATACAATAATGAGTGGGACAATGTTCCTTTATACCATACGTGACACAGGTGTTCAGAGTCATAATGCGGTTAATCAAGAGCTGGAACAGGATAAGAGGGATCTTACATGGCTTTGTCAAGTCCTATCTTCTTCCATTTCTGGAAAGGTGGACAAATCATGCCAGAATCTAGACTTTCAAAGTCCAGTAGAAAGAAGAAGATAAACTTCCGGTTCTAGAGCTATGGTTTTTGTCTTACTCTCCTTGTCCTTGTTCCAAAAACAAGATGTATGTCCTGGTAGCATTAAGTTTTGCTTCTGAATCTCTCCTGGGAAACCATAATTTCCTGGCATTTTTGTGTTTTTGTGTTCTTTAAATGGACAAGATTTAAAGAAATGCAAAGAAACTTTTCTTTCTTCTTTCTTTTTTGGGGGGAAGAGAAAGAAGGGAGAAAGAAACATACGGACAGGGAGTGACGGAAAATCCATGCCAGTTTCCAGCTTAATTTCTCCAGACTTAGATTCTCAGTTCTGTTCAAGTGCCAGTGTTCAAGTGCCAGCTCCCTAGTGTAAGTGAGTGAGGAAATCAATACTCTTATATCAGATCAACTGTTTTCTTGCACTGTTTAGTTGCTCTGTGTGCCGCATACCTTTTTATATTTATTTATTTTTGCAGGTGGCACTTTGCAGGTGTCTGAGACCGTGGGAGATTAATCGTTGCTCGCCACTGCTTCAGTATCAAATGAACCTTGCATATTCAACAGGAACTCAGCTGGGGTAGATGAAAAAAAAAGAGCCATAACTGGTAACGTGGAGCCCAGCCAAAATCCATATTGTGTCCTGAAAACAATGTTGTTTCTAGTTTCCAGTTGAATACTGTATTAAATCCCTTTGCTCTCAGGTTCCAACTACTTAGTGTCCTATTTTCTCGGCATGTTTATTTATTTATTTAGGCTTCGCATTTCTGAAGATTTCACATTCCTTTAATGGACACTGATCTGTTCAGGAATTATTCCCTTTCTTTCATCTCTTTTTCCCCAGTTGTGCTTTTTTTCCCCTTTTCTTGCAAAAAAATCTATCTCTCTTCTCCTTCCAAAGAAACACCTTTGAAGAAATGACTATGGGGAACATGTGTTGCCAAAAATGTTCATCTCTTTTCCATTTAAAAGAGAAGCTGGTCTCTTTCATGCATTCGGGATGAATGTGTTGGCCGCTTCAATTATCCGCTGAATTGAACATTTCTCAAGTTTTGCAAAAATGCATTTTGGCTACGGAAATTTCTTGCACGAGCTTTTTATTTGAGAGAACGCTGTACAAACGTGTATATTCTTTGGTCAAGATGTGTACATATTGTACCCCCAGGGTAGCTGACTACAGGAATCAATGTAGTTCTTTTTAAAATAAAATAAAATAACGCAGAATAAGGGAGATTTAAGAGGACAGATTGAACCCCCAATTCAGAAAACATAACCAAAGTAACTCCTCTAGATGTTGTATTTTACAGCTCAAGAAACTAAGGTTAACAACTGAAAAACAGAATATAACAATAACTATGCCAATTTTATTTAGCATTGTTAAGGTGTTGTAGTCCTCCGGCAGCCTGCAGAGACGGCAGCAGAGTTGGACAGTGGGGAGGAACATGGGCCAATCTAGGAATCTGGGGAGGACTCGGACAAGGATCCTGCATCCAATATAGAGATGGGGCCATGGTGATGCAGTGGTTAGAATGCAGCATGGCAGGCTAATTCTGTCGACCGGCAGCAGTTTGATTCTCACCGGCTCAAGATTGACTCAGCCTTCCATCCTTCCGATGTGGGTTAAATGAGGACCCAGATTGTTGGGGGCCAATAGGCTGACTCTGTGAACCACTTAGAGAGGGTTGTAAAACACTATGAAGCGGAATATAAGTCTAAGTTCTATTGCTATTATTGCTACTTTGTATACTACTGCATGTGCACTGGGAGTTTATGCACTGGAGACAAATTCCTTGTATATCTAATAAACCAGTGGTCCCCAACCTTTTTGTACCAGGGACCAGTTTCAAGCACAAACACTTTTTCAAGGACCGGGGGAGAATCCGAGTTTGGTGGTTTGCTTGCAGACGTTTGATTACCTGACTAGGTAACATCTGATGTTGTTACCTAGTCGGGTAATAAAACGTCTGCCAGCAAACCACCAAGTTCAGGGAACGCCTCGGCCCTGCCTCCCTCAGCCCCATCCCTCAGGTGTCTCCCTCCCTCCCTCAGGTGTCTGCCTCGTTCCTCTCTCAGTCGCTCTCTCGCTGCTCCACCAGCCCAGGAAGAAACTGCTTCAAAAGAAGCCGGGGGTGTGGCTTTTCCTGTCGCCGCAGCTCCTCCAAAGCGCCCGTTTACCCCCACCCCGCCCGCCCGCCCGCGCTTCAATCCACAGTGCTCCGTTCTTCCTGCCTGCCTGCCTGCCTTCGTTTCGGAGCAGCTTCGGCTGATAAAAAGAGGCGAATAGTTATTATTCTCAGCCGAAGCTGCTCCGAAACGAAGGCAGGCAGGCAGGCAGGCAGGCAGGCAGAACGGAGCACTGAATTGAAGCGTGCATGGGCGGGCGGGGTGGGGGTAAACGGGCGCTTCGGAGGAGCTGCGGCGAAAAGCCACCCCCCCTCCGGCTTCTTTGAAGCAGTTTCTTCCTGGGCTGGTGGAGCAGCGAGAGAGCGACTGAGAGAGGAACGAGGCGGGAGGAAACCGAAGCTGCTGAGCCAGAGAGCAGGACAGGCTTCGGTTGCTTCCTCCCTCCCCTTCTTTCATTTGTGTCCTTGATCCCCGATCCCAGCAGCATTCACCGAAGGCGAAGAAAGCCGCCATTTTTTATTTTTTATTTTCTTTGCGGCCCGGTACAGAGTACTCCACGGACCGGGACCGGTCTGCGGCCCGGTGGTTGAGGACCCCTGTAATAAACAATGTGCAGCTTTCCATTCATTTCCTGCAGGGTGGCTGAGCTGAAAAAGGGAGTAAAGTTAGAGAAAATGAAGTTGAACTGCTCCCTTGAAGGGAGGTAGACCCTTTGCATTGCTCTTATTTTATTTTATTTGTTTTATTTTATCATTCTGTTCTGTTCTATTCTATTCTATTCTATTCTATTCTGTTCTGTTCTGTTCTGTTCTGTTCCATTCCATTCCATTCCATTCTTTTTCTTCTTTTTATGACCTGTAATCCCTTTATTTGGGAGCAACTTAATGGAGATGATTATTTACTAGCTGGATACCCTTCCTGTCACCTATGTGGTGTTCACAGTAGATATTTTCTCTTTGCACCTTGTTAGAGAAATCTGTTGCTGGCTAGAATTTATCCCTCAACCTTCCAAGTGAGAGGTGAGAATCTTCATTTCTAGGCCACTATACCACTCAATCTCTTCTCTTCTCTTCTCTTCTCTTCTCTTCTCTTCTCTTCTCTTCTCTTCTCTTCTCTTCTCTTGATAGAACAACATGTACAATCCTCAAGGCTCCATTTCTGGCAACCTCCTAAAACTACACAATCAAATTCCCTTCTGTAATTTGCAAAAATAATTGACAGCTTCAGGGGAATCAACTGGCTGTCTACAAATACACGATCAGTCCTTTTTAAAGCCTCTGGACAGTTTCCTGCAGTGGGTAGATAGAAGCCGCATTAAAAACCGCTGTGTAAGCTCTAGTAGAGATTTAATCTGTTTCAAAAAATAATAATAATATTTATAACAAGGAATCATTCAGCTGGTAAAGTGTTGTAATAAATAAAGATTTCCCAGAGTGGGGAACCCACTCCTGTTAGGCACAAAGGATCAGGAGCATACATTAAGCTGCAGCACAAAAGATTTATTCAAGCCAATGAACCAGAATCTAGTCAACTAATGATCAGCACTAAGCTGGCATAGATAAAAATCAACAGTATTCAAGAAGGCTGGATTTGGATCATTTATGGCAGTGTAAGGACTCTAAACTAATGACATATTTAATTCCACCTCATGTTCTGCCTGCTCTTCCACACACACAACCTCTTCCCCTACTATCCAGGTAAGTGGTCCAACCTCACCAACTTTGCTACATCACCTGGCCCAATCGTCATCTTCATCCTTTTTTGCTGCAGCTCTTAACCCATCTTTAAACATTAAATCCAGCCACCTGCCACCTGCCTAATCTACCATGAAGCTGTCTTCCTCTTCATCCCACTTGATAGAGTTCTCCAGTCTTAACAAGACCATGCATTATGGATGAAAGCTGTTGAGAACAGCTTTTTTATTTTTTTTATCACGGTGACTTTCCTTACAGTCTGAAGCTCAGCAGGAAAGCACACAAATTGCATAAATAAAAATTTCATGCTCTATTGCCGATAGACCTCCTTCGATTCCTGTCTTCTGGATAGGAAGATGGGTTCTTGAGACAATAGAAGCTCCCTCCCACCCAATGGGGGAAGCCTCAATTTTTTTTGTAACCTCCAGCTTCTTCTCTTTGTCAGGTAGGAAAGACTTCCAAGCAGGGGTAGGCTGCTATTGGTTCGCCCCAGTTCAGCTAACTTTATGGCTGTTTTATGACCAGTTCGGTGAACTGGCAAATCCCACACCTGGCTCAGCCTGCCCAGCCCAGCCCACCCCTCCCAGGAGTCCCCACACAGCCCGTTTTGAATACCAGGTAAGTACAGGGCCCCCATGGAAGTTTGGGGAGGGTGAAAAATGTCCCTCCCAGAGGCTCCAGAAGGCCGGAAATGGGCCTGTTTCCAGCCTCCAGAGGGCCTCCAGAGCCTGGGGAGGCTGTTTTTGCCTTCCTGGAGACTTAAGGAAAGCCTCTGGAGCCCAGGAGGGTGAAAATGCCCACCTCTGGAGTTTGGGGAGGCCATTTTCTTCCTCCCAAAGGCTTGAGGAAAGCCTCCAGAGCCCGGGGAGGATAAAAACAGCCCCCTTGCCATGGTGCAGGAGGCTGACTAGGCCACACCCACCCAGCAACCAGGCAGAGAACTGGTTGCTAAAATTTTTGAAGCCCACCCCTGCTTCCAAGTCCTGAAACAGTTTTAATGTGCTTTAAAAATCAAAAAAAATTCAGAGGGGGAAAAGAATAAGATAATCCAGACCTTTCTTATATGTATCCTCTGAATGCATTACTTTAATCATCTCTCTGCCTATGTCACCCATTGATCCCTCCAACAAGTATTTACTTATTTATATCCCACTTTTATTATTTTTACAAACATACCAAGGCAATGAACATATTCGACACCCTTCCTCCCCCTATTTTGCCCACAACAGCAACCCTGTAAGTTCAGTTGGGCTGAGAGAAAGTGACTGGCCCAAGGTTGTCACGTGTTTGAATGTTGACACTGCAATGGTCGTAAGTGTAAGGACTGGTCAAAAATCACATTTTTCAATGCCAATGTAGCTTTGAACAGTTACTAAATAAAAAGGTTGTGAGCAGCGGTGGGCTTCAAAAAATTTAGCAACCGGTTCTCTGCTAGGTTGCTGGCTGGGTGTGGCCATGATGGGCGTGGCCTAGTCAGCCTCCTGCACCATGGCAGGGGGGCTGTTTTTACCCTCCCCGGGCTCTGGAGGCTTTCCTCAAGCCTCTGGGAGGAAGAAAATGGCCTCCCCGGACTCCGGAGGCTATTTCTGGCCTTCTGGAGCCCCCAGGAAGCCTGTTTTTCACCCTCCCCAAGCCTCTGCGTTGGCCCTGTACTTACCTGGGATCCAAAATGGGCGACATAGAGACTCCTGGGAGGGGAGGGGTGAGGTGAGCAGGGCCAGCCAGGGGTGAGATTTGCCAGTTGATTGAACCAGCCATAAAATTAGCTACTGGTTAGCTAAAGGTTCTCCCGAAGTGGGGCGAACTGATAGCAACCCACCCCTGATTGTGAGGTAAAGGTTATCTGAATACCCAAGCACAAAGGATAATTGAACTAGTTTTGCCACTTATTCAGCTTGCAATATATGGTATACGTGAGCCCATGAGAAATACCCGCGTGCCAGGAAAAACTGCATTTCTTCAACATATGTTAGATTTCCCATAAGCCTCTTGCAGTTCCCCTTGGTTTTATCACCATCTCCATCAGGGCTGATGAATTATAATTTCATTACAAATTACCTCAGGCATCAGCAGAAAATGGTCGTCTTCTTCCAATGTTATTTGGATGTCCTTTTCTTAAATAAAATGATTCTTCAGTCACTCGAACTCCAAAAGGAAATCCAAGCACTGTCATTTTGGTTGCCAAAGGTTCATTTCCTAATATAGTCCTCAACTTAGGATCACAACTGAGTTCAAAATTTCTGTTGCTAAGTGAAACATTTGTAAAATGATTTCTGCCCCATTTTTTTGACCTCTTTACCACCATTGTTAAGTGAATCACTGCAGTTGTTGAGTTAGTAACATGGCTGTTAAGTAAATCTGGCTTCCCCATTGACTTTGCTTGTAAGAAGGTCACAAAAGAAGATCACATGATCCCGGGATACTGCAACGGTCATAAATATGAGTCAGTTGCCAAGCATCTGGGTTTTAGTCATATAATCATGGGGATGCTGCACTGGTCAGAAGTGTGACAGTTATAATTCACTTTTTTTCAATACCATTGTAACTTCAGTTACTAAACAAACTGTTGTAAGTCAAGGGCTATCTGTATTCATACGTTGGAAGCTGAGATCAAAAGAACGAACAGTGGACCAAACAGTGATCAACTCACTGAAGGTTGAGACACTAGAGTTAAGTTAAAAAACAACCCAAAGTAGCAATATCAAGGAGACTTCATTTGATAATCAACAATTTTGAGTTTGCCTATTGCCTCTTTTTCAAACCTGGTGACGTTGTGTTGTATGAATGTCAGCACTCAGAATTTCCCAGCCAGCTGGTTGGACAATTCTGGGAGTTGACATCCAGACAGGTTGTTGGAATTCATTGTTGGAATGTATTTGTATGCAACAACTACAGTAGCATTCAGACAGTAGATGACAGTGTTCACAAGTTTGGGTCTATGGTATATTCTCTATGCTCTTTTGTCCTAAGTAGAGTTTCTGAAATCCTGTTACAGTTTAAACAGTTGATTAGTAAAGCGTATGGTTACAGTTAAAACAGTTGAGCAGTAAAGCACATGGTGAGCAGTAAAGCACATGGCTCCTGTTACAGTTAAAACAGTTGAGCAGTAAAGCACATGGTGAGCAGTAAAGCACGTGGCTCCTGTTATAGTTAAAACAGTTGAGCAGTAAAGTGCATGGTTACGGTTAAAACTGTTGATCAGTAAAGCAGTAAAGCACATAGTGACAACAAAGGTGACTACTCTTTGTTTACTCTGTGATGCTATATATAAACAGAATTTCTAACAATCTTACAATTGCCAAGTTTGAAAAGCACGAGCCCAATGCCAAAAAATATGTGCCGGTAATTTTGTGGGGTTTTTTTCCTGGTTTTTTTTTTTTCCTTAGCATTCTAGTCTGGCAGATTAACTCCTTAACAATATAGCAGGAATTTCTTATGACATCACAACCCCTCAGGCATTAGTTTTTGAAGACAATTGTTTGTGAGGTTTCAAAAATGGCTTTGCTTCTCCCAAACATGGAAAGACACAGTTTTATGGGGGCTGGTAAGGAGGTAGATAGATCAGTAAGGTATCATTTCAAGCGCCCCAGAATTACAGTTTTCAAACCACAGGATGGATTGTCCTTTTGCATGCATGGAAGAGGGAGTTCTTGGTTGTTGTTTTTTCTCTCTAATATTGTCTCTGCAATTGATGCTTCATTACTCTTCTTGGAATTCAGAAAAGGGGTTGCAAAGTCATCTCTTGGGAAGTAATTATGTCCTTAGGTACTCATCAGTCTTTCTATGCTGTTTGTCTATCCCCAATTGTGCCTAATAAAAATTGCTTGATACATAAGGATGCTGGGAGGATTGATTGGTTCATACCCTTGAAGCACAGAGAGAAAACATTAGATTGTATAAATGCTATGTTTTGTTTTTATTATTCCATGGGGTGAAAAGAGAGGGAGAAATCTTTATGGAAAAAATGTTCCCCCAAAAGTTAGAATATGCCAGAGGTAAGGATGACCTTCAAAAGTGAAATAAATCAGGTATATTATGGGTTTTTTTTGTTCCTCGTGCATCTAACTGTTCACAACACTTTAATGTCTTCTTTAGGGAAGCAACAGAAAAGACACATATAAGTGAATGAATCTATCATCTTTTCACCGATGCAAAAAAGCCCACGTTAATACTGGAGAATAAGTATTTGAATGTGCACGAAGCTGGGATTACAGCAAAAGGGATGAGATGAGATGGAATGTTATTTTACAGATTATAGATTAACAGAGTTGGAAGGGACCTTGTAAGTCATCTAGTCCAACCAACCACCCAATCAGGAGACCCTACACCATCTCTGACAAATGGCAGTCCAGTCTCTTCTTGAAAGCCTCCAGTGATGAACCTCCCACAACTTCCAAAGGCAAACTGTTCCATTGGTTGATTGTTCTGACCATCAGAAAATTCCTCCTTATTTCCAGGTTGAATCTCTCCTTGTTCAGTTTCCATCCATGATTCCTTGTCTGGCCTTCAGGAGATTTGGAAAATAGCTTGGCCCCTTCCTCTCTGTGGCAGCCCCTCAAATATTGGAACACTGCTATCCTGTCTCCCCTGGTCCTTCTCTACACTAGACTAGCCAAGCCCAGTTCCTGCAACCATTCATCATATGTTTTAGCCTCCAGTCCCCTAATCATCCTTGTTGCTCTTCTCTGCACTCTTTCTAGAGCCTCAAAATCTTTTTAATAGTGTGGTGACCAAATCTGGATGCAGTACTCTAGGTGTGGTCTTACTGAGGCTTTATAGAGTGGTATTAGTACCTTCCTTGATTTTCTTGATTTTTGTACCCTGACCTGGATGATTGAGAATCTCCATAGACATCTTTGTTGTTTATACAGAATAAGGTAAGGAAAAGAAGAATGGGATTCCTGTCCTTGTTGTTGTTAGTTGTGAAGTCATGTCTGACCCATTGCAACCCCATGGACAACATTCCTCCAGGCCTTCCTGTCCTCTACCATCTTCTGGAGTCCATTTAAGCTCATGTTTACTGCTTCAGTGACTCCATCCAGCCACCTCATTCTCTGCCGTCCCCTTCTTCTTCTTTTGCCCTCAATTGTTCCCAGCATTAGGCTCTTCTCCAGTAAGTCCTTCTTTCTCATTAGGTAACCAAAGTATTTGAGTTTCATCTTCAGGATCTGGCCTTCTAAAGGGTTGATCTCCTCCAAGACTGACCAGTTTGATCGTCTTGCAGTCCAAGGGACTCACAGGAGTTTTCTCCAGCACCAGAGTTCAAGGGCCTGTCCTAATTAAATCTTAATCTCATTTTTGACAGTATGGGAGACATCAGCAAGGTAGATCATAGATTTATCCTTCTACCTGTAACTCAGCAGTGAATCCAGAGATGTGAATCTCTCTCTTGAAGTGTTGCATTCAGGGTGTGAACAATGGCAGTCTCCCAAATGCATTGATTGTGGGTTTATTAGTCTTCTTGCAGCAATTGAAATAAGAGCTCAGCAGGATGTATCAATACATGAAGAAACCTGTGCTTTTCACTTCTGTTTTTCTTTAAAGTGATCATCATTCTGCCAGGTGTGCAAGAGAGCAGAGAGAATAAGTTAGTCAGAGGTTCATTATAGGTTTTCTGTAAAATACATAAAAAGTATTTGTGAAATACATAAAAAGAAAGAAAGAAAATACTGGAAGGCAAATTCTAATTAATGTTACCCAAAACAATTCAAGAGCAGGCTGATAGTGGAACAGTGTACAGAGCTGTTCTGACCCAAAACTTATTCCAAGGAAGCAAACACCAAACGGAGGTAACAGCAAAACCTTTTAATGATTTTTTACGAATTCCGTTCCTTCATGGTTAAAAGGCTATTAAAACTAATTGTCTCTGATAAGAACGAGCCTTACCAAGGTTGTGCAAGGCTGTCAAGAACACTAGATAAAATTGCTAAGAAATATTTCAAACACAAAGAGTCTCCAAACACAAACTAAGAGAGTCCGAATGTCCACAAGGCTTGAGTGCAAAAACTTCTTTGCTTTCTGCAAAGAACTCCGCTTTCTCAGCTGGCTTTTATCTCTTAAGGGAGAGGCCTTGTAGCCTTACTCCCGAGTTGCCCATGCTCCTGCAGCTGCTCTTTCCATTGAGCAGCCCTGCGTGCATGAGCACAGGCTCCTCGGGGACCACTTCATCACTGCTGCCAGCCTCCACAATCTCTGAAGGCAACATTCCACTCCCTGATGGTCCTGGCCCCATCCCTGCATCCCATGCAGACCCCTCATCTGAGTCCTCGCTCTCCGAGACCTCAGCCGTCTGCACCTGCTGCCGGCAAACCACAACAAGAGCAGTTGGGTAGGTTTAAAGGAAGGCTAGGGGTGATGCTTTCATTGTAGATTCCTGCACTGACAAGGCATATTTGATTTAAAAACAAAAACGTTCCATTTGTGTTATATGTGTAAAAAAAATCAATATATAACAAAAGCTGTGAAAGACTCTGCAAACATTGCAGTGACTAACTAATTATTTATTATTATAGTAATATATTTGCTTCTCAATTGATAAAATGTGTTAATTTGATTGATTCATGAAAATTTTAATAATGCAAAGTAAATAATGTGCTACTTGATGTCTAGATCATTTTGTTTTTATATGACAGGTACACCCCAACAGGTAGAAATTCAGCTATCCTCTTCCCCTTCAAGTAGCTTTTTTTTTTTTTTGAAAGATTCACCCAAGGTCTGCAAAACCAGTGTAATATTTTTTTTCTGCAGTGGATGCACAATCTTTCATGTGTGCTTGCAACTTCTTTTTTTTCCTCCTGCCATGTCTCTCTCAGACAGAATAACATACTCAGAAGGAACCCTGGAGGTCTTTTAGTCCAACCCCCATTCAAGCAGGAAGCCTTATACCACTTTAGACACATGGCTGAAATATAGGTAGTGACCTTACAACCTAACACACAGGAAGCAGCAGATGAAACTAGGCAGAATCACATCTGATACCTGTACAGTTAGCACAGCCCCCCAAGGCTGTGTGCTTTCTCGACTTCTCTTCTCCCTATATACCAATGACTGCACCTCAAATGATCCATCTGTTAAAATACTGAAGTTTGCTGATGACACAACAGTGATTGGTCTCATTCAAGACAATGATGAATCTGCATACAGATGGGAGTTTGTACAACTTGCCTCGTGGTGTAACCAGAACAATCTGGCACTGAACACACTCAAAACTGTAGAAATGGTGGTAGACTTTAGAAGAAACCCTCCCATACTACCACCTCTTACAATACTAGACAACACAGTATCAACAGTAGAGACTTTCAAATTTCTATGTTCTATCATATCACAAGACCTAAAATGGACACCTAACCTCAAAAACGTAGTCAAAAAAGCACAACAAAGAATGTTCTTTCAGTGCCAACTCAGAAAGCTCAAACTGCCCAAGGAGCTGCTGATCCAGTTCTAAAGAGGAATTATTGAGTCTGTCATCTGCACCTCTATAACTGTCTGGTTTGGTTCTGCAACCCAACAGGACAGGGACAGACTTCAGAGAGTAATGAGGACTGCAGAAAAAAACAATTACTACCAACCTACCTTCCATCGAGAATTGCACGAGTCAAAAAGAGGGCTGTGAAAAATATCTACAGACCTCTTACTTCCTGGACATAAACCGTTTCAACTCCTACCCTCAAAATGATGCTATAGAGCACTGCACAACAGAACAATTGGACACAAGGACAGTTTTTTCCCACATGCTAAACTAATAATTTCCTCAACACTGTTCAACTATTTACAAAGCCTGCACTACTATTATTATTAATCTTCTCTCATTCCTTATCACCCATCCCCTCCCACTTGTGACTATATGACTGTAACTTTGTCACTTGTATCCTTATGAATTATATTGACTGTTTCCTAGTGTGATTTGATTGCTTATTGTATCCTATGACTATCATTAAGTGTTGTACCTGATGATTCTCGACTCCTGATGAATGTATCTTTTCTTTTATGTTCACTGAGAGCATATGCACCAAGACAAATTTTTTATTTTATTTATTTTTATTTATTTATTTGATTTGTCAATTGTTTACAAGATAATAAGTACAAGTGTATACATAGTTGTTAATATATGAAATGGGTACATATAAGAAAAATAAAAGAATAAGAGAAACAATAGGACAGGGACGGTAGGCACGATGGTGCGCTTATGCACGCCCCCTACAGACCTCTTAGGAAAGGGGTGAGGTCAATAGTAGACAGTCTAAGGTTAAAGTTTTTGGGGTTTGGGGAAGAGACTACAGAGTCGGGTAGAGTATTCCAGACATTGACCACTCTATTGCTGAAGTCGTATTTCCTGCAATCAAGTTTGGTGCGGTTTACTTTGAGTTTGTATCTGTTGTGTGCTCTTGTGTTGTTATGGTTAAAGCTGAAGTATTCATTGACAGGTAGGACATTGCAATGTATGATTTTATATACCATGCTTAAGTCGGACCGAAGACGGCGTAATTCAAGGTTTTCTAGTTTTAGAATTTCGAGTCTGGTGGCATAAGGTATTCTACAACGAGTAGAAGAGTGGAGAACTCTTCTTGTGAAATACTTCTGGACTTTCTCAATTGTGCTAATATCAGATACGTAATAAGGATTCCAGACTGATGAACTGTATTCGAGTATTGGTCTAGCAAATGTTTTGTATGCTCTGGTTAGTAGTGAGATATTACCAGAGAAAAAGCAACGTAGGATTAGGTTAACAACTCTTAATGCCTTTTTGGCTATGTAGTTGCAGTGGGCTCTAGCACTTAGATCATTAGAGGTGAGTATTCCCAGGTCCTTTACAGAGCTTGGGTCGTCAACAAGATCTTGACTATTCAGTTTGTATTTTATTTTCTGATTTTTTTTACCAATATGTAAGACAGAGCATTTATTTGTTGAGATTTGAAGTTGCCATATGTTAGACCATTCAGATACATAGTCTAGGTCTTTTTGAAGGGTAGTAGTATTGTCTGTGGTATTGAACAGCTTTACATCATCAGCGAAGAGAACGCAATTGCTCTTGATATGATCACAAAGGTCGTTTATGTAGATTATGAAGAGAGTTGGTCCTAGAACACTGCCTTGGGGAACACCACTATTGACAGGTACTGGATTTGATAGGGCGTTCCCAATTTTGACCATTTGTTGTCTGTTTGACAGGAATGCTTCTATCCAGTTATTTAGTTGTCCAGAGATACCATAAGATTTTATTTTTAGGAGTAGTTTGTCGTGTACCACTGAATCAAAGGCTTTACAGAAGTCTATGTAGATTGCGTCTATTGCTTTGCCCTGGTCGAGTTGTGTAGTCCATATGTTTTTGCAGTGTAAGAGTTGCAGATTACAGGATAGTTTTTTTCTGAAACCAAATTGTTTATTGGAGAGTAGGTTGTTTGTCTCTAAATGGAGGATGATGGATTGGTTAATAATTGATTCCATGACTTTACAGGTGACGCAGCATAAGGAGATTGGTCTGTAATTTTCAACTAGGCTTGGGTCTCCCTTTTTGAAGATAGGGATGACTGTGGCTTGTAACCATAGGTTAGGCAAGGAGCTGGTCCTGAAAGATTTTTCAAAGATTATGCTTAGAGGTTTGGCTATGGCAGTGGATAGCTTTCTTAAGAAGTAGGCACATATTCCATCCGGTCCAATAGATAGAGATGGTTTTAGGTTGCGTAGTGCTTTTTGACGTTGTCTACTGTAAAATCGATATGTATTAGATCATTGTTGTTATCTGTGGTACGGCTAGGAAACATTGGGCATGATCCATTACTGTTTACAAACACTGAGCCGAAGAATGTGTTAAAGAGGTTGGCTTTAATGGTGTCGTCGCTGCAGTCTTTACCATCGGGTCCTATCAAGGGAGGGATGGACCTTGAGTCTTTTAGTTTGTTGTTTACAAAATTGTAAAAAGCGCGGGTGGAATTGGTGCTTAGAAGGTTTTCCTCTTGTTTAATGTGATAATTGGTGCATTCGGTCTTTATCTGGTGGCATAAATTTTTGTATCGGTTTTTGAAATTAGCAACGTGACCAGATTTGTTTTTCCGCCATAGTGATCTCTTTTTGGATTGAAGTTTCCTTATTGATATGGGTAATCTGCTTTTTTGTTTTGTTTTTGGAGTTGTTGTTGGAACATATAGTTTGATGACTCTTTTGACTTCAAGTAAAAAAATGTTGTAATGGTATTCAACAGTATTGCATCCAGTGAATAGAGATTGCCAATCGAGGGATGAGAGATCGTTATCTATAAGATCATAGTTGCCTTTTTTGAAGTTACAATTAGGGATGACATCATTGTGGTGATTTTTGTGTGGACGTATGTTGAGGCAAAAGTCAATCATATTGTGGTCACTACTGGAAAAGGGTTCTTTGGTTTGTATTCTGTAAATTAAATTCAAACTATTGCAGAAGATGAGATCGAGGCAGTTGTTCAGTCTAGTGTTGTTGGTTACTAGTTGTTCAAGACCTAGATTTGTAATAGCATTGTAGAAGGTTGTGTGTATGATTTCAGTTGTACAATTATTTAGGGTCCAGTCGATATGAGGTAGATTGAAATCTCCAAGAAAGATGAAAGGATATGGGCAGGATGTAGCCCATGTTAGTAGTGTATTTAGCTTGTTTATATGTTCGATGTCATAATCAGGTGCTCTGTAACATAGTAAGAATCGAATTGTGATATTTAAGGATAGTTCACAGATGATGGTTTCAGGAAGGGCAAGCTCCTGGGTAACTTGGATATTTTTTAGATGTAAGGATTTTTTATAGAATATAGCAACACCACCTCCTCGACGATTTTCACGATCTGATCGGTAAACATGATAGTCTCTTACTGTGGTAATGGAGTCGGGGAGAGATGCATTGAGCCATGTTTCACAGACAAATATAATGTCGAAGTTAGCCATATTTAAGAGGATGAGAAATTCAGGTATTTTATTCACGAAATTCAGGTATTTTATTCCTTGTGTGTCCAATTACACTTGGCCAATAAAGAATTCTATTCTATTCTATTCTATTCTATTCTATTCTATTCTATTCTATTCTATTCTATTCTATTCTATTCTATTCTGAACCTCTAACAATTTGATGGTAATGTAAAGTGCCTGGAAGATAGAAGATGAAGTAATTTACAAATTCCAAGATACCAAAAGGAACAAAATAGCAGAACTGGAAGTGACTGGGGCAAGAAAGGTCAAAAAATGAGGCAAATTCACTTGTCTTCACTTGGCAAGTTGGTAGTTGGAAAGGACCTTTTAGATCATCTAGTCCAACCCCACCCACCCCCACACCAAAGCAGGAGACCCTATACCATTTCTGAGAGATGGCAGTCCAGTCTCTTCTTGGAAGCTTCCAGTGATGAAGCTCTCACAACTTCTGAAGGCAACTTCTGTTCCATGGGTTGATTGTCCTCGCTGTCAGAAAATTTACCTGCATATTCAGAAAAAAATGTTGAAAAGAGCATCTCTGGCCTTGCAACTATATGCACATGAAAGCATTCGTGCAGGCAGGAAACTTTTGCTTTTTTACTTTCATCTGCAAAAGATTGGAATATTATTTATGTACACAGCAGTTGGTCTCCCATTATAAACCCCCTGCAGATTGCCCATATCTATGCTTTTGTCTGCCTGTTTCTTCCATCTAGTTCCAAAACCCCCAAAGGAAACAGAAACGATCACACAACAAACTTCATCTGTCCAAGGTTTTGTTTTGTTTTTTGACTTGGCTCTTTAAATTGAGTTTGGCCATGCTTATTGGGGAGGGGATGAATGAAAATGAGGAGCGATTTCTTCCTTTACTTTTCAATAAGTTCCATTGAGTTTCACGAGGCTTACTTAGACCTCAAGATCACAATCTTCAGAGTAAGAGGATAAAAACGAAGGTTCTGCGGAGCTAAGCAGGAAATTGCACATCAATGGACTCACAGATATAAGTGAGACAGTTATAGACAGACAAAACAATTAATCAGTGAAACAACTTTCCTCCAGTTGTGAATGCTCCAACACTGGAAGTTTTTAAGAAGTGATTGGACAACCATTTGTCTGAAATGGCTTAGGGCAGAGGTCGCCAACCTTTTGGACCTCAGGGACCACCAAACTCATAATTTTAAATCCCAGGGACCACTAACCAGTTCTGTGGGTGTGGCCTAATTTGTGAGTGTGGCTTGGTGGTCATGTGACTGGTTGGGCATGGCTTGTATATAAATATTATAAATATTTATATAAATATTGAATTTTGTATTAAAAAAAGAACAAGTTTTACCCAAAATCAGACAAAGCAGGCAGGCAGATTGAGTTGCTCACAGAATCACAGATTCATTCAGAGATCTATCTATCTGCCATTGGCTAGCTCAGTCTGTCACATAAAATTTGCTTGCAAGCAAACTCATAAAATTTGCTAGCAAGCAAACTCACAAAATTAACTCACAACACACCACGTATGTAAATATTGATTTTTTTTAATATTAAAAAAGAGCAACTTTTACCCAAAATCAGGCAAAGCAGGCAGGCAGATTGAGTTGCTCACAGAATCATTCAGTGATCTATCTATCTGCCATCAGCTAGCTCAGTCTTTCACATAAAATGTGCTTGCTGTGAGTCTGCACTGAATAATAAGTCCTAAGGGAGGTTCGGCTGTGTTTAAAAGCAGAGCCGAAGATCTAAAGACTAGCTAAAAAGCAAGAAATGCAACCATTTCCTGCTTCCTAGCTAATCTAAATCTCCTGGCACAGCAGAACAGCTGATGGTTGGAAAAAAAGAGAGGAAAAATAGCAATTTAGCAGGCAAGTTTGCTGTGTAAGGAGTGAATGGGTGGGGAGGGTTCCCATGGGCCATGTGGGCAGCACAGCCTTGTGTTCCTGCAGCCTGGATTAATTGCTTTGTGGGGGGTGCTCTGGGGGTGAGATTTCTCTGCGGCCCACCAAAATTTTCTTGCCGCCCACCGGTTGGCAACCGCTTGTTTAGGATTTCATGCCTGAGCAGGGGGTTGGACTAGAAGACCTCCAAGGTCCCTTCCAACTCTGTTCTTCTGTTAAAACCTGAGATTATTCATCAAGGTTGCGTGTCCTGTACATTGATGATTTTCTTTTTGACAATCAGCAGCTCCTTGGAACTTAATACACAACAGTCCTAAACATGGCAAGATATTGCAATGCCCATCCAGCCATCCAAATTGTGTGCAGATTAACACAAGGACAAAAGAGTAATAGCTCTTGTATTGTTAATATTCCTAGTCTGTCTTTTATGGTTCTGCTTTTGGTAGGTTGGGCTATTCTTTTTTCCTTTTGAAAGAAGACAGGTGCAAAGAACGAATGAAGCCGTTCTTCTTTCTCCTTGTTGCCCATCACTTCCTTGCCATCTTCTCCCATTCTGTGGGTTTGAATATATAGAATTTTTAAAAATGCAAAAATGTAAAACGTGGGAAGTATTTTATTTTTCTCCAGTCTCTGTCAGGAACAGCATGCTGATTGATGAGAGACTAAATTGGTGATGGGGAACAAGGAAGTCGTTTATCTCTTCTTTCTGGTTTTATCTATTTCTTTTCTCTTTCTGCCCCTTTTCTCTTTCCTAGATTATGTTTGCACAGTGTGCCCAGTTCAGGATTTAACAGATTTGAGCAGTGGTTCTCACAGAATATAGAATAATAGAGTTGGAAGGAACTTTGGAGGTCTTCTACTCAACCCTCTGCTTGAGCAGGAGATTTTAGTATTTAGTATTTATTTGATTTGTCAGTCGCTTACAAGATACAGGTATAAGAATAAACATAGTTTTGAATACATGAGATAGATACTTGTAAGAAAAATAAAAAGAAACAATAGGACAGGGATGGTAGGCACTATTGGTGTGCTTATGCACGCCTCCAACAGGCCTCAGATCAGCTGGCAACAAACTGGTTTACTGCAGCAAGCATGTGGGTTTGCCTGCCTGCCTGCCTGCCCCTGTTCTTTCCTGTGCTTTATTTCCTTTGTTTAGAGCACAGCTGATTCGCGCGGCAGAGCGGTTTGCCACGCCTCCGCTGTTTTATTCACAGGGACTCCAGTAGAAGGTAAGTATTAGAGTTTTTTTTAAATGCAGAGCGCGTGCGCAAAGTGCGTGATCACCAAAACGGTTGTTATACCAGTGGAATCTCACCCCTGCTTAACTGGCCCACAAGGAAGCATGACTGCTAGTACTGAAGGCCAGTAAGGGATCAAGGAAGGTCTGGAAAAATGCACTACCCCATCCCAACCCCTGTCCCGCCCCTGAGAACATGCACAAGATAGGTGATAAGAGCCAATTTCCAGCAATAGTGCTGGGAGAATCTGATATGATAGTTTTGCTAGTCAATAAGTCTTTTTTTATTTCTTTTTTATTTTTTGTAATATATATATATATATATATATATTTAACCACAAACATGAACAAATACAAAAATACAAAACACAAAATAAAATCTTCTTTCCGTTATACAGTGTGTCGGTTGGTACATTTCTTTTGTGCACAATATCAACAGTCATTCTCTCTTAATTTTATGTGACATTTCATAATGTATAAAGTTACTGTCCTCTTGATATCATATTATTATCAAATCATTATTAGACTATGATTACAAATTCACATCATCCTTTTCGAGCAAGTCTCAACTTTTACAAAACCTGGTTTATATTATCATTCATTTCACAATAAACCATTATAACCTATCATTACATTGTATTATCTTTACTATTATATTCTATTAAGTCTTTTTTATTATTGTTGTTGTCATTTGCATTATATCAGTGTCGGCCTCAGAATGGCCATGTCCAAAGTTTCTGATTACATTACCACCACCAGTACTTCAGGAGAGTTTAAATCACAATTATTTAAAGAGTTTGGGCAATTCAAGTCACTTCACGTTTTATTGCTTTAAAAAGAAAAAAAAATCATCACAGAAATCCACGCTTCACATTTTACTTTTCCCACCCCTACCCCCAATTGTGAACAGAACCTATGCTTCCAGAAGTAATTCTGACACTAAATATTGTCACCCTTTTGCATTCTTTGGCCTTAGGCACAGCATCTATTAAAACAATATTTTTTAAAAAAACAACCCACAATCACATCTGTGGTGCAATCTGTTACACAATTCCTTTTGGCACTGTTGACAAGTCCCAGATGACCTTGCATTGCCATCCCAGCTTCAGGAGAGATAAAGAGCAGACGTGTTCTTTCCCACAATATGAAGCTGAGCGCTTCTCAGGGGTATTGATAGGAGCTCTGCAAGAGTTTTCTGTTTTCACAGTGTCGGTGAAGAAGTTTGTTCCCCCAATTATTCAAGTTACATGAGAAGGGCTAGCATCTAGAGCCCCCATGTGGAGATCCACTCCCATGGATCCAGTTCTATGAATATCCAACCTGGCTAAAGATTTAGATCCTTCTAAAGAGATAGAAGGGATAGAAGCAAGGTCACGTGAGGTATAGATATTGCTTTACAAAGCCTTAGTAAGACCACTCTTGGAATGCTGCATCCAGTTTTGGTCACCATACTATAAAAAGAGATGTTGAGGTTCTAGAAAGTGTACAGAAAAGAGCAACGAAGATGATTAGGGAGCTGGGAAGCTAAAATGTATGAACAACAGTTGCAAGAATTGGGTATCTCTAGTTTAATAGAAAATAAAGCCAAGGGGTGACATGATAGTACTGCAGTACTTGAGGAGTTAACACAAAGAAGTTGGGAGGGGGAGACCTATTCTCAACCTATTCTCCAAAGCCCCTGAGGGCAGGACAAGAAGCAATGGGTGGAAACTGATCAAGGAGAGAAGCAACCTAGAACTAAGGAGGAATTTCCTGGCAAATAGAACAATTAATCAGTGGAACAACTTGCCTCCAGAAGTTCTGGGCGCCCCATCACTGGAAAACTGGAGGTTTTCAAGAAGAAGCTTGTCTGAAATGGCATAGACTCTCTTGATCAAGCAAGGGGTTGGACTAGATCAGGGGTGTCAAACTGGCAGCCCGCAGGCTAGATGCATCACGCGGAGGCCACGCCCACCCCAGTTCCGCGAAGGGAAAAATGTTGTGATATGTCATGTGATGCCTTGACTTGGACACTCACGGAATTAGATCGGGGGTGTCAAACCCGATTTCATTGAGGGCCGCATCAGGGTTGTGTTTGACCTCGGAAGGGCTGGGGTGGGTGTGGCCAGCTTGATGTCAACTCGTGTTGGAGACACCTGTGGTGGCTCGAGGGGTCTGACAGCAAAAATGGGTTCCCGAGCTCCGTTTTTTGGCTGCAGTGGCTTCCTGCAACCCTCTGCCAGCGAAAATGGAGCTTGGGAGGCTCCACCCTACTGAGCTCCATTTTCACTGGCAGGGGCACTGTATGTCTGTCCTTCACTGTTTCCAGGGCAGCCCCATGGGCCAGATCTAAGGACCTTGCGGGTGGGATCTGGCCCCCGGGCCTTGAGTTTGACACCCCTAGACTAAATGATCCCAAAGCCACCTTTCAACTCTGTGTTCTGACCCAAACCTGGTTTCACAAGAGTAAACACAAGACAAAGGTACCCGCACAACCTTTTACTGTTTCATTTACGAATCCTGTTTCTTCAAAGATAAAAGTCTGCTTCCAACTAATTAGCTCTGATAAGGAAGAGCCTTGCCAAGTTTTTGCAAGTCTGCCAAAAACAACCGATCACGTTCCTAAACAATAAATCAAAGTCTCCAAACACCAACTCGGATATTCTAACGTCCACCAGGGTCGAGTATCAAACTTCTTTGCCTTCTGCAAAGAGCTGCAGTTTCTCAACTACCTTTTATCTCTTGAGGGAGGGGCCATTACCTTCCAGCCTTACTCCTGGGTTACCCGTGCTGCTGCAGCTGCTCTTTCTTTCGAGCAGCCCTGCGTGCACGCACGCTGGGCACAGGCTCCTCGGGGGCCTCTTCATCACTGCTGCCAGCCTCCACAATCTCCAAAGGCAGCATTCCATTCCCCGATGGTCCTGGCCCCATCCCTGCATCACACACAGGCCCCTCATCTGACTTTTCACTCTCCAAGACCTCAGCTGTCCACACCTGCTGCCAGCAAACCACAACACTCTGTTATTCTTTGTCTGAGGTAAACCAATGTCTGGCGCCCCGAAGGTGCTTTTTCCAAAAAAACCAACTGATCTTTCTTGGAAGTGGAGAAGCTTCTTAGAGATGAGAGCTAAAACGTTTTCAAAGATAAAACCAAGAAAGTCCAGTTGCCTTTTGGCAAAAGCACCTTTGGAGAACTGAATGATTGAGCATCTCCGTAGACAATGTCCAGAGATTTCTTCAGAGAGACAAGATGAAGATCTCATAGACATGGGGTGTGAGCACACAATGCCTTCAAGGAACAGGCTGTAACAGGAGTTTTCCATTTCAGATAGCGGCATACCTTGTTTTATTGTGCTGTGTTTTATTGCACTTTGCAGATATTGTATGTGGTTTTTTTTTACGAGACCCTGTGCCAACAAAAGGATTATGACTTGCTAAAGGCTCAGGTAATGATTAGCATTTTTTAGCAATAAAGTATTTTTTAATTAAGCTATGCACATTGGTTTTTTTTTAACACAATGCTATTGCATACTTAATAGGGTACACAGTGTAGTGTAAACATAACTTTTATGTGCACCAAGAAACCCAAACATTTGTGTGACTTGCTTAATTGTGGTAGTCTGGAATTAAACATATCTGATATATTCCCTTAGATGTCTTAATCTTTTCCAAACTTTGCTTTTTCCCAAGTGTTTTTTTTTCTATTATCTCACAACATGGAGAGTCATGAACATAGTCTTTATAACAGAGATACTTTACAAATTACAAATTCAGAATAGAGCTGGAAGGGACCTTGGAGGTCATCTAGCCCAACCCCCTGCTCAAGCAGCAGACCCTATACCACTTCAGACAAGGGGCTCTCCAGTCTCTCCTTAAAAACCTCCAATGATGAAGCACCCACAACTTCTGGAGGCAAGCTGTTCCACTGGTTAATTGTCCTCACTGTTAGAAAGTTTCTCCTTAATTCCAGGTTGCTTCTCTCCTTGATTAGTTTCCATCCATTGTTTCTTGTCCTGCCCTTTAGTGCTTTGGAAAATAAATTAACCCTTCTTTGTGTCAGCCCCTCAAATACTAGAACACTGATACTTGCTGCTTTAGTTTATCCAAAATCTCAGGATACATAGAAACAAAACCAGGTTTACTAAATGTATTGTCCACTGTCTGAATTTAATATTTCATTCACAGATACATGCCATGCATAACTCAAGAATAACTAATGTTAGGAATATGAGTCACCTAACAGGTATTTGGGTTAGAAATATATAAACCAGAATAAACATTTTAGTGCTATGTCTTTAAGAGATTGCAAAAACTGCAATTGGGTGTGGTTTTTCAAACGGCCATAAAATGGAGCCAGAAACCTGGATTGTTTTAGTCTTAGTCTCAGAAGAGAGTGTGTCTGAGTGAGTATCTCTCTTTCCTTCTGTTGGAAAGTATTGCTGTTCCTCCATTTCTTCTAATTGACTGATATTACTGGATTTAATGTAAGTCTGTTACTCAACTGTTTTTTGACATTGGACTTTGATATTTGGATTATCCCTGGATTGAAAACTGACTGATTTACCTGTGAATGACTTTGGACTGCTTATTTTGGACTTTGCTTAAACCTTTCTGGAAGTAAAACCCTACATTTACTGTACAGTGTATCTGTGTACTGTGTGTGTATTATTCAAACACTTTTCTCAAATACGTCTCCCTGTATGCGCTCATTCTCCTAACGGGGAATTACCTCAACAACTAAGAAAGTAAGATTAAGATTGCAGAGAAATTAAGGAGAAATGCCCACAGAGGTGGTATTCAGCAGGTTCTGACCACTTCTGGAGAACTGGTAGCGGAAATTTTGAGTAGTTCAGAGAACCAGCAAATACCACCTCTGACTGGAGATTTTACAGTATCCTTCCCCTGCCACAGCCACCAAGCCACGCCCACAGAATCGGTAGTAAAAATAATTGAATCCCACCACTGAATGCCCATCAAACATAATATCTCTAAAATATTACAGTTCCTCTCTAGGAAAGTTGGTTCTTATTTCTCCCATGTGAGAAATTTTTGCTAAATTCCACTTCAATGTCAGAATTTTCTGTATGGCAACGCAGTTAGCAATTCACCTCAGAGGCAGAAAAGTACATCAAAATATTTTTAAAATAGCAGAGTTGGTACCTTGGAGGCCTTCTAGTTCAAAAACTTGCTCAAACAGGAAAACCTATACCATTTCAGACAAATGGCTGTCCAATCTTTTCTTAAAAACCTCCAGGGTTGGAGCACCCACAATTTCTGGAGATAAGTTATTCCACTCGTTAATTGTTCTAACTGTCAAGAAATTCCTCCTTAGTTCTAGGATGTTTCTTTCCTTGATTAGTTTCCATTCATTTCATTCGTTTCTATCTTGGAAACAAAATTTTTAGAAACCTTATAAACTAAAGTGGAAGAACATCGCTGTTCCATCACTTCATTTTTATTAGTTTGGAATAATAAAGATATGCACTCCTAATTTCATTCCCCCCACCCTTTTCTCTGACTCCCTAAAATCCTATTTTTTTCTTGAATAAATGAAAGCTGATTTGTGTTCTGTTTACATACTCTTGCCTCAACATGTTTACGGATGCATTTGTAAGTTAATAGGGCTGATTAATGTCAATTATAATCAAATTAAGTGGTGTCTTATAATTAGTTCACAGTAAATATAAAGTATCATACTCATACACCAGGAATGGAATTCTAATCTACCCAAATCCTTTTACTGTGGCTTTACTTTTGGATTGAAAAAGCACCTTGTTTCAGGGTCTAGATCAGGGTTTTCCTAACTTGACAACTTTCAAGACATGTGAACTTCAATTCCCAGAATTCTCTAGTCAGCATACTATTGTTTAGGCTAAAATTTATTCTGTGGGAAGGGAGTCACAAAAAGTGGCTGAAGAAGGCTATGGAGTTCTCAGATAATACATAGACAGTAATCTCAACAACTAAACCTGGTATTATAAGATTTTAATTTTAGGAATTATGGCTGTCTAGGGAATCTGGGAGTTGAAGTCCACATGTCTTAAAGTTGCCAAGGTTGGACAACATTGGTCTATATGTCTATAGAGATTCTCAGTCATCCAGGTTATGGTTGTCCCAAAGATGCATTTTCAAGAGGCAACTGGACTTTCTTGGTTTTTTCTTTGAAGATGTATCGCTTCTCATCCAAGAAGCTTCTTCATTTCTGACTGGATGGTAAGGAATGGAAGGATTTATACCCCTTGCAGACAGCTGGTTATTTGCATTCTTTCAGAGTCATTGAGGCCACTTGGAGGTTTATTGCTGTCATCAGGGTCACCTGAGTGGTGCAAATGGGTGTGGAGCCTTCTTAGAACTGTTGAAAGGACTATGTTGTAGATGGTCTAGATCCGGGGTGTCAAACTCATGTCATCATGGCAGTGTCATGTGACATATTGCAACTTTCCCCCCCTTTGCTTAACTGGGCATGGGTATGGCTAGCTCGTGATGCATCTGGTTTGTGGGCCACGAGTTTGACACCCGTGGTCTAGATGGATTCTCTTGTTGGACTGATTGTGGATCAGAATTATCTCCTGAACCATGAATAGCATGCAGAAGAAAGTGGGAACAGGAAAACCATTCTGTGAATTTCCCACTTGTGGTACTGAATCTGAAGGCAGCCTTCTCCAGGTCCCACTGATAACAATGTCCCCTGGTAAGACCCAGGAAGTGGGACTTCATAATGGTGCCTGTCTCCTAGAACTCCATTCCCTTCAAGATTTGTAGGGTTCTCACCCTGTTCCTTGTGTGGTCCCATAAGGTCATTCCCACATACTATTACGCCTCCACATTGGATGTTCCAAGCAGAAAAAGGGTTGAGGGATGAGAAATAGTAAGACTTGGGATTTATGTTGAGATTCTGGAAATAGTGCAAGAAGAGTGACAGATTATTAGGGGATGGAGACTAAAACATATGCAGGAATTGGGTATATTAGCTAGACTAGTGAAAAGAAGGACTAGGGGCAACATGATAACAATGTTCCAATATTTGAGGGTCTCCTAAAAAGATGAGGGAGTCAACCTAGTTTTCACCAGAAGGCAAGAAAATAAACAATGGATGGAAACTAATCAAGGAGAGGAGCAATTACAAACCAGGGAGAAATTTCCTAACAGTGAGAACAAATAACCAGTGGGATGGCTTGCCTTCAGAAGTTGTAGGTGCTCCATCACTCTGGAGGCTCCTAAGAAGACACTGAACAGCTATTTGTTTGAAGTGTCCTGCTAGAGGAGGACTGGGAGACCTCCAAGTTCTCCTCCAACTCTGTTATTCTTATGTTCTAGGTGTGCTTCCTAAAAATAAAATCTTCTAATACCAGCCTTAGTTGTTGAGATTACTATCTTTGTGTGATCTGAATTTCTCCAGCCACTTTTTGTTACTCCCTTCCCACAGCATAATTTTTAGCCTAAACCATAGTAAGTAAGATCAGCCAAAAAAAAAAAAGTAAGTATTCTAGAAGAACACATCCAGCATAAATAAAAATTGTGCACATACAATATCTTAATTACACGATTCCATATAGACATATGTATTTCACTTGTAGTTCTTCTGGGAGAATAGAAGAATAGAATGGAATGGAATGGAATGGAATAGAATAGAATAGAATAGAATAGAATAGAATAGAATAGAATAGAATAGAATAGAATAGAATAGAATAGAATAGAATAGAATAGAATAGAATAGATTAACAGAGTTGGAAGGAACCTTGGAGATCTTCTAGTCCAATTGTGACAACGTGAGTTTGACATTCCTGCTCTATACCATTTCAGACAAATGGTTGCCCAATCTCTTCTTAAAAACTTCCAGTGTTGGAGCATTTATAACTTCTGGAGGCAAGTTGTTCCACTGATTAATTGTTCTCGCTGTCAGTTCTACAGTAGGTTGCTTCTCTCCTTGTTTAGTTTCTATCCATTGCTTCTTGTCCTGCCATCAGGTGCTTTGGATAATAGCTTGACTCCCTTTTCTTTGTGGCAAATCCTGAGATATTGGAACACTGCTACCATGTCACCCCTAGTCCTTCTTTTTGTCAAACTAGACATACCCAAACTAGGCAACTGTTCTTCATATGTTTTAGCCTCCAGCCCCCTTATAATCTTTGTTGCTCTTCTTTGCACTCTTTCTAGAGGCTCAACATCTTTTTTACATTGTACACTTGAATACAGTATTCCAAGTGTGGCCTTACCAAGGTATTATAAAGTGGTATTAGCACTTCATGTGATCTTTCATTTATTGTTTATAATACATGTGTTATATTTATCATGGGTGGAGAACACCAGGCACCTGTATCTTTCCAAATCAAACCCGTGAAGCAAAGTGAGTCTTCATAATGAAATACTGAAGCACTTTGTTTTACTTCTCAGTTAGTATTAAATATCTTGCATATACATTTCTTCTCTCTGGCAATTCATACTCTTGCAGAGAAAATGAGAAAGTGAATACCCTGAGACAGTCCTTAGGAAAATGAAAAGGAAGGTTTGTGAAATGTTACAACTATAATTAAGCCATCGAGGCGCCTCCCCCAAGCTAACACAAGCCTTTTAATTAGCTCCTTGAATTAGAATTAATGCTTCATTATCCCTACCATATCAAACTGAGAATCTTATTAAAGCCTGATGGAATAATGGACAAGATGTCAACAAATATATTACAGTGCAAGGAGCAGAGACCTTCGTTTATTAGACGGCTGACATCAATACACCCTATCGCTTCTCTTTCGAAGGAGAAAGTGAGAACTAGAGAAATTAAGACCTTTGAAAGCCAAATGATAGGTTTTCAGCCCTGAGTTCTTGTGGCTTTCTATAGAGAGAAAAATAGATGAGTCACAGGAAAGAAAAGTGGGCAAAAGAACCCCGAGAAACACTTTGCTAATTTTGTCTGCAAAGATACAGACAAAATCTCTGTTTGCTACAAACGTCTCTCCTTAATGGAATTTGAGGTGGGCTGGACTTAAATCTCCCTCAGGCTCAGCCTGGTCATCTCCTAGTTTTATTACACAACTAGGTAACATCATCACTGCTAGAAGGGAATGGGGTTTGTTCTTTTTATATACGATTGGCCTTCCCCATGAGAGTTAGTTGGAGTGTTCTTGGTAGATCCTTGATTAGGCTGTTGTTTACTATTAGCTTGTTTGTCTGTGTTGGTAGTTCCTTGACTAGAGTTCTTTACTTTTTGTTTGTTGGTTTAATGTTAATCTTGGTCTTAATTTAATCTTATCTGGGTATTGATTGCTGGCCAGAAGGCATTTTGGTCTTATTGTTTATCTCTGTGGGCCTGTTGATGGCTGATTCATCTCTATGTGCCTGCTGATGGCTTCCAGGAATTCTCTAGGTTGGTTCGGTGCAGGATGCTCAGTTTCCCAGTTGAAACTATGATTGAGTCTGTCTATGTGTTGTGAAATTAACAAGTTTCCGTCATGTCTTCCGACTGCTAGTTGGTGTTAAGTAAAATTAAGTAAAAAAAAATAAATATGATTTTTTTTAATTATAAGGTTACAGTAATACATCTTGTAAGATTTGTCTGAATGTACTTCCCACCTCCCTCCCCTGAGAAGTAGGGAAGGTCTTGTACAAAATGCTCTCTCAGATTAAAGTTCCACCCTGGAAACAGCCTCATAATGGATAGTAGTTGGTAAGTGCCCTTGAGTTTACCCTTGCCCAGCGCAGATGCAATTCGAAAGATTCAGAAATCTTTCAGGCAGCTTGAATTATTAGGATATTTTCCCTATCGCTTACATATGGTGGATACTTACTCTGCTTCTCAATGGTTTGAAAATAATACTCCAGGTGGTCAACTGTCCCTTTGGCACGTACAGCAAAAGAAAGTCCTGGGACATTTTCCAGGCTAAAATGTCTACTGTTTCCAACTATTCTGTTGCGTCAACTAAATTGTGAGGCTGTGTGGTTCAACAATGACTTGGAAGAAATGTTTTGGGTCTTGTGTGTGTGGGCACAGCATCTCTCCGGTCTCCCCTGAGGCAGGCAGCCACACAACTTGGAGGGGGGGAGCACTGCTGGATGTAATTGCAGGTGATTCTGCATTGCAGTCTAAGCTGTTGGGCTCCTGTGCTGTCCCAGTTGTTCCCAAAGCTGGTGTTGAAGATTCCCATCTGGATTGCCATCAGGTTGGCAATGTGAACAGGTAGCTGCTCAGGCTGGAGTACAGTGACCAGGAGCCTTAAATGTTGTCCCCCTGTTTCTTTTCCTTCCTTTTCATGCAGGGAAGGCAAGTCTCCCAGTGTCTGCCTCTTCCTTTTAGAGATTGGTCACCTCACTAGTCCCCTTCCTCTATCCTTTGTTTTCCCAGAAGTTTTCACATGAGAATGCCTGCCTATACTCCTCTCTAACAGTAGAACTTTATCTTTCCCTTCCCTCCTTTCCCTTCCCTTCCTTCTCCACTTCTCCCTGCCCTTCCCTCCTTTCCTTTCCCTTCCTTCTCTACTTCTCCTTTCCCTTCCCTCCTTTCCTTTCCTTCTCCACTTCTCTCTCCCCTTCTCCCTTCCTTCCCCTTTTCTTCCTTTCCTTCTCCTTTCCCTTCTCTCCCCTTCTCTTCCCTCTCCACTTCTTCCTTCCCTTCCCTTCTTTCCTTTCCCTTCCTTCTCTACTTCTCCTTTCCCTTCCCTCCTTTCCTTTCCCTTCCCTCTTTACTTCTTCCTTCCTCACTTCTCCCTTCCCTTCCCTCTCTACTTCTTCCTTCTCCACTTCTTCCTTCCCTTCCTTCTCCACTTCTCTCTCCCCTTCCCTCTCCACTTCTTCCTTCCCTTCCCTCCTTTCCCTTTCCTTCCTTCTCCCCTTCTCCTTTCCCTCTCTACTTCTTCCTTCTCTACTTCTCCCTTCCCTTCCTTCTCCACTTTTCTCTCCCCTTCCCTCTTACTTCTTCCTTCCCTTCCCGCCTTTCCCTTCCCTTCCTTCTCCCCTTCTCCCTTCCCTTCCCTCTCTACTTCTTCCTTCTCCACTTCTCCCTTCCCTTCCTTCTCCCCTTCTCTCTCCCCTTCCCTCTCAACTTCTTCCTTCCCTTCCCCCCTTTCCCTTCCCTTCCTTCTCCCCTTCTCCCTTCCCTTCCCTCTCTACTTCTTCCTTCTCCACTTCTCCCTTCCCTTCCTTCTCCACTTCTCTCTCCCCTTCCCTCTCCACTTCTTCCTTCCCTTCCCGCCTTTCCCTTCCCTTCCTTCTCCCCTTCTCCTTTCCCTCTCTACTTCTTCCTTCTCTACTTCTCCCTTCCCTTCCTTCTCCACTTTTCTCTCCCCTTCCCTCTTACTTCCTTCCTTCCCTCTTTTCCCTTCCCTTTCTTCTCCCCTTCTCCCTTCCCTTCCCTTCCCTCTCTACTTCTTCCTTCTCCACTTCTCCCTTCCCTTCCTTCTCCACTTCTCTCTCCCCTTCCCTCTCAACTTCTTCCTTCCCTTCCCCCCTTTCCCTTCCCCCTTTCCCTTCCCTTCCTCTCTCCCCTTCTCCCTTCCCTTCCCTCTCTACTTCTTCCTTCTCCACTTCTCCCTTCCTTCCTTCTTCACTTCTCTCTCCCCTTCCCTCTCCACTTCTTCCTTCCCTTCCCGCCTTTCCCTTCCCTTCCTTCTCCCCTTCTCCCTTCCCTTCCCTTCCCTCTCTACTTCTTCCTTCTCCACTTCTCCCTTCCCTTCCTTCTCTACTTCTCTCTCCCCTTCCCTCTCAACTTCTTCCTTCCCTTCCCCCTTTCCCTTCCCTTCCTTCTCCCCTTCTCCTTCCCTTCCCTCTCTACTTCTTCCTTCTCCACTTCTCCCTTCCCTTCCTTCTCCACTTCTCTCTCCCCTTCCCTCTCCACTTCTTCCTTCCCTTCCCGCCTTCCCTTCCCTTCCTTCTCCCTTCTCCCTTCCCTTCCCTTCCCTCTCTACTTCTTCCTTCTCCACTTCTCCCTTCCCTTCCTTCTCTACTTCTCTCTCCCCTTCCCTCTCAACTTCTTCCTTCCCTTCCCCCTTTCCCTTCCCTTCCTTCTCCCCTTCTCCCTTCCCTTCCCTCTCTACTTCTTCCTTCCCTTCCTTCTCCCCTTCTCCTTCCTTCCCTCTCTACTTCTTCCCTCTCTACTTCTTCCTTCCCTTCCCTCCTTTCCCTTCTCTTCCCTTCCTTCTCCTTTCCCTTCTCTCCCCTTCTCTTCCCTCTCCACTTCTTCCTTCCCTTCCCTCTCTACTTCTTCCTTCCTCACTTCTTCCTTCCCTTTCTCTTCTCTTCTCTTCCCTCTCCACTTCTTCCTTCCCTTCCCTCTCTACTTCTTCCTTCCTCACTTCTTCCTTCCCTTTCTCTTCTCTTCCCTTCCCTCTCCACTTCTCCCTTCCTTTCCCATCCCCTATCCCTTTCAGTTTCCCTTCCTACCCTATCCCCTTTCATTTCCTACCCCATCCTTTCATTTCAAATTAGCAGGTTGCACAAATCCATTCTTTATTGTTAGATTATGGTTCGGGGGGGGGGGGTCATGGGAACTCAGAAGATTGGGTTAAGTCCATAGAACATGGTTAATCATCTGCGACTATGTTTTATGAGAACAGAGCTGCTGCTTTGCAACACTACTTTGATAGGTAGACTAGAGGGTTTTCAAGGAAAAGAGAAATGAAGCTGAAATCTGTCTGCTCGTGTTATATATAATCGCCATGAAACTTAAATCAATAGTAAATTGTAGAGGTTAAATCATATCAGCTTGCATTTACTAGCCTGCCTATATTTTCTGACAGGAGTAGGAATGGAAGGTCGTGTATAACAATTCCTTCCAGATGTCCACAAAGCTCTTGCTTTCTTTTCATAAAAGCACACACCAAAAGTGATTTAAGAGATTGAAGCAGAATGACAACAACCACAACGAAAAGATGACCAAGCAGTGGAGGTGGGAACTATAGAAACAGCAGGCTGGTGGATGGAACAACAGGATGCTCAAATGTTTCTTGCATCCACTGGGTGAAAGGTGCCATCCAATAGCATGCTTTATTTATCAAAATAGGGACTTCATCTCTTAATGTTTTTCCAATTAAGACTGCAGCCACTAGCAATTTTATGCACCTCTCTCATAGGGTTGCCTTCCCCTTTCTTTCCCTCCCCTTCTATTATTATGGGAATGAATATGTGTAGATAGATAGATAGATAGATAGATAGATAGATAGATAGATAGATAGATAGATAGATAGATAGGATAGATAGATGGTGTCAGCTTTGATGGTGTCCAGCCACCATGTTCTTGGCCTGGTTTCCTGTTCTGACCCAGGCTTCATAAAACATAATTAATCACAAACTTTTTTAAAAGTAAAACCTATTTTATTGCAACACGGGGAATTGCTTTCATTCCCAGTCAGAACTAATCTTAAACAGTTCCCCAAGATAAGCACACACCTTTCAGTGCTGTGGAATGCTGTCAAAAACAGAAGTATCCGCACCAACGTGCCTACCGTCCCTGTCCTATTGTTTATCTTATTCTTCTTTTATTTTTCTTATATGTACCCATTTCATGTATTCACAACTATGTATACACTTATACTTATTATCTTGTAAACAATTGGCAAATCAAATAAATAAATAAATAAAATAAATAATTATAAAAGAAACCAACCAAAGTACCAGAAAAAAACCAACCACAGAACTTCAAGGAAGACTCGGAATCTATTGAACTACTTTGCTTCCTGCAAAGGTTTCATCATTGAGGTCTGACTTTTATCCCTTATGGGAGGGGCCATCATCTCCCAGCCTTACTCCCGAGTCAACCCTTTTGTTTGAGCTGCTCTCGCCTTCTAGCAGCTCTGCGCACATGCACACTGGGAACAGGCTCCCCTGGGTCCTCTGCTTCGCTGCTGTCAGACTTCGAAGGCTCCAAAGGCAGCACCTCACTCCCATATGGTCCTGGACCCATCCCTGCATCAGGCAAGTCCTCTCCAGACTCCCTAACTAGTCCCCTTTCTTCCCCACTGTCCGATTCCACTGCCGTCTGCACCAATTGCCAGCAAACCACAACATTTCGCTAACTCTTCCAAACATAATTGCTTTCTCCAGAAAGTTCCCCCACATGTCATGGCCAAAATAAATGAGACGTAATTGTAAGATTTTGCCTTCCAGTGACATGTCTGGTGTTATGCGCTCCCGTACTTGCTTGTTAGTCAACTTTGCTGTCCAAGTAATACAAAGGGAGCCTTCTCCAGCACCACAAGCTCAGATGAGTTGATTTTCTTCCTGCTGTAGAAAGTTAACACTCCACCCCTCTCCTAGAAGAATGACATATCTTGGGGAATATTAAAAAGGCAGAATATTATATTTCCCTAATTGAAAAATGGAGAAATGTGTTTTTAGAGGTAGAAAGCAGCCCTCATCTTTTCTTAATAACCCACAGCAGATGTCAGCACTTAAGAAATAAAGAGCTTATTGAAAAAGGAAGATGTATCTAGATAGCTTTATTCATAAGCAAATACCCTTATCCAAGAGCCAAAACATAACAAAAGCCCAACACCGTTGCAGAGCAGTCCAAAACTTCAACCAAACTTAGCTCAGACAAACACCTAGGATTTGCATTTCCTCTTTTGCCTATAGAGCCAGCTGTGACCCCTATATAACCTCTACATGATCCCATAGGAATCTGACAACAGCCAATAGAAGACATGTTCTTGCACAAGAACAGGAAACTCAAATACAAAGCCCAAAAGAAGGTATTAAAAAAAACCTCTCCCTCTCAACTCCATGTGGTCAGCTGCGCAGAATCACATGTGGCTCTGCTTCACCATTAAACCATCTTTCCAATCAGCCTTCATGTTTCCAGTGTCTTTCTCCCAGCTTGGAACTGAACCAGGTGGATGTGTCAGTCTGTGCTCCCTCTAAATCCCAAGAAAGAAATACTCAGACTCCATGGTGTAGAGCAAAGTTATCCTTTTACTGAAAATAAAGTGGAAACGACAGAGCCAATTCCGAAACTAAGAAATTGGCGGGTAGAACACATATACAAAGGAATAGAATTGCTCCCACCCCCCAAAGTTCAAATGATTCTTCCAATTAAAACTTCTGAATATGATCATGTGGTCAGCTCCAGGTGGTGATGAGGCTACTGTCAGTTGACCTTGACATATTTTGATAAAAGTTCGCAGTTGTGCAAAAAGGGACAGAGGCTAGGGAAGAAATGGAAAGTTAAAGAAAGGAATCCCCCCTCCCCTTGCTAACCCAGCAAAGGAATGCAAAACACCTCCTGCCTTCTTCCCCTCCAAGATTCCCCCCTCCCACCGTTTCATGACAGCCGAAAGAAGTAAATTGGCATAGCAGCAGAGAAACAATAGTTAGAAGACAGAATATACTTATTAGGAAGATATCTTGAGGCTGACAGGATGTTTCTTCCCACACTGTCTTGCTTTTTTTAAGGGTCCAGCTTGAGAAAGCATTGTACCACAACCATTGGTAAACATGATAGAGTGGACTAACCTACAGTATTTCGCTATATAGGAAATGAATGCATTTTGCTACTTCATCCATCCAAAAAGGTATAGAACTGGAAGTAAAAATCTTCTAAATTCTTCTATCATCACTATTGCATTTTGGGGGGTGTTGAAAAGAGCCATGCAACACTCTAGCTCCCAGATTTGAGCTGCAGGTGGTAACTGGGTTTTCTTTATCAGCTGCATAAATTATGCAGGGGGTATTTGCTAACTCCGGAAAAGTTTTTCTAGCCACTGCCGAGTGGCTTACTTTTATTTATTTGCTTGTTTAATTTGTGTACTACCAAATCACTAAAGGCTCACCGGGGTTTACAGAAACCTAATTGAAAGATACAACCAGTTAAAACACCTGGGATAAGTATAATTTAAAACATAAAACTGCATACTAAAAAAAACAATAGTAGTAGAAGAAGAGGAGGAGAGGGAAGGGAGAGGAGAGGGAGAGGGAGGGGTGAGGAGGAGGAGGAAGAAGAAGAGGAGGAGGAGGAGGAGGAGGAGGAGGAGGAGGAAGGGAGAGGAGGAGGAGGAGGAGGAGGAGGAGGAGGAGGAGGAGGAGGAGGAGGGAGGAAGAAGAGGAGGAAGGAAGAGGAAGAGGAAGAGGAAGAGGAAGAGGAAGAGGAAGAGGAAGAGGAAGAAGAAGAAGAAGAAGAAGAAGAAGAAGAAGAAGAAGAAGAAGAAGAGGGAGGAGAGGAGGAGGAGGAGGAGAGGAGGAGGAGGAGGAGGAGGAGGAGGAGGAGGAGGAAGAAGAAGAAGAAGAAGAGGTCAAACTGAAATAAAAAAAACTATGAGAATTAACAATGCTAAGCCCCATATAACAAGTGAGAAGGAAGATATCTTTAATCTTTAATGGTGAACTGCAAGAGGATTTTCCAACCCTCATTTATACTGAGTTCATTAAGATGGAAAGCCTAAGAATATTTTGAACTGTTTCTTCCTAACTTTCTTGCCACCTGGATTTAATTACCATGTATGAGATAAGCTATCAATGGACACCTCTGATATCTCCTGACTGCTTATTGGATGAGATTCCAAGATAGCAATAGCACTTAGACTTATATACCACTTCACGGTCAATTCCTGCAACCCAGAGGTGGTATTCAGCAGGTTCTGACCAGTTGTGGAGAACTGGTAGTGGAATTTTGAGTAGTTCAGAGAACCGGCAAATCCCACCTCTGACTAGAGATTTTACAGTATCCTTCCCCTGCCATGTCCACCAAGCTATGCCCACAGAACCGGTAGTAAAAAAAATAAATGAATCCCCCACTGAATTCCAGCCCACTCTAAGCGGTTTTTAGAGTCAGCACATTGCTCCCAATCATCTGGGTCCTCATTTTACCCACCTAGGAAGGATGGAAGGCTGAGTCAACCTTGAGTCCTGGTGAGATTCGAACTGCCAAATTGCAGGCAGTCGGCAGTCAGCAGAAGTAGCCTGCAGTACTGCACTCCAACCACAGTCTGAAAAGGATATTTGAGAGCAGTAACCATGCAAACTGATGGAGAAACATGAGTGAAAATAAATAACAATACAAAAATATCTTTTGATCTGGCATCAAAAGGATCGTAAAATACACTTGTTTAAACAAAGCAACCCAAACATAAAGCTGTCAAAAGGGAGGAAAAAATGAATTACTGCATTTCCAATGAAACATCTCTAATGAGTCTTGCTGGGCAAATAAATATTATGGGACATCACCAGGCACACCTCAAGCAACCAAACAAGGATTGTGTTATGATACTGTGTTGGAAGGAAAATCCATCCGGTTCAGGTTTCAAGCTGGGAGAAAGATGCTGGAAACAACATGGAGGCTGATTGGAAAGAAAGTTTAATGATGAACGGAACCAACAGCAGTCTGAGGTCAGCTGAACAATTGGTTTGATGAGTCCAATGGGTTTTTATAAGTTTCAGAGATGCTGCTAGGGGGGATGTTGTAGAATGTATGAAATTCCCTTAGGGCAGGGGTCCCCAACTGCCGGTCCGCGGACCGACACGGTCCGCGGAACAACTCTTACCGGCGCTGGTTGCTGGCGCCGCCATCTTTTTGGTAAAAAGTGCTTCCGGTGAGCTTTTCGGGTAGAAAGCTCACCGAAAGCACTTTTTCATCAAAAAGATGGCGGCACTCTGCTCGGTGAGCTTTTCCGGGTAGAAAGCCATTTCTACCGAAAAGCTCACCGGAAGCGCTACGCCGCCATCTTTTTTAATGAAAAAGTGCTTCCGGTGAGGTCACCGAAGCACTTTTTCGTCAAAAAGATGGCGGCGCCCAGTTGATGCCGGTACTGGGCGCGGCGCCCAGCTGATGCCGGTACCGGGCCGCGGCGTCAAAAAGGTTGGGGATCCCTGCCTTAGGGGATTGTGCTATGTAGTGAGCTCTGTGTCTACTGCTAAATGGTAGTGGGTTAATCCTATTATGTTCTGAAGGGTTATGTCCTGTTCTTAATCCCATCACCCTGGAGCTGAAGGTCTTTTGTTCTGTAGATAGGCTAGCCCAATCCTTCTTAATGGGCACCAAATATCCGCTGGGGGCTATTCAGAAAGACTGAGTCTGCTTTCTGACTTTAAGAGCATGTTTCTCCATTTCTCCCTTTGGGGAAATATAATATTCTGCCTTTTTAATATTTCCCAAAAGATTTCATTCTTCTAGGAGGAAGATGGGGGGGCTTCTCACAATACTTTCCTTATGGGTTGATTGTTGAAGACCAAAATAAGGGATTCCTTCATTGTTCAGACTCTTGGTTTCCACCTCTGTAGATTGGGGTGTGTGTGTGTGTGTGCGCGTGAAATTAGAATGGTCCAGAATAACGAGAACACACCTCTGGAAAAACAAAATCAAAAATTTACCCTTAACTATAAAAACAAATGCATACAGATAGTCCTCGACTTACGATCAAAATTTCTGATGCTAAATGAGACATTTGTTAAGTGAGCTTTGCCCCATTTTATGACCTCCCTAGCTACCGTTGTTAAGTGAATCAATGCAGCTACCAGTAACACGGTTGTTGAGTGAATCTGGTTTCCCCATTTATTGTACTTGTCAGAAAGTCTCAAAAGGTGACCACATGACCCCTGGGATATTGCAACAGTCATAAGTATGAGTCAGTGGCTAAGCATCTGAATTTTGATCACATGACTAAGGACATGCTGCAACTGTTGTAAATATGAAAAATGTCAGTGCCATAGCAACTTCTATCAGTCTCTCAATGAGCTGTTGTAAGTCAAGGACTACATATGCTGCACTGTTTCCCTGTGGGGTGATTGCGAAGGACAAAAAACACACACACACACACACACACACACACACACACACACAACATATATATATATATATATATATATATATATATATATATATATACTTCCTAACATATCCTGCAGACCCATTCATAGTAATAAATGTCACCGAGAGAACAAGACATTGAGATGAGACAGTGAGTCACCAAAGATGTTCTTAAATCTTCTTCTATCTAGGAGATAATCAGAATCTTGTAAATTTACTTTCTTCCTGGCCAAACTGTCTGCAGGGAGGCAACACTGTTGGAAGAAATATCCATCTGGTTCAGTTCCAAGCCGGGAGGAAAGCACCAGAGACAAAATGGAGGCTGGCAAAAGGGTCCATTTATTGTATGAAGCAGAACTACCAAGCATGTGTGATTCTGGGCAGCTGACCCCATGGAGTTGAGAGTGTGTGTGTGTGTGTGGGGGGGGGTATTTATACTTTATCTTGGGCTTTGACCTTGAGCTTCCTGTTCCTTTGCAAGAACATGTATTCTATTGGCTGTTGTAGGGGTCATAGCAGGCTCTGTAGATTGCCTGAGCTAAGATTGGTTGAAGTTTGGAGGGTGATGCAATGCCCTTCGGAGATTGTGCAATGTGGTGAGTTCTGTTGCCAGATAGTAGTGGGTTAATCCTACCTTTGTTCAAACCTTGCTACGGGGAGTAATGGATTACCAAATCTACTTTTCTAAACCTGCCCCCAACTTATTATCTACGATTTATCTACGATTTATATTGACCGTTTCCTAGTATGTTTTGATTGCTAATTGTACCCTATGACTATCATTAAGTGTTGTACCTTATGATTCTTGACTCTTGGTGAATGTATCTTTTCTTTTATGTACACTGAGAGCATTTGCACCAAGACAAATTCCTTGCGTGTCCATTCACACTTGGCCAATCAAGAATTCTCTTCTCTTCTCTTCTCTTCTCTTCTCTTTTCTTCTCTTCTCTTCTCTTCTCTTCTCTATTCTCTTATCTTCTATTACTTGGGGGCAGGGAGATGAGTTTCTGGGTTTCTGTCTCCCTTAAGATTTTTATTTCTCTTTAAGGGAAAATATTTTATCCTGCCTTTAAAAAAAAATATTTCTCAAAATATTTCATTCTTGGGGGGTGGAGTAGCTTTCCACAACATGGGGGCAAATGATGAAGCAGTGTTGTGCCCTTGTGTTGCAAAACCCCACTCTTTTCATATGTGTGTTGTGGTGTTGCAAATGTTTCGGTGGAAGCAAAGAAAAGAGGAATTGCAACATCAAAGTGGATGGTTTCAGTTACCATGGTGATGAGTGCACCATTGGAAGACCTGAAGGACCAAATTAGGGACAGATCATCATAACAGAATAGCGGAGTTGGAAAGGACGTTGGAGGTCTTCTAGTCCAGCCCCCTGCTCAGGCAGGAAACCATATACATACCATGGTGTAGGGTCCAAGAAGAGACTGGACAACCATTTGTCTGAAATGGTATAGGATTTCCTGCCTGAGCAGGGAGTTGGACTAGAAGACCTCCAAGGTCCCTTCCAACTCTGTTATTCTGTTCTTTTTCCATTCTGTCTAGTTTGATGAAAAGAAGGACTAGGGGTAACATGTTAGTAGTCTTCCAATATCTCAGGGGCTGCCCCAAAGAAGAGGGAGTCAAGCTATTCTCCAAAGCCCCTGAGGGCAGGACAAGAAGCAATGGATGGAAAGTAATCGAGGAGAGAAGCAACTTAGAACTAAGGAGAAACTACCTGACAGTTAGAACAATTACCGTATTTGCCGGCGTATAAGACAACTTTTTTGCCCTGAAAAAGATGCCTCCAATTGGGGGGGTCGTCTTATATGCCGGGTCGTTTTATACGCTGGCAAATAGTAATTGGGAAGCACTGCGGCTGCCGCGGCTGAGGCACTTTGTCTACCGTGGAAGCGAATCCGTGAAGCGAAAGGAGCAACCAGCCTTCTCCCAGCTCCCAAGGAAGCGAGGCTGCACCGCCCGGGCTCCGCTGAGGTATCCGGCTGGGGCTGTCAGGAGTTATTACCGCTGGCGCGGCTCCGCGCGGCTCCAGTCCCGCGTTGCCTCGGGAAGGAAAGGCAAAACCAGGAGCCGCTGCTGCCATTGCAAAGCGCCGCCGCGGCTCTTCCTTTTTGCCTTTCCCTTCCCGAGGCAAGCGGGACTGGAGCGCATGGAGCCGCACCAGCGGTAACAACTCCTGACAGCCCCAGCCGGATACCTCAGCGGAGCCCGGGCGGTGCGAGCCTCGTTTCCTTGGGAGCTGGGAGAAGGCTGGCTGCTCCTTTCGGCTTCACGGGATTCGCTTCCACGGTAGACAAAAGTGCCAAAAAAAAAAAAAAGTGCAAAAGTGGAAGGCGTGCGGAAGAGGGGGCGAGTATATAACAAAACTATATTTTGAGTGGAAATGTTGGGGGGTCGTCTTATACGCCGGGTCGTCTTATACGCCGGCATATACGGTAATCAATGGGAAAATTTGCCTCCAGAAGTTGTAAATGCCCCAACACTGGAAGTTTTAAAAAGATGTTGGATAATCCATTTGTCTGAAGTAGTGTAGGGTTTTCTGCCTAAGCAGGGGATTGGACTAGAAGACCTCCAAGGTCCCTTCCAACTCTGCTATTCTATTCTATTCTGTTCTGTTCTACTCTACTCTACTCTACTCTACTCTACTCTACTCTACTCTACTCTACTCTATTCCATTATTATTCTGTTCTGTTCTGTTCTGTTCTGTTCTGTTCTGTTCTATTCTATTCTATTCGATTCGATTCTATTCGATTCTACTCTGTTCTATTCTATTCCATTACTATTCTATTCTATTCTATTCTATTCTATTCTATTCTATTCTATTCTATTCTGTTCTGTTCTGTTCTGTTCTGTTCTTTTCTGTTCTGTTCTACTCTACTCTACTCTACTCTATTCTATTCCATTATTGTTCTGTTCTGTTCTGTTCTGTTCTGTTCTGTTCTGTTCTACTCTATTCTATTCTATTCTATTCTATTCTATTCTATTCTATTCTATTCTATTCCATTACTATTCTATTCTATTCTATTCTATTCTATTCTATTCTATTCTATTCACATCCTTTTGCATTGCTTTCTGACTATGACTGGAATCCCAAAGGGATGGAAGTAGGATTTGTGTTTGTGAAATGGACCTACATGTTTCTCTAGAGTCTGTGTCTAGATTAAACCTGATCTTAACGGAATTCTAACCTGAATTCCAACAATTAACCAGTGGTATCGCTTGCCTCCAGAAGTTGTGGTTACTCCAAAATGGAAGGTTTTATTTAAGAAGTGACTGCACATCGTATAGGATCTCCTGTTTGAGCGGGGGGGGGGTGTGTGTGAACTAGAAGGCCTCCAAGGCAGAGGTGGATATTCAGCAGGTTCTGAACAGTTCTGGAGAACCGGTAGCGGAAATTTTGAGTAGTTCAGAAAATTGGCAAATCCCACCTCTGACTGGCCCAGCCCCCATCTATTCTCTGCCTCCCGAGTCCCAGCTGATCGGCTGGGTCTTCTTTTGTTGCCCTGCACAGGAGAATGGAGCTGGAAAGCAGGATAGTGGGATGGGGAGGGAATGGGGATTTTGCAGTAATCTTCCCCTGCCACACCCACCAAGCTACCCCACCAAGCCACGCCCACAGAACCCGTAGTAAAAAAAACTTGAATCCCACCACTGCTCCAAGATCCCTTCCAAGATCCCTTCCAAGATCCTTTCTTTCCAACTCTACTGTTCTGTGATTCTGTAAGATCATGATGTTGTTTTTATCATTTGGATGAAATCTTTCCATCCTGCAGATGACTCTGAAGACAGTTCTGGGGGTTATTGCTCCTTTTTGGGGGTGTTGCTCCAGGTTGTGCCTCCCCACAGCCTCACGGATCCCATCCATAGCTCATCAAAGGCTCAATCTTTTCCCACGGCCGAAGAGATCCTTGAAAGCGAGCTGAAGAGAAGCCAAAAAGTCTCTCTCTCTCTTTTTTTTTCCAGCTCGCTAAAGAGCAGCGCAAGGATTTAAAGCCCTGACACTATCTTCTCCTAGGGGAGAAAACGGAGAAGAGGAAAAGCAAGTCATATATTCAAGAAGACCAGATTTTTTTTTTTATTTTATTACTCGGCTGTGGAGATTTATTACACGACAAGCATGGTGTGTCATTTTAGAATTCAGTGCCACTGATCAAGAAAATAAATTAAAATCCAAGAATCTTTGCACTCGGGGCAGTAATTCAGCGGGAGAAAGCAGCCGCATGGTAAATTATACCCACCACTCCTATCAACAGGAAAGTATCTTGTTTGCTTTAGTTGGGCACAGATGAAACCTCAATTAATTTGGTGATATTTGTGTTAATAACTTAATTTATTGCCTCTAATTGTCCATCTGCTTCAGAGAGAAAGAGAGAGAGAGAGAGGGAGGGAGAGGGAGGGAGAGGGAGGGAGAGGGAGAGGGAGGGAGGGAGAGAGAGAGGGAGAGGGAGAGGGAGAGGAGAGGGAGAGGGAGGGAGGGAGGGAGAGAGAGGGAGAGGGAGAGGGAGGGAGGGAGAGAGAGAGGAGAGGGAGGGAGGGAGAGAGAGAGGGAGAGGGAGAGGGAGAGGAGAGAGAGAGAGAGAGAGAGAAAGACCAAGAGAGAGGGGAGGGAGAGGGAGAGGGAGGGAGGGGGAGAGAGAGAGAAAGAGAGAGGGGGGTTTCCAACTGTCTGTGGCTTCACGGAGCCAGAGAGGAGGGGATAAATTACCTTTGAACATTCTTGAGCTCCAAGTTAAGTGAGCTCTGGCTTCAACTCTTCCTGATCAACTCCGGTCATGATGATCGGCTTTGCTACTTCTGAGACGCATGTCCTTCCCCTGAAGCACAGATCTTGTTGAAGGGGACTACTGGGGAGGCATCAAAATAAAACACAGCTCTACATTCAACCATAAATACAAACATGTTGAAAGTCATGGGAAAAAAAATAATCCTCTCTCCCTCCCTCCCTCCTCCTAGCTCTTCCTTTCTTCTTTTCTCCCTCCCTCTCTCCTTCTAGTCCTTCCTTCCTTCCCTCCCTCCCTCCCTCCCTTCCCCTGATGTAGGAGAAGGAATGGCAGAACCTGGGGTGGAGTCAAAAGAAAAATCAGTCTAGAGTCTCTAGGTAGACAAATTCAAACCACTCTTGAATTCCATTGACACGCCTCTAATGCCAAGATAGTGCTAACCCTTAGTTGAATAGATTTTTGTGCATGGGTGTGGGTAGTAATAAATCAGCTTAATTTGACCTTAATTTGACATATGGGCTTTGTCGTGTCCGTCGCGGAAAGTTGGCTACCCAGGCCTCGATCTCCTTGTCCATACCTGGCCACCAAGCATAGCTTCTGGCCAAAGCTTTAGTCCTCACAATCCCCGGGTGCCCTTCGTGTAATAATTTTAATACCTTCCCTTGCAGTTTTTCCGGTATGACCACCCTGTCCCCCCATAGCAAACAACCTTTCTGTAGTGACAGTTCTGTTTGCCGGTTTCGGAATGTCCTGAATGCTTCAACGTTGTCTTTCTCTGGCCATCCCTTTTCTACCCAATGTAATACCCGCGCCAGACGCTTGTCTTTATTAGTCTCTCGGGCAATGTCTGACGCGGTTATGGGTAGGTCCGGCAATGTCTCTATGCTGAGGGTGGTCGCCGTGGGAGCTGGATCGTCGTCTAGGTCGGGAAGCGGCGAGCGGCTCAACGCGTCTGCATGGGAGATCGTCTTACCGGGTCTGTGTGTGAGCCGGTAGTCGTAGGCGGCGAGGAACTCAGACCACCTTGTCATCCTGGGGGATAGGATGTTCGGGTGGCCTTGTTCCCCGCCAGGATGCCCAACAGCGGCTTGTGGTCCGTGATGAGGGTGAATCGGCGGCCGTAGAGGTACTCGTGGAACTTCTTTACTGCTGCGACGATGGCCAGTGCCTCCTTATCTAATTGGCTGTAGTTTCTTTCGGGTTTGCTGAGTGTTCTTGAAAAGAAAGCAATGGGTGCTTCTTTTCCGTCTGGGAGTGTATGGCTGAGGACGGCGCCGACGCCAAATGGTGAGGCGTCGCATGTGACGGCGATGGGTAGGGTCTCATTATACTGAATGAGAACGGCATCCGAGGTGAGCAGGTCTTTGGTATTCTTGAATGTGGTGTCCTCCCGTTTCCCCCAGGTCCATTTGGCCGTCCTGTCCAGGAGCCTATGCAAAGGCTCCGCCGTGTCGCCTTTTGGGGCAAGAACACATTGTAAAAATTTAGCAGTCCCAGAAATGCCTGCAGCTCTGTTTTGTTCTTGGGTGTGGGGGCTTCCTTTATGGCTTTGACCTTGCTTCCGGTTGGGTGGATGCCATGTCGGTCTAGGAGGTAACCCAGGAACTCGACTTGCTCTGTGTATAACTGGCATTTCTCTTTCTTCACCTTTAGCCCGGCCCCTTTGAATTTTTCTAGTACTTCCCTTAGGCGACCCTCTAGTTCCTCCTGGTTGGCTGCCGACACTAATACATCGTCAAAATAGGGAACCACCCCCTTGATTCCTCGCAGCAGTCTCTCCATGAGGCTCTGGAAAATTCCTGGGCTACGCTGACTCCAAACTGGAGTCGGTTACAACGAAACGCTCCCCGGTGGGTGACTATTGTTTGCGCCTCGGCGGTTTCTTCATCGACCGGCAGTTGCTGATAGGCTTGCGCCAGGTCGAGCCGCAAGACCTTGCCCCCCAGCGAGTGTAATAGGTGTTGCACTACTGGGACGGGGTAGGCGCTTTGTTGCAGGGCGCGATTGAGGGTGGCCTTATAGTCCCCGCAGATCCTTACTGACCCATCTGGCTTGACTGGGGTGACTATAGGGTCTCCCACCGGGCGTGGTCGATTGGCTGCAAAACCCCTGTTTGACGAGCTTGTCAATCTGCTCGTCTATTTTCTTCCGGAGTGCAAAAGGCACCCGTCTGGGTTTTAGGCAGATGGGGGCGACATTTGGGTCTAGGCTGAAAGAGATAGGGGGCCCTTTGTACTTGCCTAGGGTGCCGTCGAATACTTCTTGGAAATCCCTCGCCAGCTGCTGTTCCCAGTCGGCCTCTGTGGTGTGGTTTATTCCCGTGACCTCGATCCCGAGTGGCGCGAACCATTGGAGTCCTAAGAGGCTGGGTCGGTTCCGGTCCACGATAGTCAGGGGAAGTTTCGCGGTGCGGTTTTTGAAAGTCACCTCGAACTGTCCGGTCCCAATGACGGGATGCGGTTCCCCTGATAGTCCTTGATGATCAGCTTCTGGTTCTCCAGTCCTCTTTTCTGGATGTTTGGAACCAGTCGCTTGAGTTCTTTCCAGGCGACCATGGAGAGGTAGGATCCGGAGTCTACCTCCATCCGGCATGGCTCGCCCTCGATGCTCACCTCCACGTAGACCTTCCGGGCATCCGTGGTTTCGGCATGACCGATGGTGACCGTCTGGTGGGTTTCTTCTCTCTGGCGGCCTTCCCGCTCCGTCGTCCTCGGTTGTCTCGGTTCCAGCGATAGTCGGTTTGGCGGTCTCTGGTTCTCGGGGGTGTCGTCTCGTCCCCGGTTGCTTGGTTCTGCCGGCGGGGCTGTGTGTCTTTCTGAGTCGGCAGACTCGGGCGATGTGGCCCTTCTTGTTGCAATGCCGGCAGATCGCGTCGATAAAACGGCACTCTGATCGAAGGTGATTTCCCCCGCACCCGGCGCACAGGTTCCCGACTTACGACCCCATTGATCTCGCCGGTCCCGTCCTGTTTGTAGTCGGTGGACGTCTTCCTCCTCGTCCGTGGTATCGGGCGGCGGAGTCCAGGTCCCCGTGGTGTGTGGTGGTTTCTCGTCGGCTTGTCTCGGGGTTTCAGTGCGGTCCCCGTTGTCTGCCCTCCGAAGTCTGGCTGCTGACTTCCGGGTGGCTTCGGCTGCGGAAGCTTCGGCCAGGGCGTCCCCGAGGTCGATGTTGCCTTTTGCCATCAGTCGACTTTTTAGTGCCTGATCCCTGAGGCCTAGGACCACGCGGTCTCGGAGGACATCGTCCAGGTCCCTGAACTCGCACATCCCCCCTAGGTCTCGCAAGGCGGCTATGAAGTCGCTAATGCTCTCGTCCTGCCGCTGGTTCCGCCGATAGAACTCATCCCGCCGGATGAGGATGGGCACAGCGGGGCGTAGTGGTTCCGAAGGAGTGGCTCGAGATCGGCCCAGTCCATCGCCTTCACGTCCTCGGGCTTCGCGAGGGCTTTGGCCATCTTAAACACTGCGGGCCCGCAGTGTGTGAGGAAGACGGCCCTTTTCTTCTGCCCGTTCGCATCCTTCAAATTGCTACTTTCGAGGAACATCAGGAATCTATCCGTGTACGATTCCCAGTCCTCGGTAGCGGGGTTGAAGGGTGCTGGTGGGGTCATGCTGGCCATCTCGTCGGTCTTTGTCTTCCTCGGGACACGTGCTCAGTGGTTATTCTCTGGATCCCACCTTCGTCGCCAGTGTCGTGTCCGTCGCGGAAAGGAAGCTCGGAGTCAGTGACTTAATTTCAGCTCTTTATTGTCTCCGGATACAGCTTAAGCTTGAAGGGGAAAACGGCGGCTTTTTATTTCCGAGCCGCGGCGCGCGTTAATGACACCGCTGAATCTCCCGCGATTAGTTTCCACCAATCGCGGGGATTCGCGAACGGGCCAATCAGTGCGGCTTGCTCGACCAATCCGGTCGCCGCGCGCTTTAGCCAATCGCGACGCGGGGCTACGAGTATGTAAATTGACTTGTACAGAACAGGCTTAATCTTTTGCAATTGACCCTCCTTCCTTCCTTCCTTCCTTCCTTCCTTCCTTCCTTCCTTCCTTCCTTCCTTCCTTCCTTCCTTCTTTCTTTCTTTCTTTCTTTCTTTCTTTCTTTCTTTCTTTCTTCCTTCCTTCCTTCCTTCCTTCCTTCCTTCCTTCCTTCCTTCCTTCCTTCCTTCCTTCTTTCTTTCTTTCTTTCTTTCTTTCTTTCTTTCTTTCTTTTTCTTTCCCACTCCAGAATGAGCTCTGCCTGAGTTTAATCCCATACATCATTTGGGTTCAGCAGCTCAGGCTATCGATTTCCAGCTCAACTGTGGCATTTTGGAAAGTACACTTAACATATTATTTCCCTACTGGGAATTCCAAAATTTTACACAATTTCACAAGTCGGCAATTTTCCACCAATGAGCATTCTTGCCTTCCCATACCTCCTGATCCCTGAGTAAAAGCCAGACTTTCCTCCTCCCCCCTCCCCCTCCTCTTGTGTTAGCACCACACCTACATTTTGCAAGTCTTAAAAAAGGTGATGTGCCTGTGCAGCTTTCTCTCAAAACCATCACACGGGTAATTTGCATGGGGCACTGACTTATGTTGAGTTGCACTTTCCTCTTATACAGCTGAAGAGGAAAAATATGGCTGTAATTCTCAGGGGAGGCAACTGCAAGTTAGCTTCACTTTATTTGGAAAAGATTAAAGAACCAGTAGCGGTTCTGGGGTTCCCATGAATGACGTTCAGCATAACATGGAAAATCCTAGTTCGTTTCTCTCCACGCCAAGCTGTCTGCAGGGAGACAACAAGGAGGCAAATGATGACGCAGTGTTGTGCCATTGTGTTGTAGAGCCCAGCCCTTGCCCATATGCATTGTGATGTTTCAAGCATGCACAAGAGGGGTGGGCTTGCATTTCAGTGGCACAGTGGCCCACAAGCCAGTTGATGCTTCTACTCTTTTCTTCTCTGATCTGTCTCAGGTGCTTCTCTTTCCTTTCCAAGATATGAAGAATGCTTGCAGCAGTGGTGGGATTCAAAACTTTTTTACTACCAGTTCTATGGGCATGGCTTGGTGGGCGTGGCAGGGGAAGGATACTGTAAAATCCTATTCCCCCTACCCCCAGCCCACTAACCTGCTTTCCAGCTCCGTTCTCCTGTGCAGGGCAACAGAAGAAGATCCAGCCGATCAGCTGGGACTCGTAAGACAGAGAATAGATGGGAGCGGCGGAGCCAGTCAGAGGCGGTATTTGCCGGTTCTCCGAACTACTCAAAATTTCCGCTACCGGTTCTCCAGAACTAGTCAGAACCTGCTGAATACCACCTCTGGGTTGCAGGAATTGACTATGTCTATTCCAGGGGTGTCAAACTCAATGCCCACAGATTGGATGTGGCCCACAATGTGGCCGGATCTGGCTCGCGTGGCTGTCCTGGTCCATCCAGTGTGAAGAGGAAAGATTAGGCCAGTATGGGTTCGGCGTGGTCTACTCAATGCGAAGAGGAAACATGCCAGCAGTTTGGGGAGTGGTGTCAAGCTGGCCACGCCCACCCAGTTGGCCAGCCTCCCAAGGTCAACCACAGCCCTAATGCTGCCCTCAGTGAAATTGAGTTTGACACCCCTGGTCTACTCTAAAGAAAATAAGGACTAAGGGTACCAAGATAGCACTTTCCCAATATTTGAGGGGCAACCACAAAGAGAAGGGGTTCAACTTATTTTTCAAAGCACCTGAAGGCAGGACAAGTAGCAAAAATGGATGGACACTAATCAAGGAGAGAAGCAACCTAGAACTAAGGAGGAATTTCCTAACAGTGAGAACAATTAAGCAGTGGAACAGCTTTGCCTCCGCAAAAAGCCCCATCACTGGAGGCTTCTGTAAAGAGATTTGCCAACCATTTGTATGAAATCGTACAGTCTCCTGCTTAAACAGGGGGTTGGACTGGAAGATATCCAAGATTCCTTCCAACTCTGTTATTCTATGGTCTGTGTTCTAAATGTGCTACAGTTAAACACTGGTGCGGCGTCTTCCTTTAAAAATGAGGTGGTAGCCATTCATTTACCTATTTATTCATCATATTTACATGGCTGCCCTTGTCATGAAAAATGTGACTTCGGGCGGCATGAAATAAAAATTATGAAACAGATATTTAAAAACAACAACAGATCAAGGAAAATTTAAAATTCTGATTAAAAGATAAAGAGAGGACAGCAGATGTTAACAGCAATGGAGCAACATCAGCAACATACCATCCCTTTGGTAAGCCCTGATGACATAATCAAGTTCCTTCCTTCCTTCCTTCCTTCCTTCCTTCCTTCCTTCCTTCCTTCCTTCCTTCCTTCCTTTCTTTTTTTTCATCCTTCCTTTGTTTCATCCTTCCTTCCTTCGTCCCTTCCTCCATCCTTTCTCTCCTTCCTCCCTTCTTCCATCCTTTCTTTCCTTCCTTCTTTCCTCCCTCCCTCCCTTCACCCATCCATACATTCATTTATCCATCCATTTACTCATCCATCCATCTTCTAATCCATACAACCTTACAGCCAACCAACTAGTAAGAAAAGCAGAACATCTTGCTCTTGCTCTCACTGCCACCTTTCCTGCTCTTTATCAACTGCCAACTATGAGAAATTGTAATGGTATGTGAGAATGACCTTGAGAGAGGGGAAGAAGAGTTGCAAACTGGGCAATGGTCAAATAAGAGGCAACAAAGCCCCCAGAAGTCATAAGGGCAGGGGAAGCATCTCAGAAGGGACCTTCCCTACTTTCTTGGATTGTAAAGGCAAGGTGGGAGAGATGTACTTTTAAACTTTGCACAGTTCAATTAATACAATTGTCAGCCCTGAAGCCATCTTTTTTATGCTGAAGCCATTTTGGAAGCATCTTCAGGACTGCCACAGCCAGGCTGGTTGAAGCTGTGAGAACGTGAGGGGGGGGGGAGAGATAGAGATAGCTGGGGATGTGTAGCCAAAACAACATTCTTTCCCATGGGAGCCAAGGCCGTTCTATCAGGTGTTGGAGAGGCGTGGACTAAAGCCAGCCGGGATGGAGGATGCGATCTGGTTGGACCATGTGATGGACATGTGACCTGGGGGAAAGAACTTTTTGGTTTGATTTGGGTGGGGAAAACCTCAGGCCCTTCAGAATCCGGTTTTTCCCAGATGTACCAATATGACATGCCTAATAAATAGATGCTTTGAGGAATATGCCTGCCTTGGAGTTTTGATTCCATTGGGGGTGTTTGCTGGAACTGTGACAATAAAGATAGAGGTACTACTTGTTGTGGTCTGCCAGTGGCCAGAGGAGCTGGCAGCAGATTCAGACAGTGAGGAGGTTGGGGTGGAACATGGGCCAGTCCTGGAGTCTGGGGAAGGCTCTGACAAGTGCTCTACATCAGAGGCAGAGATGGGACCAGGGCAGTTGCTTTTGGAGTTGGAGATCAGTAGGGCAGAAGAACAGCTGGAGCCTGTTCCCAGTGTGCGCATGCACACAGCTGCCAGGAAAAGGGAACAGCTAAGGAACAAGGGTCAACTCAGGAGTAAAACCACAGGTGGACGGTGAATGGCCCCTCCCATAGGGAATACAAGAGGAGCGAAATAGGAGTGGTGTTTGCAGGAGACAATTAGTTCAATTCATTAGGATGAAGATCCATTCCTGATTCCTTGCCAAGTATTGTCTGCTACAGAGTGGCGTTTGGCAGATATCAGCCTGGCAGCTTTCGAAGCCTGATAAAGGCCTGTAGTTGGGAAATCTCTTTAAAGTGTTGGCCGGGACTTTGCTGGAGAGGAATTCACTTTTTAACCTAAATAAAAGGGGTTTTATTGGGACAAGGAGTTGGGTTTGTGCTTTTGGGAAGCCTGGGTCAGAACACTACTCCTGGGTGCATGCTTTATCTGGATTAGCCCACACATGGCTTGAAGAAAACACCCCAGGGCTTTATGACTTCACTTGCCAGAATGAAGATCATAAAAAGGTTCCCTGCAAACACACGCTGGATGTTTGCACAAACTTACCTCATGCATGAGGACAGGAGTATCTGCAGGGGGAGCAATGCACGTAAAAGAGGAGCAAGGTTTGAAGAGGAAAATTGGGGTGTGCAACTTTTGTTTCCTTTTATTGTGCGGCAGAGAAAAAGAGCTGCAGTGGTTGATACATTTTTGACATTGTTAGCACCGATGGCAGGTTCAGAGGTTTAATGTTCCCCAAAGTGCAGTGAAATGTGGAACATTATAAATTCTTTACAAGGCATCAACAAAAAAGAAAAAAGAAAAAGAGAATGACTTCGAGCAACCCCACTTGAGTGCAAATAGATGTAGTTTTTACTCAAGAATACATAAAGCTGCTTTGAGGAACTACAATGTCTGATGGTCTCTTGACTCCTTGGGCGCAACACATACAGCCATACAAAAAAAGGAGGCTTAACATGATGTTGGAATCTGGGGCCAAGACTGTGGGTAAGGCAGTCAAAAGATCAAAAACAGATCCAGGCATCGTGGCCTCTAAGGCAGGGGTGGGATTCTACAGGTTTGCACCTATTTACTAGAACCAGTTGTTAATATTCTAAGCAGTTCGGAGAACTGGTTGTTAGAAGGAATTACTGGCCTAATCCTGTAAGGGAGGCAGGAAGGAAACATTCTGGTGTTGCTTACAGAAACTGCCTCTCCATTAACCCTTATTACATTCTTGGCAGGACTAGACTTCCTCTCTCTGGAACTTCTCTGGTGTTATTTTTCCCTCCTTTGCTGTTACTTTGTTTGTGTGGAATGACCATTCAAAGTTACAATGGCACTGAAAAAAGTGACTTATGACCATTTTTCACACTTACGACTGTTGCAGCCTCCCCACAGTCATGAGAGGCCAGGCGAGGAGATGTGTGCCTCGATGTGAGTGATGTTGAGTTGGCCACACCCAGCCAATAACACAACCACCAAGCCATGCCCACCAACTAAGCCATGCCCACAGAACCAGTTGTTTAAAAAATTGAATCCCACCCCTGCTCCAAAGTAACAGATATTGGAGAAGCAGTTCTGGACTCCAGACATGAAACAGAGAGGCAGAAACAGGAGACAAGCAGAACTCTTCCAATGTTTTCTTTCCTCTTTTCGTTGTTTTTATAATGCTTAAGACTCTTCCCCAAAGAAGAAGAGGTCAACCCATTTTCCAAAGCACCTGAAGGCAAGACAAGAAGCAATGGATGGAAAGTAATCAAGGAGAGAACCAACCTAGAAATAAGGAGGAATGTTCTGACATTGTATTAATCAGTGGAAGAGCTTGCCTCCAAAAGTTGTTGGTGTTTCATCACTGGGAGGTTTTGAAAAAGAGACTGGACAGCCATTTGTCTGAAATGGGATAGGGCAGTGATGGCTAACCTTTTTGGCACCCAGTGCCCAAACTCCCAAAATGCAATGCACGCTTCCCATGTGCCCTGCCCCCATGCGTGTGTGCATGCACCCCACCCCCACACGTGTGCATCCCCCGTGTATGTGCCCTGCCCCTGCATATGCACCCTGCCCCCCACTCATGCACCACATCCCCTGCGCATGCGCCCGGAGGCCCAAAGACCAAGTGGATGGAAGGAGGAGCTGAGCTGGGGTGACAGCTTGGGTTGCCCACAGAGAGGGCTCTGCATGCCATCTCTGGCACAAGTGCCATAGGTTCACCATCATGGTATAGGGTTTCCTGTGTGAGCAGAAGTTGGACTACTAGATGACCTCCACTGCCGCTTCCAAGTCTTTTATTCTATTCTATTCTTTCTTTTGGCAAAGTTAATGTCCATCACTTAAATCAGCAGAAAGATATGTTAGCATAAACTGTACTATTCAAGCATCTGAACACTCTTGAAGCCAAAAGCCGAAAGATGTTGTCCTTATATCTATAACCATGCCTATATACCTGTATACCTGCATACCAATTATGTTCTTCCCTTTTAGTATAAGGAGCTGAACATGGACATGTATGGGATTGAGAATGAATAAGACAAAGACATTAAAGTCATGAGTTAAGAAAATGAAACGTAGCCAAAAGTAGTTTCTAACTAATCAACACATTTTTCAGTAGCTTTGTAACCTTTGCAGGGAGAATCCCAGAATAAAATAAATAAATTCCAACGGAGTAAGAAAAACTGATAGGGGATGCAGTGGCTCAGTGGCTAAGACACTGCAGCTTGTCAATCAGAAAGGTTGGCAGTTTGACAGTTCGAATCCCTAGCGCCGCATAACGGAGTGAACTCCCATTATTTGTCCCAGCTTCTGCCAACCTAGCAGTTCGAAAGCATGTAAGGGTGCAAGTAGAAAAATAGGGACCACCTTTGGTGGGAAGGGAACAGCGTTCCATGCGCCTTCGGTGTTTAGTCATGCCGGCCACATGACCACGGAGACGTCTTCGGACAGCACTGGCTCTTCGGCTTTTTAATGGAGATGAGCACTTCCCCTTAGAGCCGGAAATGACTAGCATGTATGTGTGAGGGGAACCTTTACCTTTAATCTAAAAAAAGCTGAATAGAATATTTCCCCCTATAGGAGAAGAGGAGAAAAATTTATTTAAGGAAGATAGAAAGTAATCCTGGTCTTTCCTCCACTAAAATAGCCTGCAGGCAAAGGTTAAGAAAACTAAGTTACATTCATAAAACAATATATACATTGTAAAACCAGACTTGGCTAAAATGATCTCCAAATAGATGGCAGAATAGAATAGGAGCTGAACTGACAGGTTGATTAGGTTGATAAGATTATACCTAGGAATTGCATTTCCCCTTTACTTTTAGGGCCAATAACGACCTGGCAGACCGTAATAGGACTCTTGCAACATAATTAAATAACAAAGGACACACAGACTCAGACACCTCAATTACAAAGCCCCCCAAAACATGTAAAAGCTCATCCACTGACCAGACAAATTTGCTAGCTGCCCCCCAAAATGCTTGCCGTTGTCACTGCTGTTACTGGACCAATAAACCTCCTTTCCAAGTGCAGCTGCCTCAAACTTATTTTCCTCTGTCTGCATTTTACTCCTGGATTGGAATAGGATACAGACCAGATTTAACCTCCAACACCTTTGCTTCCACCAGTTTTGTGCACCACTTTTTTTAAAACTCCCCACTGCTTTATTTTTGAGGGTCTCCTCAGCTTCAATGAACCATCAATTACTTGGTCTTTCCCTTCCTCTTGATTCAGTCAGAAGTTGTTTATGAAAGTCACATATTTGGTTTGGTTTTTACCTTGGAGCAACTCATGTTCTCTGAGGTTAGAGAGTATCAGCATTGGGTCTTGGATGGCCACCAGTGACCACCATAAAATGGTGAGTCCCATTAAGATAGTCCTCTTCAGAGGTGGTATTCAGCAAGTTCTGGCCTGTTCTGGAGGACTGGTAGTGGACATTTTGAGTAGTTTGGAGAACTGGCAAATACCACCTCTGACAGGCCCCGCCCCCATCTCTTCTCTGCTTCCCAAGTCCCAGCTGATGGGCTGGGTCTTCTTTGGTTGCCCTGCACAGGAGAAAGGAGCTGGAAAGCAGGTTAGTCGAGAGGGAATGGAGATTTTGCAGTATCCTTCCCCTGCCACGCCCACCAAGCCATGTCCACAGAACCGGTAGTAAAAAATTTTGAATCCCACTACTGGTCCTCTTCCGGTTTCTTATGAGTTTGATTAAATAGATTATCTGGTGAATTTCCAATGAATCAAGCCATAGTTAGATTACCTGCTTGAATCCTGGAGCATAGAGACAATAATAGTACTTGATATGGTCGGTCCCAGGTGACTTCTCTTAGGCACTGATCTTGGAGAACTTTTTTGATGCCTTTTAGAGACCATAAGGATGGGTATAAAATCTTAAGTATGTTTACATCCATTAATTTTCTTTTACCCCAGCTCCCACAGCTTTTGAAAGCAAAATAATAGATCAGAAAGAGAGAATGGCTCTCCTTGGCAGCGTCATGATTTCACTACTGTTGGAAATTCTAACCAACCCCTCTCCTAGAAAAATGAAATGTTTTAGGATATATTAAAAAGGGCAGAATATTTCCCCTAAAAGAGAAGTAGAAACTCAGAGAGGCAGAAACTCAGCCCCCCTCCCACCTTTGCTAATGGGCCATAAAGGCCTGGGCTAGTCTATTCTACATAACAAAGGTCTACCTCCTTCAGGCAGAGCCAGAATAGGAATTGCCCAAAGCCCTTTCATTACATCATCACCTAGCAAGGCTCAACCAAGCCTGGGCCTCAGGACAGCCTACAGAGTTGTCCCTGCATGGCCCCATGGGAGTCTGACAACCAATCAGAATACAAGCTCAAATTCAAATCCCAAAGGAGGGCATAAAGCCCAGGGTCTCTCAGCATCTCTTCCCCTTTTCACCCAGGATCCCCAAGGCATGTGATCCTGTCCACCATTAAACCATCTTTCCAAACAGTCACCATGTTTCCAGTGCCTTTTTCCTCCCACTTGGAAATGAACCCAGAATGATATTTATTCCAAAACTACAATGGACATCTTAATGCTTATGCATTAAACAATCTACAACAGGAAGGAAGGAAGGAAGGAAGGAAGGAAGGAAGGAAGGAAGGAAGGAAGGAAGGAAGGAAGGAAGGAAGGCCACATCCTGTTAATATGAAAGAAGGGGAAAGGGTTCCATGACATGTTGAGCCTTTTAACCTTAGTTAGAAGTTTATGGAGCATTATGTTTCAAATTGTCTTCCTAAAACTTGATTAAGAGTATCAAAAGAGTCCTAGGGTTTCAGGCCAGCCCCCTCTAATCCAGCATTCTTTATCACAGACAACCAGATGTGTCTTCCACGTTGCAGCCAGGAAGTCAGAAATGAGGATGATCTTCTTACTTCTAGGTTCAAAACAAAATGACAGGAGTTAAGTGAAGAATCCACAGAGCTGCTGAGGGTTATTGCTAAGGGCCTGTTGTTTTACTATAAGATTGCTATCATGATCGCTGTTTTATGCAGTGCTTTCAACTCAGCACGTTGCAGGATTTACAATCTCTCCCCAACCCCTTCCCTTCAGCTCAGTCTTTTAACTAAGGATGATGGGTCTCTGTGGGCATTTATTAATGCATTAATCCATGTTCACAATTGTTGACACAAGGAAAGCATCTCATATGCTTCCTTTGGAAGGAGTTAAACATCCATTAGCTTAGTGATATTTACATAAATGCCTCTATTTGGGGGGCTCAAATTGTCCATCTGCTTTGCTGAGAATTTAATTATTTCCTCTCGGCAATGCAAGGGAGAAGCTGAAAGATGGTTCTTGCATGTTAACTTTTCCAGAATACAAAGCCTGCGAAACCTGAAAGTTACGCAAAGTCAGAAAGCTCATTCTTTACCATCTTGGAAAATAGTTATACAATATAAACAGATGTGCTAAAAACTGGAAACAACTATGGAATTTTAAGAGACATAACTAGGCAGGAAATGTTGACATTGATAGAACCTCCGTCACATTCTGAAACATCCCAGCCCTTCAAACCCACTAGCTAAGGTCAAAGCAGGTTGCAGAAAGCCAATTAAACTCATATAGTTAAGTATAATGGTATGGCAATTGCAATAGCATTTAGACCTATATTGTCAGCGTTCCAGCAAACCTCCATTCCAACCAATAACTCCAAGACAGACATCTCTCAAAGTTTCCTTTATTTGGATAGTAACTAGTACATCTGTGGAATCCCGAATCTGAAAGTTTTGGGCTTCCTTGCAAAAGTAAAAACTACAAATCCATCCCCTCTTAGCCATCACCACATCAAATGGCCCAATCACCATCCGTCCCAAAATAAGATTCCCTTTTCACTATGCTCAACACTACATGACCTTGAAACAGCAAAAGAATTTTATTTTGTCTAGCTAGATATACTCAAATGAATTCCCCCCCTCCCACTTTCTCAGGCTCAATTGTGGCAGCGTGGGAGCATCGGATCTCAATATGGCTTTCAAAGCTGACATATATACTGCTTCATGGTGTTTTACCGCAGGGGTCCCCAACCACCGGTCCGCGGAACAAGTCCTACCGGGCCGCTGGTTGCTGGGCGCCGCCATCTTTTTTTGATGAAAAAGTGCTTCCGGTGAGCTTTTCCGGGTAGAAAGCTCACCGGAAGCACTTTTTCATCAAAAAAAGATGGCGGCACCCAGCTGATGCCGGTACCGGGCCGCGGCGCCCAGCTGATGCCGGTACCGGGCCGCGGCATAAAAAAGGTTGGGGATCACTGCTTTACCGCACTCTCTAAGTGAGGGGGGGGATCAAACTTGTGGCATCACATGAGAATCGGCACTTCCCTCCCCTTTTGCTAAACTGGGTGGGGCAGGGGCCAGCACATGACGGCATCCAGCCCATGGGCCGTGAGTTTGACACCCCTGCTCTAAGTGGTTTACAGAGTTGCATATTGCCCCCAACAATCTGGGTCCTCATTTTACCGACCTTGGAAGGATGGAAGGTTGATCTGGTCAGGATTGAACTCCTGGCAATTGGCAGAGTTAGCTTGTAATATTGCATTCTAACCACTGTGCCACCGCAGTTCCTAATCAAGCTAATACAGTGCAATCAAGTCACTTTCTTCAAAGCTCTCTTCTCCAATAGTCAGGGATATATTATAGGACCTTTCATCACTGATGATTTGAAATGTTCTCCACTCAGACTAGAAATAGCATAAAACTATGCTAGCGTAAAGCTGGCGGTCATTCCCAACTCCTGATCTCAACCCTGCCTCATTTGACTATCTACCTGCTCATTGTGTTCGCTTTTCTTCAAAGTAAGGAAAGCTTAATAGATTTAACTCTGAGGTTACTCTCAGAGGATGTTGGAATAAGGAGAATTTACAGACAGCAATCCAGGCAACTGAAGCAACAGGTCATCTGAGGATGAGATGAATACAATGGCATAGGGATAGGGAGGGAGGGAGGTGGGCAAGTTTGTTCCATGATTTCTGTACACGTGGAAAGACTCAAACTCTAGGAGGATTTTCTTTGAAGAAGTTCAGATTGATTTTTCACAGGAATATGGAAGTCCTGATTTAGAACTCTATAAGTGATTTGTTTAAGGAGATGGGAGTTTATGTTCTTTCCCTAATCCACCTTTGATTCTTTCTTGGATATCCCTTCTGTTGAACATGACCTCCACGATCTCCTTAGCCTTGGTCAGAGTCCAACACAATCTATCACAGGACCCTTTGGTTCATACTGAGCTTTTGATCTCCTGACCTTAGCAACCACTGTTAAGAGCGCTTCCACGGTATTCTTAAAGTTCATCAATCATGATATATAATCTTGTCTTGCCCATTCCTGACCTCATAGAAGCTCAGAATTGGAAGGTACTTTAACAAATATTCCAATCTGGGTCTAGGACAACTTGCTGTGGGCCACTTGCCCTGGCCAACTCATTGCAGGGAAACATGCCACGGGACAACTCACAGTATAACTCAAGAGAAGGACAAGTGAATTGCAGTGGGCCTTGTCTTGCTTTAGGTTTGAACCTTCTAACTCAGTGGTTGTCAACTGGTGGGCCGGGGACCACTGGTGGTCCATGAAAAAAGTTTGATGATCCGCAAAGAAATGTCTCCCCCAAAGCAATTCATCCAGGCTGTGCAGGAACACAAGGCTGTGCCGCCCACATGGCCCGCCCACCTGCTGGCCCCCACCCTTCAGCCGAGCACAAACCTTACCTTGAGTAGAGCTGGAACTGGAAGGTAAGACCAATGGCGGGGAAGGGAAATCGGTCTTGGTGTGACTTACTGACATTGGTAGTAAAGTCGGTCCCATATTCCAGAGCTGCAGTAGTCACAAGACTGGCCCCTTGGTCATCCCGGAGCAGCTCCTCCAGTCCATGGCAGTCCATGGCAGGCACCTGGGTGGAGAAGCAGCTGCTCTGGGATGACCAAAGGGCCAGTCCTGTGACAACTGCAGCTCTGGAATATGGGACTGACTTTCCCACCAACATCAGCAAGCCACAGTCCGTCAAAATTCATATTAGTGGTCCGCAGGATTTAAAATTATGAGTTTGGTGGTCCCTGAGGTCCAAAAAGTTGGCAATCCCTGAATTTTAGAAGTCCTCAAGGCTGGGGTGAGCTGCAATTCTCCTTGTCCTTCACTTGAGTTATTCCATGTTGAATTGTCCTGCAGCAAGTTGTCCTGTGGTGAGTTGTCCCATTCCACCTAATCCAATCCCATTTTTAGTGCAGGATTCACTAAAGCTTCTTTGACCGATGACCAACTAGCTTCTGTTTAAAAAACTCCAGAGAAGAAGACCAGTAGTCTGTTCCATTAGCTAACAACTTGTATAGCTTAGAAGTTCCTCCTGATGATGATTCTAAAGCTGCTGCCTTGTCATTTTAACTCATTGACTCTAACCCTGCCCATTGAAGCAAGCAAGAAATCCCCTTCTTCTTTTGTGGGACGACCCATCAGAAAACTGAAGGCTGCCATTCTCTCTCTTAGTCATCACTTCTGTAAGCTAAACAGACCCCCATCCTTATTAATTGTTCCTTATAAGGTTTAGACTCCAGAAGCATCATCAGCCGGGTACCCGTCCTTTGAATTAACATACATTTATCCATATCTTATCTGAATGGAGGTGGAAACCATATTTCAAGTGGGATCAGGTCCCACTTAGCTTATGCCTACCCATGTACTTACTGTACTCCATATCCATCCACATGCTAAATCTAACATGATTGGTGATGGTGTGAATGCATCTGTCATTCAGGTGGGAGGAAAGACCTGTTGATCACTAAACTCAGGATACATACTCCCACTCAGCTATTTCTAAATGCCAAGAAGTCTTTGGAGACTCTCAGTCATCCAGGCCATGGTTGTCCCAAAGGTGCTTTTTCAGGAGGCAACTGGGACTTCCTTGTTTTTCTTTTTGAACATGTTTTGCTTCTCATCCAAGAATCTTCTTCAGCTTTGACTGGATGGTGAGGAATGGAAGGATTTATATTCCTTGCAGATGGCTGGTAATTTGCATCTTTTTGGAGGGTCACTGAGGCCACTTGGAGGTTTATCTATGTCCTTAGGTCACCTGAATATTACTCCTGGTTCTTGTAGTCTCCAATTTTTTCTCTCTGGAAATCCATTCCTTATGTTCATCCCAATCTCTACAAACATTTAGCTATACATGAGGAATGAACACCCTTTGAATGGTGTGCCTGTAGAGCCAGCTATAACCCCTACATGACCCCATAGGAATCAAGAAGGTATAAAAACCCACCCGTTCTCAACTCTATTTTGTCAGCTTCACCAGAACCACAGGCTGATACCCTCATCAATAGACAGAATCCTTCTTTCCAACCAGCCTCCATTTTATTCATGGCTTGGAACAGGATCTGGATTTTTCTTCCAGCAGGAGGTTAAATGAGGAACAGGGGCTATCACATCTGAATGCAATGCAATCATTCACTGCTTTTTTTATGTATAATAATTCAAAGCCTCTTTACAGCACTCCCTCTTATCTCTGTTGGCAACCAGCAGAGAGATAAAAGGGAAATGTAAAGGAATAATAAGGTAGGTATTGTAGAAAACAAGATAAAGGAAGCATCAACATGATTTGCTTGTCAAACACAGACCATCAGGTGCGGTTTGCATGCATGAAGCTTTGAAGACCTGAGTCATTTACTTCTTTGGATCACAAAAGCATATTTGAGATTGGCAGGAAATTGTGTAAGCTTTGCAATTAAACATAAGCGCACCAATGTGCCTAGCGTCCCTGTCCTATTGTTTCTTTTATTTTTCTTATATGTATCCATGTATTCATAACTATGTTTTTACTTATACCTATTGTCTTGTAAGCAATTGACAAACCAAATAAAATAGTGATTAAAAGTAGAAAGCAGAATAGAAAAATTGTTGGAAGGGACCTTGGAGGTCTTCTAGTCCAACTCCTTACTCAAGCAGGAGACCCTGTACCATTCTGGACAAATGACTGGCCAATCTCTTCTTGAGACTGTCCAGTCTCTTCTTGAAAGCCTTCAGGGATGCAGCACTCATAACTTCTGAAGTCAAGCCATTCCACTGATCGATTGTTTTCCCACTGTCAGGAAAATTTCTCCTTCATTCTAGGTTGGATCTCTCCTTGATAAGAAGGATCTCTCTCTCTTAATAAGTTGGTTCTCCTCTTGATAGGAAAGACTTTGAAAGTTTGAAGTGCCCCAAAGTCACATATCTGTGATTTATGATGTTTTTGCTGGAAAACTGTATTGACTTCCTGTTTCTGGCAAAGAATGCTATACGGTGAGCAATGGGTTTGCTTAACAACTGTGATGTTCATTGAAACGACCAATGCATTTGCTTAACAATAGCAAGTTTGTTTAATGACTGCTGAAAAATTAAAAGGTAATAAAATCAGGCAGGGCTGCCTGGTTACCCATTTTATGACCATCCTTACTTACAACTGAGATTATAGGCCAAGTTACTGGTTGTAAGTTGAGGACTACCTGTAAGGCTGGAAAATAAATCGCCAGGAAGTGTCCACATTGCAAATCTTTCAGTCAAAAGCCAAGAGCATTAATTCAATCAGAATAGAACTGGTGAGGACCTTGGAGGTCTTCTAGTCCAACCCCCCGCTCAAACAGGAGACCCTGTACCATTTCAGACAAGTGGCTGTCCGGTCTCTTCTTAAAAACCTCCAGTGATGAAGCACCCAAAACTTCTGAAGGCAAAGCTGTTCCACTGGTCAATTGTCCTTACTGTTAGGAAGTTTCTCCTTAGTTCTATATTGCTTCTCTCCTTGATTAGTTTCCATCCTTTGCTTCTTGTCCTGCCCTCAGGTGCTTTGGAGAATAGCTTGACTCCCTCTTCTTTGTGGCAGCCTCTCAGAAACTGGAATACTGCTATCTTGTCACCCCTAGTCCTAGTCTATGTGATCATATTAATATTATATCATATTAATATGTGATCATATTAACCTATGTGATCATATTAAGAGCAACTGCTATTCAACACCACAGACAATACTGCTACCCTTCAAAAAGACCTTGACTATGCATCAAAATGGTCAAACAAATGGCAACTTCAAATCTCAACAAATAAATGCTCTGTCTTACATATTGGCAAAAAAATAATAATCAGAAAATAAAATACAGGCTGAATAGTCAAGACCTTGTTGATGATCCAAACTCTGTTAAGGATCTTGGAGTACTCATCTCTAATGACCTAAGTGATAGAGCCCACTGTAACTACATAGCCAAAAAGGCATTAAGAGTTGTTAACCTAATCTTACATAGCCTTTTCTCTGGTAATATCACACTACTAACTGGAGCATACAAAACATTTGCTAGACCAATACTCGAATACAGCTCATCAGTCTGGAACCCACATTACATATCTGATATTAACACAGTTGAGAAAGTCCAGAAATATTTCACAAGAAGAGTTCTCTACTCCTCTACTCATTGCAGAATACCTTATGCCACCAGACTTGAAATTCTAGACCTAGAAAACCTAGAACTGCGCCACCTTCAGTCCGATCTAAGTATAGAATATAAAATCATACATTGCAATGTCCTACCTGTCAATGAATACTTCAGCTTCAACCATAACAATACAAGAGCACACAATAGATACAAACTCAAGGTAAACCGCACCAAACTTGATTGCAGGAAATACGACTTCAGCAACAGAGTGGTCAATGTCTGGAATACTCTATCTGACTCTGTGGTTTCTTCCCCAAACCCCAAAAACTTTAACCTTAGACTGTCTATTATTGACCTCACCCCTTTCCTAAGAGGTCTGTAGGGGGCGTGCATAAGTGCACCATCGTGCCTACCATCCCTGTCCTGTTGTTTCTTTTATTTTTCTTATATACCAGAGTCTTGGATTTTAAAAGAGCTGATTTCAATAAACTCAGAGAGAACTTGGGAAAGATTCCATGGATGAAAATCCTAAAGGGGAAAACAACTCAAGAATCTTGGGAAACTCTAAAAAGTATGATCATAGAAGCCCAGACCAGCACAATACCACTGAGAAAGAAAAACAAGAAATCCAAGAAGAAACCAGCATGGCTACACAAAGATCTCTTTGGCAAATTGAAAGAAAAAAAGTACAAGTACAAAAAATGGAAAGGACATACAACTAAGGCAGAGTATCAAGCAGATAGCCAGAATCTGCAAAGACGAAGTCAGGATAGCAAAAGCTCAGAACAAACAAAGACTTGCCACAAAGTCAAAGATAATAAAAAAAGTTTCTTCCAGCATATAAATAACAAGAAAAAAATCAAGGAAACAGTCGGTCCACCAAAGAGAGAAGATGGCAAGGAAGTAACAGGCAACAGAGAGAAAGCAGAACTGCTTAACTCATTCTTTGCCTCTGTCTTCATGCAAAAAGAAACTATAGCTCAACCCACCAAAAACATAACTGTAAAAGACAGACCAGAAATAAAAGTTAAAATAAGCAAAAAAAAAAAATAGTAAGAGAACACCTGTCTGATCTTGATGAAAACAAATCACTAGGGCCTGATGGATTACATCCCAGAGGTTTAAAGGAGCTGGCAGAGGTCATCTCAGAACCACTGCACCATATCTTTCAAAAATCCTGGAGCACCGGGGAACTACCAGAGGACTGGAAAAGAGCTGATGTGGTTCCCATCTTCAAAAAAGGAAAAAAAACAGACCCAGGAAACTATAGACCAATCAGCCTAACATAATACCCAGGAAGATACTGGAAAAGATAATATAAAAACAGATCTGCCAACATCTAGAAACAAGTAAAGTAATAACTAGCAGTCAGCATGGGTTTGTTAAAAACAGATCATGCCAAACCAATCTTATTTCATTCTTCAACACAGTGACTAAATTAGTAGACTAGCAAAATACTGTGGACATAATATATTTAGATTTCAGCAAGGCATTCGATAAAGTAGACCACAACCTACTTCTTAGTAAGCTAGAAAAAAAGTGGAATAGATAGCACCACCACTAGATGGATTCGCAACTGGCTGACAAACCGTACTCAATGAGTAGTCCTTAATGGGTCTAAGTCTACATGGAGGGAAGTAAGCAGTGGGGTGCCACAAGGTTCTGTCTTAGGCCCAGTACTCTTCAATATCTTCATTAACAACTTAGATGAGGGAATAGAAGGGAAACTTACCAAATTTGCAGATGATACTAAGCTGGCAGGAATAGCTAACACCCAAGAAGATAGGCTCAAGATCCAGATTGATCTTGACAGACTAGAACACTGGGCCATATCTAACAAAATGAAATTCAATGTAGAGAAAAGTAAAGTCCTACACTTAGGAAAGAAAAACCAAAAGTACACATATAGACTGGGTGAAACCAGGCTCAATAGCAGTAACTGTGAGTCTTGGAGTCTTAGTGGACAACCAGCTAAATATGAGCCAGCAGTGTGCAGCAGCCGCCAAAAAAGCTAATGCAATCCTAATTTGTATTAACAGAGGGATACAGTCAAGATCTAGGGAAGTACTAATACTATTCTATAAAGCCTTAGTAAGACCACACCTAGAGTACTGCATCCAGTTTTGGTCACCACATTATAAAAAAGATGTTGAGACTCTAGAAAAAGTACAGAGAAGAGCAACCAGGGTGATTAGGAGACTGGAGGCTAAAACATACAACAAACGGTTGCAGGAACTAGGCTTGGCTAGTCTAGTAAAGAGAAGGACCAGGGGAGACAGGAGAGCAGGGTTCAAATATTTGAGGGGCTGCCACAAGGAGGAAGGGGTCAAACTATTTTCTAAAGCTCCTGTAGGCCAGACAAGGAATCATGGATGGAAACTGAACAAGGAGAGATTTAACCTGGAAACAAGGAGAAACTTTCTGAGAGTGAGAACAATCAACCAATGGTTGATTGCCCTCGGAAGTTGTGGGAGCGCCATCAATTGAGATCTTCAAGAAGAGATTGGATTGGAAGAGATTTGTCAGAAGTGGTGTAGGGCAGGGGTCCCCAACCACCGGGCGCGGACGGTACGGGCCACGGAACAACTCCTACCGGGCCGCGGCTTGCTGGGCGCCACCATCTTTTTTTCATGAAAAAGTGCTTCGGTGAGCTTTTCCGGTAGAAAGCTCACCGGAAGCACGTTTCATCAAAAAAGATGGCGGCGCCAGCGCTTCTGGTGAGCTTTTCCGGGTAGAAAGCTCACCGGAAGCACATTTTCATCAAAAAAGATGGCGGCGCCAGCGCTTCCGGTGAGCTTTTCCAGGTAGAAAGCCATTTCTACCCGGAAAAGCTCACCGAGCATGCGATGCCGCCATCTTTTGATGAAAAGTGCTCCGGTGAGGTCACCGGAAGCACTTTTCATCAAAAAGATGGCTGCGCCCAGCTGATGCGGTACCGGGCCGTGGCGCCCAGCTGATGCTGGTACCGGGCCGCGGCGTCAAAAAGTTTGGGGATCACTGGTGTAGGGTCTCCTGCTTGGGCGGGGGGTTGGACTAGTTGACCTACAAGGTCCCTTCCAACTCTGATTATCTGTAAAATATGTATCCATTTCATGTATTCATAACTATGTTTATAATTATACCTGTAAGCGATTGACAAATCAAATAAATAAAAATAAAAAATAAAATAGTCCAGGAATCTGCAACCTTTAAACATTCAAAAAGCCATTTGGACCCGTTTCCCACAGAAAAGAAAACACTGCGAGCCAATAATTTAACAACCTGTGTGACTCGGTGGGCGTGGCCAACTTGACCTCACTCACTCCAACCCAGTCACCTCCTGCTCTGGAATATGGAGCAAGTCTCCACCCACCCACCCCATCACCCTTACCTTCTCAGGCCAGGCAAGAGGTGATGGGGAGGGGCCAGCCAGTGGTGGGATCAGCCAACAGGGAGCCGCAGCAGAGGGCCAAAAGAGCCGCATGTGGCTCCAGAGCCACAAGTTGCAGATCCCTGCCCTATACCATTTCAGACAAGTGGCTGTCCAGTCTTTTCTTCAAAACCTCCATTGGGTGAAGCACCCAAAACTTCTGACTGCAAGCTGTTCCTCTGGTTAATTGTCCTTATTGTTAAGAAGTTTCTCCTTAATTCTGGGTTGCTTCTCTTCTCTCCTTCATTGGTTTCCATCCATTGTGTTCTTGTCCTGCCCTTTGATGCTGTTGGAAGTTAGAAATTCCCCCCTCTTCTAGGAAAACAGTCCCCACCCTTTGTCAAGTAGGGCTATTAAAATAGCTGGAGCCAGCTTACTTTTCACAACAAAGGAAGGATAAAATCAAAGGCATGAGATACAGAGGAAAAACCCTACAAACTAGCTGAGATCCTTTCCCATAGAAATCAAATAGATGGCAAGTTGTAAAAAGATTTGTGAAAAGCAAACCAAAAGGCATGGCAGGAAGGAACCATGATAGCAAACAAGCAACTACAAAGGATCAGGACCATAAAACCAAGATCCCAATCTCAAAGAGACAGGAATTCAACGCACACTTCACTTCCAAATCAAAGGACCTGAAAAAGTATAAGAAAAGGGTTTTCTTACCCACTTATTAGATTAATCCTGGGAACGCTGTGAGATTTCTTTTTACCTGCCTTGCTATTAATAAACTGATTCTGACTTTCAATGCAGCTGACCAAATCATTTTGCATTTCTCCCAGCCGGGAAATTTGAATCCACAAAATGAACGAACTTTGCCTATTCCTTAAAGGGCAAGGTTTTCTTTTTTCCTTTCCTCAATGCTTTGGAAAATAAGTTGACCCCCTCTTCTTTGTGGCAGTCTCTCAAACACTGGAATACTACTATCATATCACCCCTAGTCCTAATCCTTCTTTTCGCTAGACTAGCCATACCCAAATCCTTGCAGCCATTCTTCATACGTTTTAATCTTCCAAGCCTTTAATCACCTTAGTTGCTTTTCTCTGAATTTTTTCCAAAGTCTCAACATTAAAAGTTAAAAGTTCACCTTCTCACTTTCCTTTCTTTCCAAACTTTTTTATCTCATATTATCTGATCCAGATCAAGATATAGAATTTCAGAAGCTGCAACACACCATTTCTGACCCTTTCATCAATTGATCTGTAGTTGCTAATGGTGGTATACAATTATATTTGTATAGTGATCCCGACAACTTCAAAGGGATGGAAGAAGGAATATAATTGCCATATTTTCTAAGTCGTTATTCTCTCTTTTCTCCTCCTCCTCCTCCTCCTTTTTCTGGATCAGCGCTGCCTCTGTAATCAAAAGGAACAGATCCCGCAACCCAGCTCAAAAGCCTGAAATGTCTTTTAGTAAGAGTAAACACAAAGCGTGAACAGAGCAGATGCCTTGCTGGAAGAAGGAGCAGAGCTTGAATCGGGCTATTTTATGAGAGTTGCTCTTTCTTTAAGGGTAACACAAATTGCCCTGATGAACGAAATGAAAGCAGAGCTCAAAGCATTATCATTCTTTCTGGGTTTTTTTTCCCTTTGAAACCACATCTGTAGCCTATAGTGCCAGAAAGGAAGCTCCTTAAATGCTATCGTGAAATATACGATCCTGTAGATGTGTATGTTTTGATTCTGATCGCCGCTGCCATGAATATTTTCTTCCTCCGTGAAAGAAGCAATTTGCCTCGTCCTCAGGGTTCTTTAGAATTTCTGATCTACGTTCAGAGCTCGTGTCTTGAGTAGCTGCTGATGGAGAGGACAAGGTTGTCCTGAGAGCTTCTGGGTTGCTTGTGTCTGACTGAAAAACTGCTTTGTCATGGTAATGATTTAAGAGCTGACCAGCTGCAACCATGATATAATGCTGGGAATGAGTCAGCAAAGTTTTTTGGTTGATATCACTTTAAGAGCCTGTAATAAGAAGAGACCCTATTGGGAGGTATCTCTTTCTCCATGTGTGCTTCCATGCTGTAATTGCTGATTGCTGTTTGTTTGAGGTCTGACATGTATGTATGTATGTATGTATGTATGTATGTATGTATGTATGATATTCAGCTTTGTTCAGGTATTTTCCCATGTCATTATAGTTGTGCTTTTAAAGTTGTAGCAACGTTTCAGCAGAATCTCATCTGCCATCATATGGGAGGGTGAAAATGGGCCTCTGGAGCCCAGAAATGAACTTCTGGGAGGCCTGTTTGTCACCCTCCCCGAGCCTCCACATGGACTCTGTACTTACCTGGCATCCAAAACAGACCACGTGGAGATTTCTGGGAGGGGTGGGGCACCGTGGCCCCCAGCCAGGGATGGGATTTGTGGGTTCACCGAAATCTGCAGAATCTTAGCTAGATTCTGTGGAGTTCGGTGAACCCTCAAATCACCCAAACCCGTGTGAACCCGTAGCAGCCCACTCCTGCTGCCAACCATTGCACCAAGCAGCAACTCTAGGTGGCCTACAACCACCAAGTAAGCACAGCAAGATAAAACGTTAAGAAAATAGTAGAATTAACATTAGGATGGATTTCTTCTGTAAGAGAAGATTTACAGGGCAGAGCCAGGCTGGGAGTGCACTTTAGAACAGTGGCCCCCCAACCTTTTTGGTACCAGGGACCAGTTCCATGGAGAGAGGTTTTTCCGCAGACTGTACAGGATGTGGTTTGGCATGCTGCCTGCATCCTGGGGATGAGGCTTCGCTTGTTTGCACAGCCCGGTTTCTGGCCTGCCATGACCCAAATGCCAGTTCATGGACCGTGGGTTAGGGACCCCTGCTTTAGAGGATATGAATGCCCCTTATGATGATGGGATAAAGGAAAACAAATGTGGAATTTGCCATGAAATATAAAGCTCAAACAACCAGAGCCTGGAGGCTTGGAAAGCCACAATAATTTTAGTTCAAGTGGGCCATATTCAGTGGTGGGATTCAAAAGTTTTTACTACTGGTTCTGTGGGCGTGGCTTGGTGGGCATGGTGTGGCTTGGTGGGTTTGGCTTGGTGGGCAAGGCAGGGGAAGGATACTCTAAAATCTCCATTCCCTCCCCACCCCACTAACCTGCTTTCCAGCTCAGTTCTCCTGTGCAGGGCAACAAAAGAAGACCCAGCCAATCAGCTGGGACTCGGGAGGCAGAGAATAGATGGGGGCAGGGCCAGTCAGAGGTGGCATTTGCTGGTTCTCCGAACTGCTCAAAATATCCACTACCGGTTTGCCAGAACTGGTCAGAACCAGCTGAATACCACCTCTGGCCGTATTCGCACTGGACTAATGTTTGTGAAAAGGCCTGTGTCAACTTTCTAGTATTCTCCAAGAAGATCTAAAAAATTAAGAAGGTTCTTTTGACAGCTTGGAAAACTTTATCAAGTGAGGAAAACTAAAAGGAGCATAAATTCTGGCAGGAAACGAAGAATATAGAAACAAAAATATAAGAAGCATATGTCAAAAAAAAAACAAAAAAAACCAAGGGGAGCCCTAATAATGTATTTAAATATATTCAAAGAAGAGAACCAGCCAGAGAAACAGCTGGGATCATTAAATGACACTGGAAAGAAAGAAATCCCACAGGACAATTCACAGATTGCAGACAAATTGCATGAATTCTTTGCATCTGTTTTGACTACGCAAGAATATTAGACAGCTACTCTCTTACAAGGCAGAGCCTGTTTTGATTTTTGCAGGAAGGGGTTTAAAGTAACTAAACTGAAATGTGGTAACTCAAAAAGATAGTCTAAGTAAGACAATCTTTCTTAAATGTGACAACTTTATGACTTGTGGGGGTGGGCTGCAGAATTCTGGGAGTTGAAGTCCACAGGGCTTAAGTTTGCCAAGTTTGAGGAACATGGGTCTAAGACAGGGGTCCCCAACCACTGGGCCCCGGATCAGTACCGGTCCATGGATCATTTTCTATTGGGCCGCCAGTTTGCTGGGCACCACCATTTTGTTTCGACGAGAAAGTGCTTCCGGGTGAGCTTTTCCGGTTGGAAAGCGGCGTTTGGGTCCTGAAGGAATCCTCGCGCCTTAGTTTCATCGAAGGGGGGGGCGGCTTCGAATGAAGAGCCATCCCGATGGCGGAGGAGATTAAGAAAGCACAAAAAAGATACAAAGGAGGAGTTGAAGGTGGCAGGGAGAAGCGGGGGATGGCTGGCTGGCCAGTTGCTCGGCTCGCCTTGCCTTGTCATGCGTGCTGATGCCAGTACCGGGCCGCAGATCATTTTGTGATGCCGGTACCGGGCCGTGGCACAAAAAAGGTTGGGGGCCACTGGTCTAAGAGATCTTGAAGAACTAGGCAGTAACAGATCAATGAGTTCTGACAGCTTTCACCGAGGAGCTCTTAAAAACCTCAAATGTAATATTTACAATGGCCTAGCAAAATAAGGTGACTTGACACTCAAATAAGATTCCATGTCGTAGAATGATGGATAGATGATTAAGGGGATGCCAATTTTGAAAACTGAACCCAAAAGGAGAACTGAGAAATTATAGGCCAATCAATTTAAATTTTGTTTCTAAATGGATGGTTGGATATATGGATGGATGGATGAGGAAGGAAGAAAGAATGGAGGGAGGGAGGAAGAAAAAAAGGAAGGGAAAAGAGGGAGGGAGGGAGGAAAATGAAGTGAGGGAGGGGTGGGATGAAGGGAGGAAAGAAAGAAGGAAGGGGGAGGGAGGTGGGAAGGTAGGTAGGAAGAAAGGAAGGAAGGAAAAAGAAAGAAAGGGAAAAGGAAGGGAAAAGAGGGAGGAGGAAGATGAAGCAAGGGAGGGAGGGAGGTGGGAAGGTAGGTAGGAAGGAAGAAGAAAGAAAAAGAGGGAGGGAAAAGAGGGAGGAGGAAGATGAAGCAAGGGAGGGAGGGGCTGGGAGGGAGGGAGGGGGAGGAAGGTGGGAAGGTAGGTAGGCAGGAAGGAAGAAGAAAGAAAAAAGGGAAAGAGGAAGGGAGGGAGGGAGGGAAGGAAGCTTGCTGAAGGAAAATCAGCATGGATTCTACAAAGATAAATCCTGACTCGTTTGTGGGTCTTTTTTGAGTGTCAACAGGCTTGTGGGGAGAGGTAACTCTGTTGACATTATACTTAGATTTTCAGAAAGCCTTTGAGGACATTCCTTATGAAAGGCTCTTGAGTAAACATAGTGGATATGAGATAAAAGCTCCTGCCCTTTTATGGGTAGTTAGAAAAAAAAAACAGCAGGAAGCAGAGTAGAACTAAATTCATAGGCTACGTTCTCGAGGCAGGAGGAAGGTAGTATGAAGTTTCCCAAGGGTGATTATTTGAAACAGAGATTTTTAATTGGTTCATTAATGAACTTGATTGAGGGAAGAGCAGTTAACTGAAGTGATACACAATGATTCCAGCAGGTGAAATGCAAAAGTAATTGAGGGGGGGAGGGAGGGAGAGACAGATGATAGATAATAGATAGATGATAGATAGATAGATAGATAGATAGATAGATAGATAGATAGATAGATAGATAGATAGATAGATAGATAGATAGATAGATAGATAGATGATAGATAGATAGATAGATAATAGATTGATAGATTGATAGATAGATGATAGATAGATAGATAGATAGATAGATAGATAGATAGATAGATAGATAGATAGATAGATAGATAGACAGATAGACAGAAAGACAGACATGGGTCCCAAGATGCCTTTACACTAGTACCTTGGTGCTCAATTGCTTTGAAACTCATAGAATTTAGTACTCAATGCATTTTGTCCCAGTACTCATCGTTTGTTGTTACTCAACACACAAGCTAGAATTTGTCAGTGTCAGCTGCCTTGTGGCTCACTACATTAGGGCTCCCCAACCGCGGGGACTGGGCTGCAGCATCTTTGGAAGTGGGCTGCACAAGTGGAGGGTGGGTGGTGTGTGCACACAGCTCCATTTATGCGAGCAGTGGGGGCTCATGCGAGAAACTCCATTTGCATAAATGGATCCTTCTTTGCAAGTGTGTGTGCCTGCTGCTTGTGTGGAACCATCCAGGGGTGGGCTGCTACTGGTTCTCCAAGGTTCAGGTGAACCCATTCCGAACCGGTAGCTAATTTTAGGACCGGTTTGGTGAACTGGCAAATCCCACTCCTGGCTGACCCCACCCAGCCCACCTCACCCCTCCCAGGAGTCTCCACACGGTCCATTTTGGATCCCAGGTAAGTACAGGGCCCACAGGGAGGCTCCGCCTCAGGGAGGGTGGAAAACTGGCCTCACAGAGGCTCCAGAAGTTTGGAAATGGGCCCGTTTCCAGCCTCTAGAGAGTTTCCAGAGCCCAGGGAGGACATTTTGGCCCTCCTAGAGGCTAAAGGAAAGCCTCCGGAGACTAGGGGAGGTGAAAAATGGGCCTCCCAGAAGTTCTAGAAGGCATCTGGAGCCCGCGGAGGGCGAAAACTCCCCCACTTCCACCGTGGTGCAGGAGGCCGACTAGACCACGCCCACTATGGCCACACCCACCCAGCAACCTGACAGAGAACCCATTTTCAAAATTTTTGAAGCCCACCCGTGGAACCATCTCCTTTCCCCTCCCCCACCAATCCGCAAAGCCAGAAAGATTGGAGACCCCTGCATCTATGGGGGAAAAATGTTTTTGGGTACTCATCCTATCTCCCAGAACCAATTAATTATAAGTGCCAAGGTACCATTGTATTTGAATTATTTCTATGAACGATGGTACTCCAAGTTTAGAGAAATCTTTTTTTTTCCACACAAGAGCCTTGCTCTTACATACATATATATGTATCTATTATGTACTTGGCTGTCCCAGAAACTCGGGGGGGGGGGGGCTGGGGCTAAGTGATAATAGATGGTTTTGGTGCAGCTGCAAAGCTATCAGTAATGGCTATTGGAATAAAATTTGCAAAAAGGCACTTCTGGATTCATTTTCACCGCATTGACAAGTTAGATTTTCCACTCCCTTTTCACTTGCCCTTCTGAGGGAAAATTAAATTCATTTTTTTTCCTTGCTTAGGAGGACAGATTGTACTTTAGTTCCAAAATTTCATCTGGGTTTGCAAAGTCAGATCAAACACCTGTGGACCTACTCTCTAGGCAAAACCTCAAAACAAAACAAAAAGGTGTATTTATTTAGTTTAGTTTATTGTCATTGCACCTCGTACAACAAAATTAAATTATTATCAAGGAACGAGGAGCCACAAAATATGTAAAAACCTAATTGGTTGCAAAAAAAAACCCACGCACAAAAATAAACCCACCGAGTCACAGCTGACAAATACAAAACCACAACTTTTGGCTTGTTCTAAATGTTTATGCAGCTTCCTCTTGAAATCTAGTGATACAGAGTTTGAAGCTATGATGGGCTTGCAAAACTCGTGGCTGCTATGCAGGTTGTCCTTGACTTATGATCAGAATTGGGACCAAGAATTTCTGCTGCTAAGCGAGGAGGTTGTTTAAATGAGTTATACCTGATTTTTACAGGTTTTTTTTAACCACAGTTCACTGTAAAACAATGGAGTTGTTGAGTGAACGGTGCGTTTGTTACACAAATCTAGCTTTCCCCAAAGATTTTGCTTGCCAGAAGTTGGCTGGAAAGCTCTCAGGTGGTAATCCTGGAATGTTGCAACCAATCTCATTTACCAAGCCCCTGAATTTTGATCACGTGACTGTGGAGATGCTGCCAAGGCCATAAGTTTGAGGATTAGTTGTAAATCACTTTTTTCAGGGCCATTGCAGCTTTGAACCATCACTGTACGAATGGTGGTAAATTGAGGATTAGGTAAAGATAAAGGTTCCACTTGGTAGACGTTTCCAGTTCTAGGGGCAGCATATTTCCAGTTCTAGGGGCATCCCCATTACAAAGACATCTCCGTGGTCAAGTAGCCAGCATGACTAAATGTTGAAGGTGTACAGAATGCTGTTACCTTCCCACCAAAGTGGTCCCTATTCTTCTACTTGCATTTTTTACGTGCTTTCGAACTGCTAGGTTGGCAGAAGGTGGGACAAGTATTGGGAGCTCACTCAGTTACACCACGCTAGGGATTCGAACCGCCGAACTGCCGACCTTTCTTATTGACAAGCTCAGCATCTTAGCCACTGAGCCACCGCGTCCCTTAAGTTGAGGATTACCTATACTTAAAACTGGCTAGGTTCAGGAGCTTTGTGCTAAAAACAATTATTAATATTCAAATCGCTCAACTTCCATAGCTCACAAGTGTCAGTGAGGCTATATCTATAAAATTGGTTTTCTCTGTTAATGACAGATGATTGAAAAATTTATCCTGATTTCAAAGGAGGCAGAATGGCCAAAGTAAACATGTATTTATGTATTGGATTCATATCCTATCTTTACTTGTAAAAATTCAGGTGAGGTACATAATGCTGCTGCCTCTTTTTTTTATAAAACAAGTTTTATTAATTTTCAAAACACACAAGTCATCATTATCCATTACATATTTAAACCTTTTCCATTATAAACTTAACAAGTCAGATAAACTATAATTCTGCTGCCTCTTATTTTCCGCCAAATGACCATCCTTGTTGTAGGCTGGGCTCAGAGAAAGTGAGTAGCCCAAAGTTACCCAGCCTGTTTTCATACTTAACGTGGTACTAGAACTCACTGTCTCCTGGTGATTGGAGTAAAGGCACCTAGCCTGGCTTTCATACCTAAGATTGGGGAATTCTGGGAGTTGAAGTCCACAAGTCTCAAAGTTGCCAAGTTTTGAGACCTCTGCCTAAGACAGTACTAGAACTCACTGTCTCCTGGTGATTGGGGTAAAGGCACCTAGCCTGGCTTTCATACCTAAGATTGGGGAATTCTGGGAGTTGAAGTCCACAAGTCTCAAAGTTGCCAAGTTTGGAGACCTCTGCCTAAGACAGTACTAGAACTCACTGTCTCCTGGTGATTGGGTAAAGGCACCTAGCCTGGCTTTCATACCTAAGTTTGGGGAATTCTAGGAGTTAAAGTCCACAAGTCTCAAAGTTGCCAAGTATGGAGACCTCTGCCTAAGACAGTACTAGAACTCACTGTCTCCTGGTGATTGGAGTAAAGTCAACCACTGGTTTTCCTACCTAAATGAGGACTAGAAACTCACAGTTTTCTAGTTTCTAGGCTAGCCCCTTCATCACTGCACCGAACTAGTGCTGCAAGGATCATAAACCAATCCCAAATTCAAAGTACATTTTGAAGCAGATATTACATAAGAAAAGTTTGAACACTTCAATGGAACTGAAAATAGGAGGCTTAAGGCTGCTGAAACCGAAAATAAAAATTAAAGATTTATCTCCAAAGCATGCCCCCTCCCAACCTCACAGCGTGGGTTTTAATGATGAAGTCTGCCGTTGTTATTATTGGCACCTCCATTATCAATTCTCAATAAACCTTGAAGATAAGAGGGTTGTTTCCAATTTCCGCTGGCACAAAATCATCTCGGAAATGTGCTTCAAGGCCTCTACCTCGGCACATTCAGGGAGTCAATATTTCACATTTCCTTGCTGCCTTGCATTGGGGAGATGCGGGCTCGTGATTAATGTGTTCCTTCTTTTAAAAGCTGTATCCAAAAAGAGATGCAGCCTTGAAAAAAAGTTTTCAGCCAGGAAGAGATGCTAAAGGATGATATTAGCGTCCCCCCTCCCCATTATGCTGATTCAGGAACCTTCGGCTAAGCAGTTATGCAAGGCGGAACAATAATATTTCGTTCTTATTTGTACTTTTTAATTTGCTTTTCTGTGTGTGTGTGTGTGTGTGTGTGTGTGTGTGTGTCCCCTTTACAGATTAGCAGGAAGGGACCTTGTAGGTCATCTAGTCCAACCCCCCCAACCAAAGAGGAAACCCTGCACCATTTCTGACAAATGGCAGTCCAGTCTCATCTTGAAAGCTTCCAGTGATGAAGCTCCCACAACTTCTGAAGGCAACTTCTGTTCCATTGGTTGATTGTTCTCACTGTTAGAAAATTTCTCCTTATTTCTAGATTGAATCTCTCCTTGATCAGTTTCCATCCATTATTCCTTGTCTGGCCTACAGGAGCTTTAGAAAATAGCTTGACCCCTTCCTCCTCTCTGTGGCAGCCCCTCAAATATTGGAAGACTGCTATCGTGTCTCCCCTGGTCCTTCTCTTCACTAGACTAGCCATGCCCAGTTCCTGCAACCATGTTTTAGCCTCCAGTCCCCTAATCATCCTGGTTGCTCTTCCCTGCATTTTTTTCTATCTTTTTATAGTGTGGTGACTAAAACTGGATGCAGTATTCTAGGTATGGTCTTACTAAGGCTTTATAGAGTGGTATTAGCACCTCCCTTGATCTTGATTGTATCCCTCTGTTAATGCAACTTAGGACTGCATTGGCTTTTGCCTTCTCTTTTCCCTAAAGGCAAATAAAAAAACTGGGGGGAAAAACAGAAATATATGGAAGTATTTTACTTAGGGAGATGGGAAGCTTGCCACAAACCAGGGCAGAAGTCAGTAGTATCCCCGGAAGGGTAAGAAAACACAGCTGTATGTGGTGGTTCAGTGGTTAAAATGCAGTATTACAGACTAATTCTGCCGACTGCCAAGAGTTCAATCCCGACTGGCTCAAGATTGATTCAGCCTTCCTCTCAATCCCATCCGCTTTCTACCTTTGTTAAGATTTTTCTCCATTTCTCCTTTGAGGAAATATAATATTCTGCCTCTTTTAATATTCTCTAAAATATTTAATTCTCGGGGGGGGTGGGGAGCAAGGGCTTCCCACAGAATGATGACCAAGCCTTTTCTCTATCCTCTTTGCTTTGAAAAGCAAACCAGTTTAAGGACTATTAAAATATTTTATGCAGTCCTTCACCCTTCCTGACTCTCAGTGGCAGGAAATCACACAGTCCATTTTCAGCCACTTGAGTCAGAGAAGTCTCGGGAAATAAGATTGAGAAGTCTGGGGTGCAAATTTGAATGAGAAGTGAAATGTTTTCAAGGAAAAAAAACCAAGACAATTGAGTTGCCTTTTGGAAAAGCACTTTTGGGACAACCATGGCCTGGATGATTGAGAATCTCCACAGTGATAGAATTCATTTTTTGTTTTACTACTGGTACTGTGGATGTGGCTAGGTGGGCATGACTATGTGGTCATGTGACTGGTGGGTCAAAAGTCTTTTTTTCTTTCATAGAACCCCCCACACCCCATTTTTGGCCTAGTGGGCCTCAGGGAAGCCTCCTGGGCATTGAAAAAAAAAAGCCTTTTGAAGCCTTCCATGGTAAATAAAACTGTGAGGGGGGGATCAGCTGTGCCACGCAATTTATAATAGCTAGAAAGCAAGAAATCCGACGATTTCCTGCTTTCTAGCTAATCTAAATCGCACGGCACAGCTGATTGTTGGCCAGCTGATTGTCAGAAATACCGGTTCAGCCAAACTGGTAGCATTTTCACTACCAGTTCAGTCAAACCGGATCGAACCAGCAGCATTTCACCTCTGAATCTCCATAGATATTTGTTTCTGGCCTTATCTTTTTGATGTTTATCCTTTGAGATAATAATAAAGCTTGCCTGGTTCAATCACCTGATCACTGTCCTGACACTTGGCCAAATATTCAGACACTCATACTGCAAATGAATCTGAGTGAAATATATCACGTGGAAATTTATTCTATAGGACAACCTAAGAGGGGGTGTAGAAAGTCAGCACCCACCCAACCACCTAGAGAATGAAATATTTGGGGGAATATTAAAAAGGCAGGATAGAATATTCCCCGTAAAGAAGAAATGGGAAAAGAATCTTAAGGGAGGCAGAAATTAGCCCCAGTCTCCCTTCCCCAAGCAGAAACTGAGGAGGCCAGCTTTTAGAAATGCAGATTTGGTAATCTATTCAGAAAGCATGGGCCAGACAGAAACTCCAGATAAGCAGTTAGGTTGACAAGATTAACTCAGACAAACATCTAGGATTTGCATTTCCTCTTTTGCCTATAGAGTCAGCTATGACCCCTACATAACCCCTATATGACCCCATAGGAATATGACAGCAGCCAATAGAATATTAAAGGACATCTTCTTGCCCAGGAACAGGAAGCTCAAATACAAAGCCCAAACAAGATATAAAAACCCATCCACTCTCAACTCCATTTTGTCAGTTGTCCCAGTCTGTGTGTGTGTGTTTCTTTCCAACCAGCCTCCATTTTATTCCTGGATAGGAACTGGGCCTCAATATTTCTTTCAACAGGTGTCAAAGAATTGGAAAGACATGTAACACAATGCAAGGTGTGAAGCCATGATGGTCTTCTCAACAAAATACCAGCAGTAGTTCCCTCTATCACAATCTGGTTAGCACACAAGTATTATGAAGAAAAAATGCCAAAGAAATGCTGGGATATTCATGAGAATAAGGTAGGAAAACAGGAGCACTTTTCCCAGGGGAAAACAATAAAACTTGGATAATTGCACAGTAGATTTACCATGAATTAAGATGTATCATTCAGAGACATCCCGTTGTAAATACAGTTTCAAAATTCAAAAACCCAAGAGCAACACATGTACTGGGGAAAGATAATCAGGAACGAGATTCATTTTAAAGTCTGCACAGGTAAATGTAGATATTATCACGGTTCGGTTGGAAGGTTGTGCAGCAAACCAAGAAGATCTTGTCTCTCAAGGCTGCCAATCATCTGACTAATCTTACGTGGAGTGCAGCAAAGGAATAGAATATCAAAGCTCATTTTCACAATCGCAGCCATGAAGAATCTAAACTGTACTAACAACATACTTCTGTCTAGAGCGCCTCACCTTATTTGGCTAAGTTTCATTTGGTTCTCCCTCATCTACTCCAAAATGTCCTCCAGGCACTGATTTAACACTATCCCAGACAATCTGAAATATCTAATGTTATAAAGAAAAACATTATAGGTAGTCCTCATCTTACAAATGTTTGAAATTACAACGGATTCCTCCCCAAAGGTACTTACAACCCAGTTCTGATGGCTTTCCCTCGTATAAATGTCCACATAAATGGCTGTTTGCCATGTCCTGCAGCCATGTGATCATGATGTCAACTAAAAAAAAAGACTCCTTTGGTCTTTTTAGTTGCCAGCAGAAAGGGGTGGGGGAAAGCAGTGCATTCCTCAAATGCCTTAGATCAGGGGTCCCCAACCACCGGTCCGCGGACCGGTACCGGTCCGTGGAACAAATCCTACCGGGCCGCTGGTTTGCTGGGCGCCGCCATCTTGTTTTGATGAAAAAGTGCTTCCGGTGAGCTTTTCCGGGTAGAAAAATGGCTTATGACCACCGCATTTGCTTCACAACTGCTATGCTTTCTTAATGACTGCAACAAAAGAAGATCATTAAAATTATGGGATGAACCACTTTACAACTGTCATGATTTTTGGCAAAACGTAGTGAACAAAAAGGTTCTCATAATGCCGTGATGTCATTTGTACTATCTTGTTCACTTTATGACCACCGGATTTGCTTCAACTTCTATCTTTCTAATCTCAACAAAAGACGATCATAGTATGAACCACTTTACAACTGTCGTTTGACGGTTCCATAATGTGAACCTCTAGCAATTTGAACCTCTAGCAATTTGACGGTGACGTTAAAATGCATGGAAGATAGAAAATGAAGTAATGTAGACGTTCCAAAATACAAAAAGGAACAGAAGATCAGAATTGGAAGGGATTTTGGAGGTCTTCTAGTCCAACCTCCTGCTCAGGCAGGAAGCCCCATACCATTTCAGACAAATGGTTGTCCAATCTCTTCTTAAAAACTTCCAGTGTTGGAGCATCCACAACTTCTGAAGGCAAGTCGTTCATATGACCCCAAAATGTTGGAACCATCATAAATACATGCTAGTTGCCAAGTGTCTGACTTTTGATCGCATGGTCATGAGTATGCTGCAATCAGTAGTGGTATTCTACTGGTTCAGCTCAGTTTGGGTGAACCGGTAGTAAAAAAAATGCTACTGGTTCAGCCAGACCGATATTTCCGACGATCAGCTGTGCTGCTCGATTTAAATTAGCTAGAAAGCAGGAAATCATCAGATTTCTTGCTTTCCAGATAATCTAAATCATGCAGCACAGCTTATTCCCCCTCCCTTGTTGTCGTACTTACCTTGGAAGTGCCCACCCAGTCACATGATCACCTGGCCATGCCCACCTAGCCATGCCCACCTAGCCACACCCACAGAAGCAGAAGTAAACAAAATTGAATCCCACCACTGGTTGCAATAGTTCTAAGAGTGAAAAACAGTCCCAAGTCATTTTTTTCAGTGCTGTTGTAACTTTGAACAGTCACTAAACAAATGATTGCACAGTGAAGTCTCTCTGTAATTTCTGCTGGTCTTGACCTTCTTTGTCTTCCGTTGGTAACCTGTTTAAGCCTCCTTAGCCACTGCCTGTTTATTATCTCTGTTTCCCCGGAAGAAGCAATCAACCTGGTTTGGGTGCCTCTGCTCCTGGCGAGTTTCATCCCTGCCTGACTGAGAAGCATTCCTGCAGCTCATTCCACAGCAGCAGATGGATTGCCTCGTTGCCTCAAAAGGTGATTGACTTTGTGACAGGCAGAGGTCGCCTGCAAATCAAATCAGTTTGAAAAACTGATTTCCGCTGGCCACAAAGCCTTTGTTTTGGCTTCTGTTTTGGGAAATGAAACCTGAACTTTTCTGCCTTTTGTTTTTCCTTTCTAGGGATAAAAAAAGATAATCTACTTATTCTGTACATGGTGACATTGAAATGCAAATGAGAGCATCTGTTTGTGCCTCCTCTTTCTTTTCTCTCTCTTCGTCTCTCTGTCTCTGTCTCTGTCTCTCTCTCTCTGCCTGTCTCTGTCTCTCTGCCTGTCTCTGTCTCTCTGTCTGTCTCTCTCACTCTCTCTCTCTGCCTGTCTCTTTGCCTGTCTCTATCTCTCTCTGTCTCTCTCACTTTCTCTGTCTCTCTCTGTCTGTCTGTCTCTCTGTGTCTCTTGGTCTCTCTCTGTCTTTCTCTCTGTGTCTATCTCTGTCTCTCTCTGTCTCTCTGTGTGTCTCTCTCTCTCTGTCTGTCTGTCTCTCTCTCTCTCTCTCTCTCTCTCTCTCTTTCTCTCTCTGCCTGTCTCTCTGCCTGTCTCTATCTCTCTCACTTTCTCTGTCTCTCTCTCTCTGTCTGTCTGTCTCTCTGTGTCTCTTGGTCTCTCTCTGTCTTTCTCTCTGTGTCTCTCTATCTCTGTCTCTCTCTGTCTCTCTGTGTGTCTCTGTCTCTCTCTCTGTCTGTCTGTCTGTCTCTCTCTTTCTCTGTCTCTCTCTCTTTCTCTCTCTGCCTGTCTCTCTGCCTGTCTCTATCTCTCTCTCTTTCTCTCTCTCTCTCTGTCTGTCTGTCTCTCTGTGTCTCTTGGTCTCTCTCTGTCTTTCTCTCTGTGTCTCTCTATCTCTGTCTCTCTCTGTCTCTCTGTCTCTCTCTGTCTCTTGGTCTCTCTCTGTCTCTCTCTCTGTCTCTCTGTTTCTCTGTCTCTGTCTCTGTCTCTCTCTCTCTCTCACACACACACACACACACAAAACAGCTTTCTGGACAGCTTTTTTGTTTTCATCGTCTTGCCCTCTTGAAAATGTATCTGCACTTTTTTTTATCTCAAAACAGGGTGCTACATCTATTGTGATGTAAATTACCCACCCACCCCCAAGGAATAAAAGTTAACTCTGAAGTATTTTGACAGCCGGATGTCAGCTAACAGCTACATCTAGTGTCACAACAGTGTCTGTGTGTGTGTGTGTGTGTGTGTGCTTATGTGTGCTTATGTGTGCGCATGCTTTGATCTTTTCTCAGGCAATTTGTGTTCTGCTAGGATTCGATAGGAAAACTCATGCTGTTAAATTGATTCTTATCTTTAAGAAGATAAGAATGTTGCTCCTTAGTGGCATGGATTAATATTTTTTGTGCATCGCAAAATTCTCAGCCGTTCCTCCTTCCAGTCATTTGACTTTTGGCTTCCAGTAGCACTAAGATTGCTAGATCTGGCCTGCAAACATCCAGATAACCACAAGGTGGCAGGAAAGATAATCTTTTCTCTCTGTCCTTTGCTGCCAACTTGTGACAAGACTGGGTAATATTTCCCACCCATCTTAAACAGCCAGATGTGGTTTTCACACAGCTGCTGCAATCCAGAAGCTTTTATAATTGCCCCCTGTTCAATTCACCAAATCCCAAATATAAATCTGAATAACTTGACCAGAACAGCTGCTTATAAGCAAGAAATTTCTCCCGAGTTGAAAATAAGTTTTCAGGTGAATGGTCAGTCTTTTTAATGGCTCAGTCAGTCCATGGCTCAGCACCAGGCTATGGCCCATTTAGAACCAGACGGTGGAAATGGTGGGTGAGAACATGCATGTGTGTGCACAAAGCTTTATTTGTGAAAGTGGCATACACACAAGCCAGTGGTGGGATTCCAATATTTTTACGACCGGTTGTGTGGGCGTGGCCAGGTGGGCATGGCCAGGTGTGTGTGTGACTGAGTGGGCGTGGCTATGTGGTCATGTGACTGGAGGGGTTGGCCTAGAGGGCCTCAGGGAAGCCTTTGGGGAGCAATACGGGGTGTGAAGGGGCCAGCACACATCCCCAGGCCCTGTTTTTGGCCTATTGGGCCTCAGGGAAGCCTCCTGGGCACTGAAACAAGAAGCATTTTGAAATCTTCTGAGATAATTACAATAGCGAGGGGTGGCATCAGCTGTTTCAAGTAATTTAGATTATGATTTGTTATGATTTCCTGCTTTCTAGCTAATCTAAATCGCGTGGCACAGCTGATCGTTGATGATCAGAAATTCCGGTTCACCCAAACCGGTAGCATTTTTTTACTATCTGTTCGCCTGAACCGGTAGCATTTTTTACTACCGGTTCGGGTAGCCGAACCAGCAGTACTTCACTTCTGGCACAAGTACAAAACCATCCCTTCTTCCCTCTTGCCAGAACCTCCATCAGTCCACTGAGCTGGAAATGTTGGAGACCCCTCAATGGACTAATTGAGACATAAGAAATGTGACCTTTTAGCCCACAGCGGCCTGTGATCACTTTTATCCGAACATTCCCATAGCAACCCTTGAATCTGAAGGTGCAAATTCTAATGACTGTAAGACCATTCTTGTCTGTAGATTAGAAGGACGGAAGTAACCTGAAATCTGAGGGGGTCCTTGGTGCTCTCTGAGCTTGCTTGTTTTCTTGCAGCTGTTTCATTACACAAACTAGGTAACATCATCAGTGCTAGAAGGGGGTAGGGTTTGTGGATTGGAGGAGGAGAAGGATGACTGAGGGGTCCTTGGTCCTCTGAGCTTGTTTGTTTTCTTGCAGATGTTTCATTACTCAAACTAGGCAACATCTTCAGTGATAGAGGGGAGTGGGGTTTGGGGATTCATAGAGGAGGAGGAGGAGGAGGAGGAGGAGGAGGAGGAGGAGGAGGAGGAGGAGGAGGAGGAGGAGGAGGAGGAGGACTGGGGTCTTTGATGATCTCTGAGCTTACTTGTTTTCTTGCAGATGTTTCATTACCCAAACTAGGTAACTATTTTGTACTAGTACTGATGATGTTACCTAGTTTGGGTAATGAAACAGCTGCAAGAAAACAAGCACGCTCAGAGAGCACTAAGGACCACTCATGTCAACCTTGAGCTACAAATATTCTCCTTTATTAGTAACCTGAAATCTAATACATTATTATTTATGAATAATTATGGGTGCATCATTTCCCCCACCTTTCTGAAATATAAATATGAGTGCATCTCTTTGAAGGAGTGTGTCTTCCACTATACTTTTTGGAGGAAACCCTATCCAGTACATACTGTCTAATAAATTGTTGCAGGGAGCCTTCATGATTTGCTTTGGCTCCTGTGTTTTGATTCCACAGTATGCCTGCTGTTCTTCAAAACCCTTTCCTATAATCTGACACTTGCTATAACAACCCTTGGTACTTTTTTTCCATCTTGAGACTTGGTCTTCTTCCTCTCAGGTATCTGGAGAAGTAAACCTGAAGCTTCTTCTTTCTTCAATCTTTCTTCTTTCTAGCAGCCCTTGGAGATTGGGTTTCCTCCTAAGATAGATTAAAAAGTCATTCCTACACCTTCTGACATTCAATATGGACCTGGAGGTTAAACCATAGGATGAATGATTAAGGGAATTAGGTAGGACTACTCCAACAAAGAGAAGGACAAGGGGGAGATATGATAGCCATCTTCGAGTACTTGAGGTGCTATCACAGAGAAGAGGGGGTTGACTTACTCCCCAAAGCACCTGAAGGCAGGGCAAGAAGTAATGGATGGAAACCAATCAAGGAGAGAACCAACCTAGAACTAAGGAGAAATTCCTGACACTGAGGACAATTAGCTAGTGGAATGGCTTGCCTCCAGAATCTGTGGATTCTCCATCACTGGAGGGTTAAGACAGCCATATGCCTGAAATGGTATATAGGGTCTCCTGCTTGTGCAAGGGATTGGGCTAGAAGACCTCCAAGGCCTGTTCCGACTCTGTTATTCTATTATTCTATTAATCAAAAATCACAAACTTTTTTTTCCACAGGATTGGTTGCTATGATGCCTTTGGGCTGTGTCAGAAATATCCACAAGAATGGATGTTGTCACTGTCAGAATGCCTTCCATTACAGGACCTTGGTGAGACTCAGTTGAAAGTCAATCAATTAGTCAATTCTCCCAGCGTTGGTGTTTGCAGTGTTGCTGCAACGGTTTCATACAGACACAAGTCTTCTACAGCACAGAGAGTTTGTTTCTCACAAGCCATAAATATCCTGTTCCCCAATAACCAACATAATGTTATGGCATTTCAATTTAATTTTATGTTCCAATTTCCTTGGTGTAACAGCAAGATTGATATTCTGGAAAATCAGACATTGATTTCTCAGTAGTCCTGTGCAAGAAAGTTTCTTTTTTTGGTGACAGCTTGTCTATGAGTAAGAGACATCACATGGAAGTGATGTCCTAGTAGTTTTGTGTACTATAGACAATGACAGAGCCCAGAACTATGCTGTGTAAGGGTATGGTTGTATGGGCAGTATTACCATGTTTCCCAAAAAATATGATTGGGTCTTATTTTCTTTTGGGCCCCAAAATAAGCACCAGGTTGTCAACTCAAAAATATTTCTCTGGTCTTTTAGAGTTGTCAGCAGAAAGGGAGTGAGGGAAGCAACACATTCCTTAAATATTTTTATAGATAATTGCTAGGCGGCCGAAGCTTCTGGCACGCAAGATTATTACTGGAGAGCATGATTGAGGACTCTTGGCTATGGATGTGTCCTATTGGAGAATATACATCCAGGGGGTGGGGGAAAACCAGGGTCAAAGGTAAGATGAATGATGTGTCTCAGAGTTGGCTGCACCCAGGTAACGTGGAAATTGTTCACTCCTAATAAATGATTTTTTTTTAACTCTGAGAGATGCGGCTAGAGACTCATGATTTGAATGGAGATGGCTTGTCGGAGCACTGACACAGGTCTTATTTTGGGAGGATGTCTTGCCCACTTACCTTAGGACCACTGCAGCTGTTGTATCACTGGCCGACTTCTTCCGCATCATGCCAGTACCACCACTCATGGCAGGATGCCACAAGGGTTGTTGCGCTGGGCTGATTTTGGGGTATGGCTTATATTAGGCGCAGGCTTGAAAATTGGGCTAGGGCTTTTTTTTTTTAGGTAGGTCATATTTTTTAGGAAAACACGGTATTTGTGTTGACTTATTTCCCTCCTGATTCAAGCATGAGTTTTCAGCAAGAATTTAAGTTCTAAACAATTTCCCAGGTGCTCCAGAGAAAAATAAGATGTTTATTCGTTTAAGAAAATGTGTTAGCTACCCACTCATTCTCAGTGATTCCGGGAGACTTACAAAAATAAAAATCCAAGATACAACAATAAAACACACACATCCTCAATGACAACAATCAATCAAACAAGCTGGTTGTTGGAATCAATCATACTCTGGGTTCCCCAGGACCATTGGCAAAATGGTCTTCAGTCCTTGCGAAAGAGTGTTAAAGTGGGGACCAATCTAATCTCCACACAGATGATGTTCCAAAGGGATGGAGCCACCACAGAGAAGGCCCTTCTTCTTAGTCCCGCCAGATGTACCTCCTTAGGAGAGGGGATGGGCAACATTCCCTGCCTCCCTGCTCTGCTGGGTTGGAAAGATGTAACCAGGAAAATTTATTTATTTTATTTTATTTATTTGATTTGCCAATTGTTTACAAGATAATAAGTATAAGTGTGTACATAGTTGTGAATACATGAAATAGGTACATATAAGAAAAATAAAAGAATAAGAGAAACAATAGGACAGGGACGGTAGGCACGATGGTGCGCTTATGCACGCCCCTACAGACCTCTTAGGAAAGGGGTGAGGTCAATAGTAGACAGTCTAAGGTTAAAGTTTTTGGGGTTTGGGGAAGAGACTATAGAGTCGGGTAGAGTATTCCAGACATTGACCACTCTATTGCTGAAGTCATATTTCCTGCAATCAAGTTTGGTGCGGTTTACTTTGAGTTTGTATCTATTGTGTGCTCTTGTGTTGTTATGGTTGAAGCTGAAGTATTCATTGACAGGTAGGACATTGCAATGTATGATTTTATATACCATGCTTAAGTCAGACCGAAGACGGCGTAATTCAAGGTTTTCTAGTTCTAGAATTTCAAGTCTGGTGCATAAGGTATTCTACAACGAGTAGAGGAGTGGAGAACTCTTCTTGTGAAATATTTCTGGACTTTCTCAATTGTGCTAATATCAGATACGTAATGAGGGTTCCAGACTGATGAACTGTATTCGAGTATTGGTCTAGCAAATGTTTTGTATGCTCTGGTTAGTAGTGTGATATTACCAGAGAAAAAGCTACGAGGATTAGGTTAACAACTCTTAATGCCTTTTTGGCTATGTAGTTGCAGTGGGCTCTAGCACTTAGATCATTAGAGGTGAGTATTCCAAGGTCCTTTACAGAGCTTGGGTCATCAACAAGATCTTGACTATTCAGCTTGTATTTTATTTTCTGATTTTTTTGCCAATATGTAAGACAGAGCATTTATTTGTTGAGATTTGAAGTTGCCATTTGTTTGACCATTCAGATACATAGTCAAGATCTTTTTGTAGGGTAGCAGTATTGTCTGTGGTATTGAACAGCTTTACATCATCAGCGAAGAGAAGCTAATTGCTCTTAATATGATCACAGAGGTCGTTTATGTAGAGTATGAAGAGAGTTGGTCCTAGAACACTGCCTTGGGGGACACCACTATTGACAGGTACTGGATTTGATAGGACGCTCCCGATTTTGACCATTTGTTGTCTGTTTGACAGGAATGACAGAATTTAAAGCCTAATGCTGGGAACGATTGAGGGCAAAAGAAGAAGGGGACAACAGAGAATGAGGTGGCTGGGTGGAGTCACAGAATCAGTCGGCATGAGCTTAAATGGACTCTGGGGGATGATAGAGGACAGGAAGGCCTGGAGGAACGTTGTCCAGACACAACTTCGTGACTAACAACAACAACAAACCAGGAAAAGACAGTCTTTTAGATCACCTGGTCCAAGCCATGTAGGGCTTTGAAAGTGACAGTTAGCACCTTGAATTGTTCCCGGAAATAGATCAGCAGCCAAAATAGCTCCTGCAGGAGAGGTGTCACATCTAGGTCTGCACAAAACCATGCGGGCCACTGCACCTTGAAGCAATTGAAGCTTCCAGAAAATTTTCAAGGGCAGCCCCATGTAGAGTGCATTGCAATAGTCAAGACTGTGTAACAGTGGTGAATATCTGGAGCTCGGGTGTACGATGAGTGTGAGTGTGAAGGTTCGTTCTCCGAGCTCGTGGGTTGGTTTCCGAACATTTTGTTACCAGGCTAAGTAACATCTTCAGTGGAGTTTAGGGGATGAGGTGCCCATCATAAGCACTTCAGGGGTGGGCTTCAAAAATTTTAGTGAAGGGTTATCTGCCCGGTTGCCAGGTGGGCGTGGCCATGGTGGGCGTGGCCTAGTCAGTCTCCTGCTCCATGGCAGGGGGGGCATTTTTGTTTTCTCTGAGCTCTGGAGGGTTTCCTCGAGCCTCCAGGAGGATGAAAAAGGCCTCCCCGGGGTCCGGAGGTTCTCTGGAAGCTGGAAATGGGACCATTTCTGGCCTTCCTGAACTTCTGGGAGGCCCATTTTTCACCCTCCCTGAGCCTCCATGCATGCCCTGCTCTTACCTGCATCAAAAACAGGCCATGTGGGGACTCTTGGGAGGGAGGGGAGGGTTGGGCGGGGCCAGCCAGGAGTGGGATTTGTGGGTTTTCTGAACTGCACAGAATCTTAGCTAGGGGCTCTCCCGAACCCTTGCGAACCCCTAGCAGGCCACCCTTGCAAGCATCTCACTTGACATACCCATACCTGTAGCCCTTATAAACAAAAGAACACTGACACTGACAGCCCTTAAACTCCGCTGAAGATATTACCTAATGAAACATATTACCTGGTAATGAAACATTTGGAAACCAACTCACAAGCTCGGAGAAGAAAACTTCACCCTCGGTCAAGACTATGATGAGGTGGTGGATAGCTTCTACCTTTTAGGATCAACCATCAGTAGTAAAAGAACAAACAGTTGAAATATGCTGTAGATTGGCACTTGACAAAACAGCCATGAAGGCCTTGGGAAAGATATTCAAATGTGGCTATACAGTACCTACAAAGATATTTATATATTTGTAGATATAGCCCAAGGGATGCAGTGGCTCAGTGGCTAAGATACTGAGCTTGTCAATCAGAAAGGTTGGCAGTTCGGTGGTTCGAATCCCTAGAGCCGCGTAACAGAGTGAGCTCCCATTACTTGTCCCCATTTCTGCCAACCTAGCAGTTCGAAAGCATGTAAAAAATGCAAGTAGAAAAATAGGAACCACTTTGGTGGGAAGGTAACAGCGTTCTGTGCACCTTCGGTGTTTAGTCAGGGCAGCCACATGACCACGGAGACGTCTTCAGACAGCGCTGGCTCTTCAGCTTTGTAACGGAGTTGAGCACCGCCCCCTAGAGCTGGAAACAACTAGCACATATGTGTGAGGGGAACCTTTACCTAGGTATAGCCTACATATCTTTGCACCTGTACCCACAAAGATCACAATCATGCAAGCCCTCACTTTTCCAGTGACATTCTATGGAAGTGAAAGTTGGACTTTGAAGAAGCAGGATAGAAAAAGTATTGAGGATGCTTTGAATTTTTTTATTGAGAAGAAATCCTGAGAATACCAGGGATAACTAAGAAAACAAAACAATGGACCATCCGACAAATCAACCTAGACTTCTCACTGGAGGAATAAATGACCAGGCTCAAATTAACCTACTTCAGCTCAGTGGAGAAGACTCTGATGCTGGGAAGGATGGAAACAATGAGAAGAAGAAGAAGAAGAAGAAGAAGAAGAAGAAGAAGAAGAAGAAGAAGAAGAAGAAGAAGAAGAAGAAAGAAGAAGAAGAAGAAGAAGAAGAAGAGGAAGGAGGAGGAGGAGGAGGAGGAGGAGGAGGAGGAGGAGGAGGAGGAGGAGGAGGAGGAGGAGGAGGAGGAGGAGGAGGAGGAGGAGGAGGAGGAGGAGGAAGAAGAAGAAGAAGAAGAAGAAGAAGAAGAAGAAGAAGAAGAAGAAGAAGAAGAAGAAGAAGAAGAAGAAGAAGAAGAAGAAGAAGAAGAAGAAGAAGAAGAAGAAGAAGAAGAAGAAGAAGAAGAAGAAGAAGACAATGACCAGTTATGATGATACCCCTGGAAGACCCAAATGAGGTTAGGGATAGATTGACATGGAGAAAAATCTAACTATGTGATTTCTAGGAGTTGAAAATAGCGTAATGGTACCTAATAAATCAACAGAGAAAAATAAGACCTTTCATGCAGCTCTTACACCCCCGTTTGAAAGCATAATTAGGCACTCCTTGTGACAGCCAAGATGATCACAACTTCCTATTTAGGAGAAGTCAGAATGACAGTGTGATCTACAGTGCTGTGTAAATTGTGAAGCATTTTTCCACTTCCACAGTCAACTCAGCTTTATTTTCTAATTTACACTTCTCCAGATTTTGCTTAGCAGCTCCCCAATTTAAAAAGAACTCACATGTCGCCAGCACACACCACCCTATATATCAGTCAGCCTAATGCACATTAAATTCAGAAATATTACTTGCAAACTTAAGTATAATGGACAATACTATGGGGCTGTTTGAAAAGAAATTTCCACAAAAAGAGGTTTAGGTTCCAATGCACATTTTTATTTATTTTTAAAATCAAACTCACTTGGAAAATAGGAAAACCAAAATGTAAGGGAGAAAAGAAGAGAGATGTACAGTTGTGATGCCAGCAATCAGTACAGTTTAAGTCAATGCTAGGGAAGAAATCTCTTTTGTGGGGCCCTTGATGCTCTCTGAGCAAACTCCATTCCCTTCTAGCACTGTTATATAGTTGGGTAATTAAAGGTCTGCAAGAAACCAACCAAGCTTGGAGACCACCAAAGACCCCACAGTTCAAACCCTGTGCTACAAATATTCTCTTCTATAATCTCTTTTATGGGCCAACTATCTTTCTGAGAATAATTTTCTGAGAATCAATTGGACTTCAACCTTATTGGAAGAGGTCCATGCTTGTCCCCTCAAACTAGGAAATTAATAATGGAAACATTTTTTTTTACCATTCCGTATTTTTTTGGACTTTAGGAGCTAAAGCAGATGGGTGAAGAAGCCTCCAATTTCCTTGGTTACTTTCATATCCCTCTCTCTTTTCTTATTCTGAAAACTCAGCTCTATTTGAAATAGCTGTTTTGCTGGACAGCTTCCAGTTAATTAACTTGATAATAAAGGCTACCATGAAAATCGCATCTCAAAGCAATGCTTTCCAGTCAACATTCTTCTTCGTCAAATGGTAATAGCATTATGTCTTTTACTGGGACAAAAGTAATCATTTTCCTAGCCCCCCCCACACACAGCCCCACACCCATCCTCAATAAACTTCTTTCCTCTGAATTTGTTATCATATCTCTACCAGCTGCAGAAACAGGATAAAAGAATCCAGGCTGTTCATCAAGGCAGGCTGTTTGCTCACTAATACCCAATTAAACCATCTCATCCAGATGGCCAGTTTATCTCCCCTTAATCTTGCAGATACCATATTCCTAGATTTTTTTAAAAAACAGATAAACCCTGAATAACATAAATCTTAAGTCAAAGCTTTGCTTAGCCATCTTGTCGGGATCCAATCAAACAAGGTACTTTTATTTTCAACGCGGAAGGTATGTGATGGTTGTTTACAATATTATTGATTAGATTTATATCATGAACTTGCAGTATTTAACAATACAGCTGGAAGGGACTTTTGAGGTCTTTTAGTCCAAGCCCCTGCTCAAGAAGGAAAACCTATACCAGGGGTGTCAAACTCAAGGCCCACGAGCCACATCCAGCCCACAAGGTGCTTAGATCTGGCCCGCAGGGTGGCCCTGGAAACAACGAAGGACCAGCTTGCAGTGCCTCTGCCAGCAAAAATGTAGCTTGGGAGCAAAGGTGGTATTCAGAGGTGGTATGGAGAATCGGTAACGGAAATTTTAATTAGTTTGGAGAACCGGCAAATACCACCTCTGACTGGAGATTTTACAGTATCCTTCCCCTGCCATGCCCACCAAGCCACGCCCACAGAACCGGTAGTAAAAAAAATTTGAATCCCACTACTGCTTGGGAGGGCCATGCATGCTTAGGAATCTTCATTTTCACTGGCAGAGGGCTACAGGAGGCTGTTGTGGCTGAAAATGGAGCTTGGCCATGCAAGTGGCCTCCCAAGGCTCCATTTTTGCTAGCAGAAGGCTGTTGCAGCTGAAAACGGAGCCTCGACGAATGACATCCAGTTGGCCATGCCCCCTGGCCACACCCACTCCCTCCCCAAGGTCAAACATAACCCTGATGTGGCCCTGATGTGAAATTGAGTTTGACACCCCTGCCCTATACCAGTGGTCCCCAACCTTTTTTGTACCAGGGACCGGTTTCAAGCAGAAACATTTTTCAAGGACCGGGGTGGGGGGAGAGAATCCAAGTTTGGTAGTTTGCTTGCAGACGTTTCATTACCTGACTAGGTAACATCTGATGTTGTTACCTAGTCGGGTAATAAAACGCCTGCCAGCAAACTCCACCAAGTTCAGGGAGCGCCTCGGCCCTGCCTCCCTCAGCCCCATCCCTCAGGTGTCTCCCTCCCTCCCTCCCTCAGGTGTCTGCCTCGTTCCTCTCTCAGTCACTCTATTGCTCCTCCAGCAGCCCAAGAAGCCGGGGGTGGCTTTTCCTGTCGCCACAGCTTCCCGAAGCGCCCGTTCACCCCCACCCCGCCGCCCGCCCGCTCGCGGTTCAATCCACAGTGCTCCGTTCTACCTGCCTGCCTGCCTGCCTTCTTCGTTTCGGAGCAGCTTCGGCTGATAAAAAGAGGCGAATAGTTATTATTCTCAGCGAAGCTGCTCCCAAACAACCAGACAGGCAGAGCGGAGCACTGTGGAGCTGCGGCGGGTGAGTGGTGAGCGAGGAAGCTGCCCCCGGCTTCTTTGAAGCAGTTTCTTCCTGGGCTGGTGGAGGAGCGAGAGTGACTGAGAGCTGAGCCAGAGAGCAGGACAGGCTTCGGTTGCTTCCTCCCTCCCTTCTTTCATTTGTGTCCTTGATCCCGATCCCAGCAGCATTCACAGCGAAGGAAGAAAGCCGCCATTTTTTTTATTTTTTTTTTCTTTGCGGTCCGGTAAAGAAGTGCTCCACGGACCTGCACAGTCCGCGGCCCGGTGGTTGGGGACCCTGCCCTATACCATTTCAGACAAACGGTTGTCCAATCTCTTCTTTAAGAAAACTCCAGTGTTGGAGCGCCCACAAGTTCTGGAGGCAAGTTGTTCCATAGATTAATTTGTTCTGTCAGGAAATTTCTCCTTAGTTCTAGGTTGTTTCCTTCCTTGATTAGTTTCCATCCATTGCTTCTTGTCCTGCCTTCGGAGGCTTTGGAGAGTAGGTTGATTCCCTATCCTTTGTGGCAGCTCCTTAGATATTGGAAAACTTATAGGAAAGCAATGTATCTGGTCAAACTTTGTGCTTGACATGATTTCTATCAAAGAGCTAGTGTTCTCTTTCTTATTTTTAACTGTCAATGTAGTGTCATCAGTATAAATGGGCCCTACACAGAAAAATAAAATTCATCCATGCTTCAAGGGAATTATGGTTAACGGGAACAATGTAAGGACAGGAGTAAATAGAGGAAGGGTTGAATGGAAGACCTATGGAGTTGATCAAGCTCTGGTTAGCCAAATTAGTTTTTGTTTTTTGTTTTAAAAAGGATTCTCCTAGAATCTTCTTTAACAAGATTTATTAAAGGATTAAGGGATAAGGCTATAGAAATTTCAGCAAGTGGATTGCTTTCATTCCATAACCCAATTTACCTTCCTGTCAACCCTGAAGTTGGCTGAACTGTGGCCATTTTCTTTTTGTAACTTTCCTCTAAGGAGGTTTCTCTTCACATTACTTCAGGGCTGACACTGCCTGGAATGAAGGTACCAGGGGGTGAGTGTAGAGATAGCTGGGGTGTTGTAGCCAAAATAAAATTATTTCCCCTGGGAATCAAGGACATTCATGCAGGTGTTCGAAAGGTGGAGACTGAGGTCGCCTAGCAACTGGACTGCATGGTGATTGGACCATGTGCCTGGAGACTCTGGAGGGAAGTGACAAAGTTTTACTTTTAATTGGGTGTAAAACTGGCGGGAACTTAGAGCCGGTTTTAAACCAAGTCTGTGCCAATGTGATATGTCCCAATAAAATGTTCTTTGAGAAACATTCAAGAACTTATTGAAGAGCATGTGTTACTTGGAACTTTGACACTTCCCCTTGGTTAGAATGAAGACTATTTTTAAGTTTTTTTTAAAAAAATATTTTTATTGATTTTATATTGCAAGTTCCATTTCTATATTGAACAGTGTGTTTTCTAGGCATCCAAAGTGTTCAAACGTAAACATCATCATAATCATTATAATCATATCAACATACAAACATATATTAGATTATATTGATCAATAAAAAGTATACTATCTCTCATATAAACATCAATTATATACCCATCAAAATATTTACTAGTTTCTTTTTCCCATGTAGTCATTATTTTGACATAAATCAATTCATCTAACTTCTGTATCTATCAACTAGCCATTTGTAAAAAGACTCCCACATAATAAAATATTCCAAGTCTTCTTTTTCTTTGATTTTTAGGGTTAACCTATCCATTTCTGCACATTCCAATATTTTTTTGATTATAATTTCATCAGTAGGGGTTTCTTCATTTTTCCAATATTGCGTGTATACAATCCTGTCTATTGTTAAAATATGTAAAATTAAATATGTATTTTACCTTTATTATAGTTTTCTGGTAACATGTCCAACAGAAAGATCTCAGGTTTCAAGCCCATGTGTTGTTTTGTCATAGTAACAGCTTTCTTGTGAACTGGAAAACTGGTTGCTTTCTGCTTAGGTAACTAAGGACAATTTGGAAAATGTGATGATTAAATATGTCCTTTAAACTGAATTTTCAATGCACACATTACTCAACTAGACAACACAATGCATTGCACATACAGGGAGGGAGTGGTCACAAAATAAGAATTGCAAAGCAAGGGTAAGAAAGGGATGGTAAGAAGACACCTGGCTTTGAACAATAAGCTTAAATCACCAGGACTGGAGCAATTATATATAAAAATCTTAAAGAAACCTCTGCATATTAGTTCAAAATTCCTTTCTGTGATCTTTAAGACAGGCTCGATTGCAGGTGACAGGAGAAAGACAAATGTTCATATTTTCACAAAAGGAAAAAAGGGATCTCAGTAACTAGCAACCAGTTAGCTTAATAGCAATAGCACTTAGATTTATATACCGCTTCACAGTGCTTTACAGCCCTCTCTAAGCAGTTTACAGAGTCAGAATATTGCCCCCAACAATCTGGTTGCTCATTTTACCCACCTCGGAAAGATAAAGATGGAAGGCTGAGTCAACCTTGAACCTGGTGAGATTCGAACTGCCAAGTTGCAGGCAGCTGGCAGTCAGCCAAAGTAGTCTGCAGTACTACATTCTAACTACTGTGCCACTGCAGCTCATTATTAATATTCATAATAGATAAAACTTTGCACAGGTTTTATTTATCTATTTATTTATTATTTGTCCAAAGAACTCAAGGCAAAGAACTCACACACAATACTCCTGCCTCTTCCTATTTTCCCCACAACTAACCTGTGAGGTGGGTTGGGCTGAGAGTGACACAGTGATTGGCCCAAAGTCAACCAACCAGCTTTCATGCTTAAGGTTGCACCAGAACCCACCATCTCCTTTTGTTTTAATCCTGGTACTTTAAGTACTGGACCAAATTGGCTCTAGATTATTATATATTAATCGCTCATGACTAAAACAATTGCTGGGCAGAAGCCAGATTAATTTTGTCAAGACTAAGCCAAGCCATCTCAGCATTAAAAAAAAAACAGTTTAAGAAAAGAAACAACAAGCAAAAAAGAAATGCTTAACATCTGGTGAGTTGTTAAAACAAGAACTCAGAAAATATAAATCGAAGTCAAAAGAGCAATTGATTCCGGAGTGATTTAGTTTTCAATTGACTCCATGTGAGCCGTTAAGAGAAAGATTTTAAACTAGGCAAAAGGACAATTGCCTCAGACAACATAAGATAGAATTAGAAACCGAGTTATGTGCAATGGATGAACTTGTAATTGCTAAAAAAAAACATTGAAATTTGAAATGGAAGAACAGGTTTAAAAAGCATGTGATAAAATGGTCTAAGAATTTTAGTTATGTGATAAAATTTAGTTATATGATAAAATGGATTAAGAAATTTAGTTATTCTCCTCTGGAAATATTGAATTGCTAACTAGGGCATACAAAACTTTTGCTAAACCAATACTTGAATACAGCTCAGCTGTCTGGAATCCGCACTGTATATTGGACATTAATACAATTGAGCGAGTCCAAAAGTATTTCATGAGAAGAGTACTACACTCCTCTGCTCGCAACAGGCTTGAAATTTTGGGCTTGGACAATCTTGAACTACGCCGCCTATGGTTGGACTTAAGCATAGTAGACAAAATTATCTGCTACAATGTCCTACCAGTCAATGACTACTTCAACTGCAACAATACAAGAGCATACAAGAGATACAAACTCAATGTAAACCGCTTCAAACTTGATTGCAGAAAGTACGACTTCAGCCACAGAGTGGTCAATGCCTGGAATGCACTTCCTGACTCTGTTGTTACATCCTCTAACTCCCACTCCTTTACCCTCAAACTATCCACTATTGTCCTCACCCCATTCCTAAGAGGTCTGTAAGGGGCGTGCATAAGTGCACCATCGTGCCTTCTGACCCTGTCCTACTGTCCCCCATTTATTCGTACTTATTTCCTGTATTCTTACTCATGTTTATACTTATACCTGTTATCTTGTAAGCAATTGACAAATAAAATAAATAAATACATAGATGGATCGATAGGAAAACATGGTTGATAGGACTGAAATTTACTCTACATTACAATTTTTAAAAAGTAGCTTGTTTCTTGTCCTGCCCTCTGGTTCTTTGGAGAATAGCTTGATCCTTTCTTCTTTGTGGCAACCCCTTAGATATTGTGTCATTGAGTCACCTCCTACTCCTCCTTTCCATTAAACTAGACATACCCAATTCCTGCAACCATTCTTCATCCCCTAATCCTCTTTGTTGCTCTTCTCTGTACTCTTTCTAGAGTCTTTTTTGCATCATGGCGACCGAAACTGGATGCAGTATTCCAAGTGTGGCCTTAGCAAGGCATTATAAAGTGGTATTAACACTTCACGTGATCTTGATTCTATCCCTTTGTTAATGCAGCCTAAAACTATGCTGCCTTTTTTTGGCAGCTTCAGTATACTGCTGGCTCATATTTAAGTGAGGGCTCCAAGATCCCCCTTACAATTTCTACTATCGAGACAGGGGTCTGACTTAGGCTTCACAAAATCACGAAGCAGACTCCTTGTCCTGACAAAACTCCTTTTTATTAGGCTAATGTGAATTGCTATCATTCACATCCAGCAAACAGTCCCAGCAAACAGTCTTTCAAGAGTGATTTACAATCACAGACTTTATCAGGCTTGGAGAGTTGCCAGGCCAAACACAATGCTGTACAAGAAAATACTTGGCAAGGAGTCTCTGAGAGTCATGAACAAACCTTCAAACCTTCCTGAGTTGACCCTTGTTCCTTAACTGTTCCCTTCTCCTGGCAGCTCCGCGGATACGCATATCGGAAACAGGCTCCAGCTGTTCTTCTGCCCCACTGATCTCCGACTCCGAAGGCAGCTGATAATTGTCAGATGGCCCCAGCCCCACCTCTGCCTCTGACACAGAGCACTCGTCAGAGCCTTCCCCAGACTCTAGGACTGGCGACAACAGACATGTATTACCTCTACTATATCTGTGCATCTGGATCTCTACCAGTAATACCATCGCTATGGGAGGAAATATTGTTCTGCAGAAGATCAGAGAGTGCCAATATAGTATTTCGCTGGATAGTATGCCACAATGTTCTTTGTTGTAAAGGAGGACAAAGGATAATGTCTCACACTACAATTGGGGAATTAGAAGCCTTTGAAATGCTGAATTACAGAGGATTACTTAAAATTTCATGGGTTGAATGCTTATAAAATGAGGCATTCTCTCCCCTTCCAAAAAACAAAACCGGGAAAGAATTGAGAATATCATCAAGAAAAGGAAATGGTATTGTTTAGGACACATGCTATAAGAAATATCCGCTACTTCAATTAATTATACAAGGGTTCAAGGGAAACGTGACATTAAAAGTTGGCTCATTTCCAGGGTGAAAATTCTGCATGCTGGGTTTGGCAAAATTAAATTGACCTTGCTTTGGACAATAACATCAGAAGAACAAATTGCCTTGGTATCTGAGACAGCATTGAAAAAAGTAGCCAAAATATTTCCATTGAACTGCTCACATTTAATAACAAGAATTGTGCATGCTATATTTTCCTTTTCTTGGGTCAAAGAAAGCAAAAAACCTTATTTACTTAGATGGCTCCTTCCGGCTCATTTTAAAATAAGTAGAAACCTTTGGTTTTATGATAGAATTCAGAAACTGACAATTTAAGCAACAATTCAGGATATGCTTAGATGGCTAATTGCATTAAAAATAGGCAAATATAGGTTTGCACCATTGAGTTGGAGCCCAAGTAATTAAGGAAGCAAGCAAAGATGAACTTATCAAATGTGCAGAAATTCCATTTCATCACTTCAAGAATAGAGCAAATGTAAATATGAATCATGGTCTTACTACTGAAGACAGAGCAATGATTGATGAATAATTGCTAGGAAATATTGCAGCAGCACCCCAAATGAACTTATCATGAGGAATAAATTTAATGAATTGCTGTCAAACAAGAAATATAGAGCAATGGGACCATTCTCAAGTGTGCTTGTTGAACTGGTGCTACCTAAAATCTTCTCCAATACAGCAAAGGACCCAATGGTGCTTTTTCAAGAGGTGACTGGATTTTCTTTATTTTTTCTTGAAGACATTTTGCTTATCATCAGCTGTCAGAGCAGAACTGGAGAAGCTTCTTGGATGAGAAGTGAAATGTCTTCAAAGAAAAATATTCCGTTGCCTCTTGAAAAAGCATCTCTGCGACAGCTGATAATATCCATCGGTCAGAGGAGCTACAATACTTGCTTATTTATTTGGTTTTCATCCCATCTTTATTATTTTTATAAATAACTCAAGGCACAAATATAACTAATACTCTTTCACATTATATTTTTCCCATAAGAGTCCTATGAGGTGGATTGGGCTGATACACTGCCCCAAAATCATCCAGCCAGTTTGAATACCTAAGATGGGACTAGAACTTACTGTCTCTTGGTCATTGGCCAAAGTCACCCAGCCAGTTTTCATGTCTAAGATGAAACTAGAACTCACAGTCTCTTGGTAATTGGCCCAGTCACTCAACCGGCTTTCATGCCTAAGCCAGGACCAGAACTCACTGTCTCCTGGTGATTGGCCAAAGTCACCCAGCTGGTTGCCATGCCTAAGATGAAGCTACAGTTCACAGTTTCTTGGTGATTGGCCCAAAGTCACCTAGCTGGCTTTCATGCCTAAGGCAGGACCAGAACTCACTGTCTCCTGGTGATTGGCCAAAGTCACCCAGCCAGTTGCCATGCCTAAGATAAAGCTATAATTCACAGTTTCTTGGTGATTGGCCCAAAGTCACCCAGCTGGCTTTCATGCCTAAGGCAGGACTAGAACTCACTGTCTCCTGGTGATTGACTCAAAGTCACCCAACTGGCTTTCATGCCTAAGGTGGGACTAGAACTCACTGTCTCCTGGTGATTGACTCAAAGTCACCCAACTGGCTTTCATGCCTAAGGCAGGACTAGAACTCACTGTCTCTTGGTAATTGTCCCAAAGTCACTCAACCGGCTCTCATGCCTAAGGCAGGACCAGAACTCACTGTCTCCTGGTGATTGGCCAAAGTCACCCAGCCAGTTGCCATGCCTAAGATGAAGCTATAATTCACAGTTTCTTGGTGATTGACTCAAAATCACCCAGGTGGCTTTCATGCCTAAGGCAGGACTAGAACTCACTGTCTCCTGGTGATTGACTCAAAGTCACCCAACTGGCTTTCATGCCTAAGGCGGGACTAGAACTCACTGCCTCCTGGTGATTGACCCAAAATCATCCATCTGGCTTTAATGTTTAAGGCTGGAATAGAAGTGACCACCTCATAGTTTTTAGTCTGGTATCCTAACCACTAGACCAAACTGTTGGGGGGGGGCTTGGCTAGAGACTGAATAATAACTGGAAAGGAAACAATGCAGGATAAGTATTCCATATAAGCACGAAGGATGCAAAGGCCTTCGCGCAGGTGAGGAACTCTCAAAGCCCCTTTCTTAGGCTGATAGGTAAGGATAAGTTTGTTCCTGGAACAAAAACCTGAACCGAAAGGACTAATAGTTTGATGAAGGACCATTTCCTTTTTTCCAATGAAGGTTTGATAGGCATCGTGGCCTCCAAGGGGGAAGAATGAAAACAATTGCCGGTCCAATTTCCCCCCAATTCCCTTCTGTGGGACCAATTCATTTCACTGATCGATGCACAAGAGCAAATGTGTGAGCTGCATTCACTGCAAATAAATGAAGAAGAAAGTATATCAGACGGAACGGTTCACTGCAGTCCTTTCCTCACAAACCATTTTGTACATAAGCCAATTATTTGTAGGACTGCTTTTCATTCCATTCTCTTCTTTCTACTTGAATTGTCAGGAGAAATAAATCAGATTTGTCTGCGACCTCAAGTTGGTGGCTCTTTCTTTACTTTCTTTCTTTATATCTTGCCTTATTTTATTTTTTTTAAAGATACGACACATTTAATACAGGTTACCTTGATGTACATTCTGCTAGAGCAGGGGTGTCAAATATGACTTCATTGAGGACCGCATCAGGGTTGTGTTTGACCTTGGGGGGCTGGGGTGGGTGTGGCCAGGGTGGGCATGTCCAATATGACATCACTCATGTTGGGGGGGGCACCTGTGGCGGCCTGAGCTCCCTGACAGCAAAAATGGGCTCCCGAGCTCCGTTTTCTGCTGCAATGGCCTCCTGCAACTCTGTGCCAGTGAAAACGGAGCTCAGGAGGCCACGCATGGGCCTTGCAAGTTCCGTTTTTACTGACAGAGCACCGCAGGCAGGTCCTTCACTGTTTCCAGGGTGGCCCAGCGGGCCAGATCTAAGCATCCGTGGGCCGGATCTGGCCCCCAGGCCTTGCGTTTCGCACCCCTGTGCTAGAGAGAAGTTCCCTGAGGACAGGCTCCAGCATGAGTCCCAAAGCTCAGAAGACCAACCCAACTGGTCCCAGTGACCGACCCAGATTGGATCCTGCAACATTATCCTGGGACACGTATACTCGCTGTCAACTCATAAAATATTTCTCTGGTCTTTTTAGAGTTGCCAACAGAAAGGGAGGGAGACGCAATGCGGCAACTTGCAAACCAAAAGTGCATTCCATAAATGTTTTCAAAGATAGTAACTAGGTGACGGAAGTTTCTGCCATGCAAAATTCTAACTGGAGAGCATGATTGATGACTCTTGGCTATGGATATGTCCCATTGGAGAATATGAATTATGATACACCCAGGTGGGGGGGGAAACCTGGATCAAGGGTGACAATGAGTGATGTGTCTCAGAGTCGGCTACACCCAGACAGTGCCGGACATGTTAACTCCCAATAAATCATCTTTAAGTTTTGGAAGTTTGGCTCGAGACTCATGATTTAAATGGGGGTAACTGCCGGAATACTGACACTCATCTTTATTTGTGATATAGCCTTGATGTACAACCATTCGTTTGGTGATCGTTCAAAGTTACAATGGGACTGAAAAAAGTGACGTATGACCTTACGACCATTGAAGCATCCCCAGGGTCACAAGATCAGAATTTGGCTGCTTGGCAACTGGCTCCTACTTATGACAGTCACAGTGTCCTGGGGTCACGTAATCATCTCTTGCAACCTTGTGGCAAGCAAAGTTCAATGGGGAAGCCAGATTCATTTGAGAATGGTGTGACTAACTTACTAATTGCAGTGATTAACAACTGTGGCAAGAACGGTTGTAAAACTCACTTCAAAACTGTCTCATTTAGCAACAGAAATTTTGGGCTCAGTTGTGGCTGTAAGTTAAGGACTACCAGTACTCCTTCTTATTTTCTCCAGAAGACAACGACAATTCTGTGAGACACAGTAACTAACCCAAAGTCACCCAGTCGGCTTTTATGCCTAAGATGAGACTAGAACTCACAGACTCCTGGTGATTGACCCAAAATCACCCAGTCAGTTTTATGCCTAAGGCGGGACTAGAACTCACAGTTGGCTTTGCCCTGATGATTGGCCCAAAATCACCCAGTCAGTTTTTATGCCTAAGGCGGGACTAGAACTCACAGTCCCCTGATGATTGGCCCAAAGTCACCCAGTCGGCTTTTATGCCTAAGATGAGACTAGAACTCACAGACTCCTGGTGATTGGCCCAAAGTCACCCAGTTGGCTTTTATGCCTAAGATGAGACTAGAACTCACAGACTCCTGGTGATTGGCCCAAAGTCACTCAGTTGGCTTTTATGCCTAAGATGAGACTAGAACTCACAGACTCCTGGTGATTGGCCCAAAGTCACCCAGTCAGTTTTTATGCCTAAGATGAGACTAGAACTCACAGTCCCCTCATGATTGGCCCAAAGTCACCCAGTCTGCTTTTATGCCTAAGATGAGACTAGAACTCACAGACTCCTGGTGATTGGCCCAAAATCACCCAGTCAGTTTTTATGCCTAAGGCGGGACTAGAACTCACAGTCCCCTGATGATTGGCCCAAAGTCACCCAGTTGGCTTTTATGCCTAAGATGAGACTAGAACTCACAGACTCCTGGTGATTGGCCCAAAATCACCCAGTCAGTTTTTATGCCTAAGGCGGACTAGAATTCACAGTCCCCTCATGATTGGCCCAAAGTCACCCAGTCGGCTTTTATGCCTAAGATGAGACTAGAACTCACAGACTCCTAGTGATTGGCCCAAAGTCACCCAGTCGGCTTTTATGCCTAAGATGAGACTATGCTTTCATGCAGAAGGCACAGGGGTGGGCTGCTGGAGGTTCCCAGAGGTTCGTGAGAGCCCCTAGCTAAGATTCTGTGCAGTTCAGAGAACCCCCAAATCCCACTCCTGGGTGGCCCCGCCCACCCCTCCCCGCCCGTCCCAGGACTCCCCATGCAGCCCATTTTGGATGCAGGTAAGTGCAGGGCCCATGAGAAGGTTCAGGGAGGGCGAAAAATGGGCCTCCTGGAAGTTCAGGAAGACCAGAAATGGTCCTGTTTCCAGCTTCTAGAGAGCCTCCGGAGCCCGGGGAGGCCGTTTTCACCCTCCCGGTGGCTTGAGGAAAGCCTCCGGAGCCCGGGGAGGGCAAAAACACACCACTCTCCAACGTGGTACAGGAGACTGACTAGGCTACACCCACCAGCAACCAGGCAGAGAACCCTTTGCTAAAATTTTTGAAGCCCACTCCTGGTAAGGCAGGACTAGAACTCACAGACTCCTGAGGATAGGCTCAAAGTCACCCAGCCAGCTTTCATGTCTAAAGTGGGATTAGAACTCACACTCTCCCAATTTGTAGCCTAATGCCTTAACCCCTAGACACAAACTGGGTCTCTTTTGAGCCCTATTAACAACAATAGAAACCAGTTGCACCCTCGAACCAATGAATGCTATTTTTACTTCAGAGCTGGGGAGATTTGATCCTCAGATCCATTGGGAGTCACCTGGTTTTATTTGTTTTTTTCTCTTTTATCAAACCTTCATGCCCGCGTAGATGTGTGCGCTTATTAATTCATGTGTCCTAAAACAGCCCCATCTAAGCAAAATGCAATTACGGTTGCTGTCTGACAGATTCTGGGCTCCTTAGCATCCAACCCTGAAAAGATCAATACCCATCATTTCATACCCTGGAAAATTCAATAAGTAATTGCTCAATTTGCCACACAGCTACACAAACTGTAGAGATCTTTTGTTTGTTGGCCATCTGCTTGGTGGTGACAATATACATTCCCTCTTGGGTGTCTCTGTCAGCTTAACTGATTATACCAAAGCTGCTGGGTTCAAGGATCCAGCGACTGCCCTTGTGTTGGGAAACTAAAATGTTAGGATTTTTTTTCTCATGAGTGAAGTATCTCATCTGCATTTCTGGAAAGTTGGCGATGCTCACCAAAATACCAAGAGTATGAGAGAACATTATGGCCCTTTGCAATGAGCTGAGGTCATGTGATCACAATTCACAAAATGCTTTTTCCAGGAACCAGCCTTAATGACAAAAATGCCCCTTAGCAGACAATGGGTTCATTTAATGGCCATAGAAATCGCTTTAGAACTGTGGTATTCATTTAAGAACCACTGCTTTAAAAAAAACAAACATAAAATCTGTGAACTGATTTTAATAGATGACATAGTTTATGACTATCACAACTTATGACCATAATTGCTAGGCTCAATTATGGTCATAAATCAAGAACCACCTGTAAATCACAGGGATATCTGCTTGCTTTGGAGCTAACATGATGGCAAACCCAACATTGGTGGCTTACAAAATATAGCTCATGGTCTAACATGAAATGTAACACTAGCAGACCATGGTTTAATCAACAAACTAAGATTAAAGAAATCACCTAACATGTCAACCCAGAAAGGTAAATTCATATGTTTAACTCCCAGAAAGTCAGTTATATCTTCTTCCAAGGAGAGAACCAACTTAGAACTACAGAGAAATTTAGAACAATCAGTGGAACAGCTTGCCTCTAGAAGTTGTGGTGCTCCTCACAACGGAGGTTTTTAAGAAGAGATTGGACACCTATTTTTCTGAATTTGTGTAGGGTTTCCTGCTTGAGCAGGGGGTTGGACTAGAAGACCTCCAAGGTCCCTTCCAATTCTGTTATTGTAATCTCTAGTATTGGTAGAACTGCTGTCCCAGAAATCTTTAAACAAGCAAGATGGTCACTTTCAGAATCATTATCACATATATTCAACTTTGATTATCTTAGATGGTTGCCACTAAGAGTTTTCAATAGGACTTTGTACAAAGTTGTGAGACTTGACAACTGAAGCCAGATGGAGTCTTGCCAAGTTAGAGTATCAACCCTTCTTCCAACTGTGTTGGTTCCAGAGGCACCAAAATGTCATTACAGTCTAGTTCATAAATCTCGGCGTGGTTGGCATTTATTGATTAAAGCTCTGAGGTAAATTGATCAGTTGCTCTCCCTTCTCCTCTCTCTCTCTCTTTTGCCAGCAGGTTATTAAAATAATACAGTGGGATGTAATAAACTCCATATCAGTGACACATGAAGATAAGACTGGGGTCCTACTACAAATTTTGAATGTGGGCCAAGGAATGGTGCCCTTCAGCCACCATTTCACTTGCTACTTATTTATCGAGCAGAGTAATTTCAAGAATTTATCATTTGCCTTCAGTACTGGCTCAGAGTTTTTTCATTCAAAAATATCTACCATATTACACAGCTTATCCTAGAAGGTAGTATCAGAAGGGATTTCTGAATGTTAGCTTTAACTCTGAGTGCTGAGCTATTTTAGACCTATTTCCATTTACTTCCTTCTGCATAAAGGTTTTCTGTGTATAAAAAGTGAGCCTTAAAACAGTTGGTCCTACCAATTTTTTCTCAAACATGGGGTGAGAGGACTTTAAATCACACTTGATTGTCGTGACAAGTCCCTGCAGTGTTTTTGGCAAGGTTTTTCAGAAGTGCTTTGCTAGTTTCTTCTTTCTAGAGCTGAGACAGCGATAAAACAATGTTACCTGGATGATTTCCATAGAATCATAGGATTGGAAAGGAACCTTGGAGATCATCTAGTCCAATGATGGCGAACCTTTTTGTTGTGGTGCGCCAAAAGTGTGTGCGTGCATGTTAGTGCGCGCGTGCATGTGCCGGCACCCACAATCCAATGCGGCCCTTCTTCCCCTGCGTATGTGCACACAACACCTCCGCCCCACCCCCTTACCAGCACTGTGCATGCACGCGCCTCCCAGTTGATTTTTTGGCCTGTTTGAGGAAAGCCTCTGCAGCCTCGGGAGGCCAGAAAATGGGCCTTCCGGAAATACAGAAAGTGCCTCCAGAAGGCCTCTGCAGCCTGAGGCAGGCTGTTTTTGCCCTCCAGAGGTTCGAGGGAAGCCTCTGCAGCCTCGGGAGGCTGAAAATGGGCCCGTTTTGGCACTTCCGGTATTTCCAGAAGGCCCATTTTTCAGCCTCCTGAGGCTGTAGAGGCTTCCCTCGAGCCTCCGGGAGGGCGAAAATGGCCTCAAACTGACCAAAAATCAGCTGGGAGGTGCGCGTATGCTCAGTGCAGGTAAGTTTGGCTGGGGCTCATGTGCTACACAAATGGCTCTGCGTGCCATAAGTTTGCCATCACAGATCTAGTCAAAACCTGCATCCAAGGGTCTTTATACAGTTCCAGTCAAGTGGTTGTCCAATCTTTTCTTGAAAACCTCTAGGATGAAGCACCCATATCTCAGGGATATCTAACCAAGGTTTCCCTCACTCTAGGAAGGTTCAGTATAGCATTTGCTAGTCAGCTAACTAAGGTATGTAGGAAGCACATCGCAATAGTAATGGGGGATTTCAACTACCCTGACATCAACTGGGAGACAAACTCTGCACCAAGTGGAAGATCCAACACATTCATAACAAACCTAGCAGACAACTTTGTTTCCCCAAAAGTAGAGAAGGGAGCAAGGGGATCAGACATATTGAACTTAATTCTCACTAACAGAGATGAAATGATGGAAGGTGTTGAAGCTACAGGAACCTTGGGGGCAAGTGATCATGCAATATTGGAATTCAACATTATGCACGCACAAGTAGTTGAAGAAAGTCAAACTAGAATCTTGGACTTTAAGAGAGCTAATTTCAATAAACTCAGAGAGAGCTTGGGAAGGATTCCATGGATGAGAATCCTCAAGGGGAAAACAACTCAAGAAGCTTGGGAAATTTTGAAAAGTGAGATTATAAAAGCCCAGTCTAGCACAATACCAATGAAGAAGAAAAATAACACCTCTCAAAAGAAACCAGCATGGCTGCATAAAGAACTCTCTGACAAATTGAAAGACAAAAAGGACAAGTATAAAAAGTGGAAAGAGGTGTAAATAACTAAGGCAGAATATCAACAAATAGCCTGAGCCTGTAAAGATGAAGTGAGCACACTCACCACTAACAACCAGTTGAACCTCCTAGTGTTTTATTTTTATTTATTACATCTATTTATTAAATTAATCAGCCCAACAAGGAGCATGATGGCTTTCATGGTTAGAATGTTAGGTCGGAGGTTAGCAAACTCATGTTTGAGACCCAAGTGCTGCCAGGAGGTGGGGTGAGCTCCTGTCCTTCATTCCAGCTCCTGCTGGGGACATGAAAGGAGCCCTCAACTGGTGTCGCCTCAGGGAAAGGTGACGTCACCAGCTAATCTTTTCAACACTTTGGTTCTTCTCAGACAAATGGGATGCAATGTGATCAGCCCAGGGGTGGGATGCAAATTTTTTAACTTACAGATTCTGTGGACGTGGCTAGGTGACTGTGGCCGGGGTAGTCATGTGACTGGGTGGGTGTGGTTTTTCTTTTTTGCCTCCTGGGCCTCAGGGAAGCCTCCTGGGCAAAGCAGTACAACAGCGAGGGGGGATCAACTGTGCCGCGTGGTATAGATTAACTAGAAAGCAAGAAATCCAACAATTTCCTGCTTTCTAGCTAATTTAAATCGTGCGGCACAGCTGATCTTCGGAAAACAGCTGATTGGTGGGGGAAAAAAAGAAATACCTTGATGATTGGAGTGAACCGGTTCATTCCCAGCTGATCTTTGGAGCTACCGGTTCTCCTGAACCAGGCCGAACTAACAGAATCCCACCCCTGGATCATCCCAACACCATAACAACATCATACAACAATAGACTTATTACTGAAGCAAGAGAGATACATATAGGAAACCTATAACGCCTCCAAAAGAAGAGGAAAAGCCATTCCTTCTGAAAACAATACAACACACTGGATGTACCACTTGACTTAACCCAAGACCTGCAGAAACAAGAAGGTTTTAAGGACTTTTTGAAGCTGGCTCAAAATGGGAGGCAGGTGGATCTCAAGGAGAATATTGTTATAAGGGGTAGTTGCTGCCATAGAAAAGCCAAATTTCCTACTCCCTTCAGGTGCCACTGTTTAATGGGTGAGACCTTGAGCACCCCAATTCTGAGCTCATACAAGACATGTAACCAAATGTTGGGCTCTCAGCAACACAGCCATATTTACAGATGTTTGCAACTTCTTGCAGTCACATGTCCACATTTTACAATGGTTTCACCTCCCCAAAAAGCACTTCCTTCCAATTTTCAGCAAAGCCACATCTGCAGTGAATCCTTGGTTTGCTTAGCGACTGAAACATTTGCTTAACGAACACTGAAAAAAATGTTGTAAATTGAATCCCCTTTTTAATTCATCAACCATTATCTCTGAAAAAACAATTTCCTTTCAACATTTACTATTTCCGTATTTTTTTATTTTATGCACCTGTTTCTTACTCCTCCCCCTCTTTTCCCCATATCTTTTCTCATTCCAGTTTATATCCCTCTCTTTCTTAATATCTTCCTTTCCCCTTTTCTGCTAGGTCTTTCTGCCTTTCCTGACTTCACAGGTATTCCCCCTTTTGATTGCCTTCTTAAATCTCAACTTTTTAACCTTCCTTCTTTCCCCACTTCTTTGTAGTGTTCTTTGTGTTAATTGTCTATTTAAAATGTCTTCTCCTTGAATCGACTCCTCCTCCTCTGAAGCTCTTTCTTCTTGTTCTTCAATCGCCATTTCCATTTTTTCTAACACAGAGCAAAGTGATTCGCCTCCTTCCTGTAATAATTCTCTCATATTTTTAAGTTCCATTTTTAATTCCCGAAGAGATATCATCATTACACACTCTTATATTTTTTGATCATTATACTTCCTTTTGCAGACTTCTTCTAGAATAGTACTTTTCTAATTTGGCTACTTTAAGACATTTGGACTTCAACTCCTAGAATTTCCCAGCCAGCAATGAGGAATTCTGGGAGTTAAAGTCCACCTGTCTTAAAGTGGCCCAGTTTAAGAAACACTGTTGTAGAACGTCAAGTCTGCACTGGCAGCCAATCACAGCATCGCTTTTACATAACCAGTTCAGGTTCTCGGCGAATGGCTAAACAGGTAGTTTAACAACTCCTCTGTGTTCACCTGAGTTGTGTTCTTTTCCCATGTCACACTCATTTTCTTTGGACTCAGTACAGCATCTTCTACTAAAAGGGCCTTAGGGAATCATCTATGTCTTTCATCTCCAGGAAGCACCAGAGGTGCCCGAAATGAGGAGCAAGAAACCTAAATTAGAGGATGATTAAGAGGCTGTTCTGTTTTCCCAGGAGCTTTGACATCCTTCTGAAAGAACCTAAATTGAAAAGCTTTCCTTTTCAAGGAGGAGAGTGAGTGGAAAACCAAGCAGATTAGCAGCCATTTCCATCCGAAGGATTATCCTCCAGAGATCAACTGCCTGAGCAGCAAACCTGTGAATCTCTAAGAGAGAGAGAGTAAAAAAGATACAGAGGTAGTCCTCAATTTATGGCCACAATTAGGCCAAATTTTTTGTGGTTTAAGTGAGATATTGCTTAAGCGGATTTTGCTCCATTTTAGGACTTTTCTTGCCACAGTTGTTATAAGGGAATCACTGGAGTGGATAAGTTAGTAGCACATCTGTTAAGGGAATCAATGTGATGACCAAAACTGGATGCAGTATTATAGGTGTGGTCTGTTAATGCAACCTATCATTGCACTCGCTTTTTTGATGGCTGGATTTATTTCAGCCTTCTTCCATCTGGGCAAAATCCAGACTGTGCAACTTCCACTAATACTGAGAGTATTTATACCAAGACAAATTCCTTGTGTGTCCAATCACACTTGGCCAATAAAGTATTCTATTCTATTCTATTCTATTCTATTCTATTCTATTCTATTCTGTTCTGTTCTGTTCTGTTCTATTCTGAATAAGAATTCTATTCTATTCTATTCTATTCTGTTCTGTTCTATTCTATTCTGAATAAGAATTCTATTCTATTCTATTCTATTCTATTCTATTCTATTCTATTCTATTCTATTCTATTCTATCCTATTCTGATAGGATTCCCCAGCCAGCATGGCTAAGAATTCTGGAAGTCGAACTTTTATACCTCTGAATTTTATACCTCTGAAGGTTGAAGAAAATAGATTCCTTTAATGTTTTCTATTGGGGATGCACCTTTATATACTGATCCTATTGCAAAGCTGAGGATTCCTGGGTTACCACGAGCCGATACCAGGATTTATTCACATAAAGTGATTGTCTCTGGGTTGGCTCTTATTATCTTGTCAAATTTATTTCTCAAATTTATATTGGACTTGCTTTGGGCCTTCTGCCCACCAAACTTACTTTGAGACCACCAATAGCAGGAATAAATTATGTTCATTTTCCCTAGCTCAAGTTTTCAAATCACACGCGTTCTCTCTATTTAGATCAGGCACAAAGCAGATAATAAATCAAACTTCTATGAATAATAACAGCCTACATTGCTGTTTGGCATTATAATAAAGCTCCCTTGTAACACTATTCTGTTACTGCTTCTTCCCATCTGGCCCTAAGAGATGGGATGTTTGTATTCACAACAGGGAATTAACAGGGATCTCTTCCTGTTCAGCATTAAGCCTGGGCTCCAATAATAATAATAAAAAAAGGTTGTTTGTGATTATGATACTGAATGCAGACAATCAGTCAAAGAAGACAACGTCAAAAACTAGAAATCTACCTAAAAGGGAAAGCAGTGGCAATGCGGAAGATCGTTGTTATTCTGAGAAATTTAGCGATTTCTCCTTCATGTTAAAAAAAAAGTTTACAGTACATTCCGAGCTAGCCTGCGTGGTTTATTTCACTCTTGTTTACGGAATAAAAGGAGAAAGGGGAGTGGGATTCATTGTCTAGGTTTTGAAATGATTGCAAGCCAAAGCCTATGAAAAAAAACATGGTAATTTTATTTTGCTGCTTTGCAGAGAGGATGCAACACGCACACACAGCTACATTGGACCTTAAATTATCAATATACTTTCTTTATATTCCCAATCTCCATCATTGATTTACCTTCCACCATTTCCTCATTGGCTAAGTACTCAGGCCATCATAATCTATCCAAGTTGCCTAAAATGAATACATTTTTCCCTGCCCCTTATTAACAATTTATGTCTAATAACTATTATTGAACCATGGTGGCACAGTGGTTAGAGTGCAGTACTGCAGGCTACTTCTGCTGACTGCCAGCTGCCTGCAATTTGGCAGATCGAATCTCACCAGGCTCAAGGTTGACTCAGCCTTCCATCCTTCTGAGGTGGGTAAAATGAGGACCCAGATTGTTGGGGGCAATATGCTGACTTTAAACCACTTAGAGAGAGCTGTGAATCACTGTAAAGTGGTATATAAGTCTAAGTGCTATTGCTATTAGTTTCTGGGGTTTGTCTCTACTTGCCAGCAAATTCCAGCTAAACCAATTCTGATCATATGAAGGGCCTCTCATCCCTCTGTCCCAGTGGTGGGCTGCAAATTTTTTAACAACCGCTTCTCTGGTTGGGTAGGCATGGCCAGTTGGTCAAGTTACTAGGTGGGTGATGCCACTCCCCTCAAAGGAAGAGGTAAGGTTTGCCCAGTTGGGGCTAATCTCACCACTGGCTGGCCCCACTGCTGCCCATTTTTGGACTGTTTTTGGCCTGTTTTGGGGGCATTTTCAGGGCATTTTGGGGGCATTTTCAGGCTGTTTTTGGCCCAGAAAACAGACTGAAAATGGCCCCAAAATGGCCTGAAAATGGCTTGAAAATCAGTCTGAAAAATGCCCCACCAAAAAAGGTTGTTTTTGGGCCAGTTTTCTGACCATTTTTGGCCCAAAAAACTGACTAAAAATGGTCCAAAAACAGGCCACAAAATGGGCGAGGGTGGGGCCAGCTGGTGGTGGGATTTGCCGGTTCACCGAACTGCACCTAATCTTAACTATCGGCCTGCCAGAACCAGTGCGAACTGGCAGCAGCCCACCTCTGCTCTGTCCTACATGCATCTTTGAGCTCAAGCAACATTTATGAGATCAGATAAATGCACAGTGTTTTCTTCTCAAGGTTTAGGATGTCCTTCTACAATTTCTGTAAAAGCAACCCTCCTTTCTCCTTTCCCACAGGGGGATCTTCACATAGCTTCATAGCTTTTCTTACTGGAAAAGTCTCAGACTGTCCATTTCAATCAGGTGCCATCCAGTCAACAGCTGGTCTTGCGATCTCCTAACCACAGGCAGGGCCATGAAGTCCTGGTACCAGGTTTTGATAGAAAACCTTGGGATTGTTATCAATTGGGAGCGTCTCCAAGCTAGAAACTGGGGACTGTGCCTCCTGACCACCCTTGGGTATCTTTGCTATGTTTATTAAGGAGTTCCCAGCAGCTTGTATGAGACTTGGGTATTATCTTGCATGGTATGCATGGTTTTTATGTTATGCTCTTCAATCAGTTTGCTTGAGCTAATCATAATGTCAACTCGTAAAGAATTCCTATGCCTATTTTCGAGTTGCCATAAGTGTGGGGGGAAACCAGAAGTACATTCCATACATATCTTACAAAGGTTGTAACTAGGCTACTGGATCTTCTGCCTGCAAAAATCCTTCATTGGAAAATGTGATTGATGACACCCAGCCCTTGAACGTGCTTCATTGGAGAATCTGATTGATGACCAACCTTGGTGGAGGGGTGAAACAGAGCCATAGGTAACCATAAATCACATGTGTCAGAGTTGGCTTCAACCGGGATAATGCCAAGATGTTGCTCCTAATGAATCTTTTGGATTCTTTTGAAGCTTGGCTCAAGGTTCATGATTTAATTAGGCCACTCGCCAGAACTCTGACAGCAAGACCTTCTCCACCAACTGGAATGGTCATTGAGGGGTTCGGTGTTTGTCTGTTGCCTGTTTCTTATAGGTTTGCACCGCTTTAACTAATGCTTTTATAACGTTCTCCCAAGTTGCTTTCAGTGTTGACATCCAAAGTTTAACTCTCTTTTTTTACTGGTGTGTTGTATGTTCATTCTCTCTGGATCCAAAAGAATCAATTGCCTGAGCACTTGATCACTGCCCTGACTCTTGGCAAAACCCTGGTTCTATAACAGGATTGGCAAGGCTGGAGAAGAAGGACCTGACTGCAGTCACTCGTTTACTCCGCAACATACAGTGTTTAAATTGTTCTAAGAAGATTTGTTTGCATCCAAGGCCCTCACTCTGTTGTTGTTCTGTACAAAGAATTAACATACTTGCAAACCCCGCGCTGCGATTGGCTAAAGCGCGCGGCAACCGGATTGGTCGGGCAAGCCGCCCGGATTAGTCGTTAAGAATCTCCCGCTATTGGTCGAGCCAAGAGCGGGAGATTAACGATGTCATTGGCCGCGGACCGCCGCGGCTTGGAAATAAAAGCCGGGGTTTTTCCTTCCTTTCCCCAAGCATGTACTGGAGCACAATAAAGAGCTGAACTTTGTCACGGACTCCGAGCCTCCTTCCTGCGCCGGACACGACACTGGCGACGAAGGTGGGATCCAAGAAGGAACCACCAAGCACGTGTCCGGAGGAAGACAAAGACCAACACGATGGCCGGCCTCACTCCGCCCGCACAATTCAACCCGACTGCCGAGGACTGGGAATCGTACGCTGATCGTTTCCAGATGTACCTCGAGAGTAACAACTTGAAGGATGCCAACGGAAACAAGAAAAGGGCTGTTTTCCTGACACACTGCGGGCCCGCAGTGTTCAAAATGGCGAAAGCCCTCGCCAAACCCGCCGACGTAAAGACGATGGACTGGGCCGACCTTGCGCCATTGCTAAAAAACCACTACGCTCCTACCGTGCCCATCCTCATCCGACGAGACGAATTCTACCGGCGGAATCAGCGACAGGGAGAGCATAAGCGACTTCATAGCCGCTCTAAGGGACCTCGGGGGTTTGTGCGAATTCCATGAACTAGACGACGTCCTCCGAGACCGCGTGGTCCTAGGTCTCCGGGACCAGGCGCTGAAAAGCCGTCTAATGGCAAGGGGACATCAGTCTCGATGTCGCCCTGGCAGAAGCGTCCGCCGCCGAAGCCACCAAGAAATCGGCAGCTCGACTACGGAAAGCGGAGAACGGGGACCGCACCGACAACCCGAGGCTAACCGCCGAGAAACCGCCACACACCATGGCGACCTGGACTCCGCCTCGGACACCCCAGACGAAGGAGAAGAAGAAGGCGTCCATCGGCTCCAGACACGACGAGACCAACGAGGTCGTAAGTCGGGGACCCAGTGTGCGGGTGCGGGGCAACCACTACCGAGCAGACTGCCGTTTTTCGACGCGACCTGTCGAATTGCAACAAGAGGGGCCACATCGCCCGAGTCTGCCGGCCGGAAAAATTACAGCCCCGACGCCGAGAGCCGAGCAACCGGCAGCGAGACAACACCTCCCCAGGAACCGAGAGCACCAACCCGACACTCGTTGGAATAGGGACAGCGGGGCCGGCGAAACGGGGAGACCAACAGAGGAGGAAACCCACCAGACACTCACAATTGGCCACGCCGAGACCAACGATACCCGTAAGGTCTACGTGGAAGTAAGCATCGAGGCGAACTTTGCCGCATGGAGGTGGACTCCGGGTCCTACCTTTCCATGATCGCCTGGGAAGAAATCAAGCGACTAGTACCAAATCTCCACAAGGCTGAGCTAGAGAACCAAAGATTGATAGTCAAAGACTACCAAGGGAACCGCATCCCCGTCATCGGGACCGGACAGTTCAACGTAGCCTTCAAGGACCGCACCGCAAAACTTCCCATCACAATAGTGGACCGGAACCGACCAAGCCTCCTGGGACTCCAATGGTTCGCGCCATTGGGCATCGGGGTCACCGGGATAAACCGCACTGAGGAAACCGACTGGGAACAGCAGCTGGCTAAGGACTTCCAGGAAGTATTCGACGGCACCTTAGGCAAGTACAGGGACCCCTATCTCTTTCAGTTTAGACCCAAACGTCAACCCCATCCGCCTAAAGCCGAGGCGGGTGCCTTTCGCGCTTCGGGGAAAATAGGCGAGCAGCTTGACAAGCTCGTCAAACAGGGGTTCTGCAGCCAATTGATCACGCCCGGTGGAAGACCCCAATAGTCACCCCAGTTAAGCCAGACGGGTCAATAAGGATTTGTGGGGACTATAAGGCCACCCTCAACTGCGCCCTGCAACAAAGCGCATACCCGTCCCAGTCGTGCAACATCTACTTCACTCACTGGGGGGCAAAGTCTTCGCGGCTCGACCTGGCACAAGCCTATCAGCAGCTGCCGGTCGATGACGAAACCGCCGAAGCACAGACTATTGTTACCCACCGGGGGCGTTTCGTTGTAACCGACTCCAGTTTGGAGTCAGCGTGGCCCCGGGGATTTTTCAAAGCCTCATGGAGAGACTCCTACGAGGAATAAAAGGGGTGGTCCCTTACTTCGATGACGTACTAGTATCAGCAACCAACCGGGAAGAACTAGAGGGTCGCCTAAGGGAAGTACTAGAGAAATTCAAAGGGGCCGGTTTAAAAGTGAAAAGGGAAAAATGCCAACTGTACACAGAGAAAGTCGAGTTTCTGGGATACCTCCTAGACCGACATGGCATCCACCCGACCAGGGACAAAGTAAAAGCCATCAAGGAAGCCCCGACCCCCAAAAACAAGACAGAGTTACAGGCATTTCTGGGACTACTCAATTTTTATAACGTGTTCTTACCCCAAAAGGCAACCGCGGCGGAGCCCTTGCATAGGCTACTGGATAAAACAACAAAATGGTCCTGGGGGACGCGTGAGGAAACCGCATTCAGGAAAACAAAAGACCTGCTAACCTCGGACGCCGTCCTCATACAATACAACGAGACTCTACCCCTTACCGTCACATGCGACGCCTCACCTTTTGGCGTCGGTGCCGTCCTCAGCCATACCCTAACGGACGGAAAAGAAGCACCCATTGCATTTTTCTCAAGAACACTTAGCAAGCCAGAAAGAAACTACAGCCAACTAGACAAGGAAGCCCTTGCCATCGTCGCAGCCGTAAAGAAATTCCACGAGTATCTTTACGGCCGTCGATTCACAATTATCACAGATCACAAACCGTTGCTAGGAATCCTGGCGGGAAACAGGGCCACACCGAACATCATATCCCCCAGGATGACAAGGTGGTCCGAATTCCTCGCCGCTTACGACTACCGGCTCATACACCGCCCCGGTAAGACAATCACCCATGCAGACGCACTAAGCCGTTCACCATTACCCGACCTCGACGACGACCCAGCACCCACGACGACCACCCTCAGCATAGAGGCGCTACCCGATCTGCCCATAACCGCGTCAGACATTGCCCGAGAAACAAATAAAGACAAACGTCTGGCGCAGGTATTGCACTGGGTAGAGAAAGGGTGGCCGGAAAAAGACAACGACGAATCATTCAAACCCTTCAGAAACAGGCAAACCGAACTATCGCTACAGAAAGGTTGTTTGTTATGGGGGGACAGGGTGGTCGTACCAGAGAAGTTGCGAGGTAAAGTGTTAAAACTTCTGCATGACGGGCACCCAGGCATCGTACGAACAAAAGCCTTGGCCAGAAGTTACGCGTGGTGGCCAGGCATAGACAAAGAAATTGAAGGGTGGGTGGCCAGGTGTTCACGCTGCCAAGAAACCAGACCAAATCCCCCTGCCGCGCCAATATTAGAATGGGAGACCCCCAGGGGACCATGGTCTAGAGTACATATAGATTTTGCCGGTCCCACAAGGGGGCACACATTCCTCATCACGGTGGACGCTTACTCCAATTGGCTGGAGGTAGCGACATGAAAACCACCACAACTGAAGCCGTCACCAGGGTACTAAATAAACTGTTCGCGACCCACGGCCTTCCTGATGTCGTCGTGTCGGACAACGGGCCCCAATTCACCTCGCTGGAATTCGAAAAATTCCTAGCAGAAAAGGGCATACGACACGCCTTGACAGCGACGGCTCATCCGGCGGCCAACGGTAGGGCAGAACGGATGGTCCAATTCACAAAGAAAACCATCCAGAAAATCGAGCACGGGAATATACAGGAAAAAATAAACAAACTGCTTCTAATACAACATATAACCCCTAACACGACAACAAACAAAAGCCCGGCAGAATTACTGATGGGGAGGAAACTAAGGTCCCCACTTGACAGACTGCACCCCACATACAACCCGGAGAAGCCCCCGGACTCATCAAGCAAACACCGGGCATTTAAACCAGGCGATGCAGTCTACGCAAAAACCTTACCGGAGACCCACTATGGGTACCGGCAACTATAACCCAAATAACAGGTCCCCATTCATACAGACTACAAACAACGGACGGACAAGCATGGAAACGCCACATAGATCAGTTAAGATCTCGAATAAAAAACACAACCGACACGCAAGCAAACACAGACAACCCCATTAACACTAACCAAGGGGGAGGGAAAATACAGGGGACCAAGAAAGAATAGAACACAACCAACTATACTCACCAGATATCAGCCAACTCGAAGCCGCACCAGGGAGAAGCAGCCAAGCCAGCTCGACCAGCCCGGAAAGACCAAGCGGGAGCGGCAAAAGCCGCAGCTCGACCAACCCGGGTAGACCGGGAGGGGAGCTGCAGCAGCAGGCCCACACTCCAGACGATTCCATCAAATAGACTGAGAGCAACAAAAACCCCGACCGAACAGGCCGGGAACCAGGAAACAACTGACCTGCGCAGGTCCAGTAGACAAGTACGGAGCCCCGCCTACTTACGGGACTACGTTGCGTAGGAACGAACCAAGAGGGGAGGGGTGTTCTGTACAAAGAATTAACATACTTGCAAACCCCGCGCTGCGATTGGCTAAAGCGCGCGGCAACCGGATTGGTCGGGCAAGCCGCCCGGATTGGTCCGTTAAGAATCTCCCGCTATTGGTCGAGCCAAGAGCGGGAGATTCGAAACGATGTCATTGGCCGCGGACCGCCGCGGCTTGGAAATAAAAGCCGGGGTTTTTCCTTCCTTTCCCCAAGCATGTACTGGAGCACAATAAAGAGCTGAACTTTGTCACGGACTCCGAGCCTCCTTCCTGCGCCGGACACGACAGTTGTGGTTAGCCAGCAGCAGGTGCAGACGGCTGAGGAGAGTGAGGACTCAGATGAGGGGCCAGGACCATTAGGGAGTGGACTGCTGCCTTCAGAGATTGTGGGGGCTGGCAGCAGCGATGAAGAGGTTCCCGAGGAGCCTGTGCCAAGTGTGCGTGCGCGCAGGATTCCTCATAGAAAAGAGCAGTTACAACAGCATGGGTGACTCGGGAGTAAGGCTGCAAGGTAATGGCCCCTCCTTCAAGAAGATAAAAGCCAGCTGTGAAACGAACGTACTTTGCAGAAGGCAAAGACATTTTGAAACTCCAGCCTCGTGGACATTCCAGTATCCTGAGTTTGTATTTGAAGATTCTTGTATTGCAAATTATTTCTTGTCTGTTATCTTTTGGCAAGTCTCGCAAGTTTGGCAAGGCCTGTGCTTATAACAGCTAATTATTTTGCAAAAGCATTACAAGGTTTCCGTTCCTTTTGGATTGTGTTTGATTTGTTGGAAAAGGGCGTGGATCAGAACACATTCCAGATTTCAGTGAGAAATAGAAAATATATGAAGAATAGGTTGCAGGAAATGGGTATGTCTGATCGAACGAAGAGAAAGGCTAGGAGTTACATGATAGCAGTCTTCCAATATTTTAGGGGCTGTCACAAACAAGAGGGGAACAACCTATTCTCCAAAGTACCTGAAGGCAAAACAAGAAGCAACGGAAATTAATCAATGAGAGAAGCAACCTAGAACTAAGGAAACATTTCCTGACAGTGAAAACAGTCAATGGAATGGCTTGTTTCCAGAAATTGTGGGTGCTCCATCACTGGGGGCTTTCAAAAAGAGATGAGACAACCACTTGTCTGAAATGGTGTAGGGTTTCCTACCTAAGCAGGGGGTTGGACTAGAAGACCTCCAAGATCCCTTCTAACTGTGTTTTTCTATATTTCAATATCTGGTTATGAATATTGTCAAGATATCGGACCTCGCCAGAGCGCGAGACAAACGCTGAAGAAAAAGAAGAAGAAGAGGTTATGAATATTGTCAAGATGAATTACAAGTGCATTCTTTATGTTTGCAAATGAGCGAGAGTTTCTAGCAGTGATCATAGAAGCCAACAAATTGAACAGTGGACATTCCAGAAATTAAATTCTTATAATCTGAAAATTCCACCAAGAAAAAGAATTAAGTCAAAAAAAAACAAACCTTGAAGTTTTCAACCCGATGACTGTTCTTTCTGAAAAGGGTTCCTGGATCTGATTTCCAAAGGAGAACATCCTTGCAAGAATTAGGAAAGAAGAACCCAGAGAGTGGTATATTATGTTAAAAGAATACCTGAGATTCTCTCTCTTTGTACAAGCAAATCAACAAGTGAAGAAAGGAAGCTCTTTTATAATAAGCCAGATTTTTCTACTTCTTCTACTTCTAGACAAATACAGCATTGTCCATTCACTTGGCAAGAGCTTTCTTGAATTTTGGGCCAAAAAGGTATTTCCTATTGCTGATTTGACATTTCAAGAGAAACCCCAAGCGTGAGAGACTTTCTGCATAAAAAAGTTTACTTTTTTATTCCAAGAGGCCTCGAGTCAAAATTGGAACCCAGTTTGTCTTTGTTGTGATGCCACCTGGTATTCATAAGATTGACACCTGGTCTGAAAAAGAATCCCATTTTTGTCTCAAACAAGATTCTGCTGACAAAGATGCTTAATTTTGCATGTAACGAAAAGAGACTTTCCTTATCCCATTCCGGTTGGAGTAGAACATGTTTTGTGTTTGTGGGGAAAAGAATGCAGACAAAACACTGGGACAAAAATGACAAGAAATTATGTGCCAAGCTTGGGAAAAGAGTATCTTAAACCTCAGATAATCCTTGGGTGGGAAGTGAGGATCTACAAGAAGATTTGTGGGGGGAAAGTCCATTCAATTTTGGGTGATTTGATGGAGTGGGTTAAAAAGTTTGGTGCTTCTCTCCTTGATTAGTTTCCATCCATTGTTTCTTGTCCTGCCTTCAGGTGCTTTGGAGAATAACTTGACTTGTCACAATGGCTTCCCACAAACAAAGCATCTAATGGGGTTCCTAATGTAGAAAGTTAGCACCCACCCCTCTCCTAGAAGAATGAAATGTTTTAGGAAATACTAAAAAAGACAGGATATTATATTTCCCCTAAAGGAGAAATAGAAATCTTCAGGGAGACAGAAACTTAGAGCTTCGGGCCCAGGCAGATATCTGGTGCCCATTAAGAAGGACTGGGTCAGCCTATCTACAAGACAAAAGACCTTTGGCTCCAGGGTGATGGGATTAAGACATGACACTACAGGACATTATAGGCTTATCTATCAGCAGAGCTCACCACATTGCAAAATCACCTGTGGACATTGCATCACCCTCCAGGCTTCAACCAAACTTGATTCAGACAAACATGACCCCACATAGCCCCATGGGAGTCTGACTATAGCCAATAGAATACATGCTCTTGCCACAGGAACAGGAAGCTGAAGGGCAAGGCCCAAGAGAGGGTATAAATAACCCTCACTCTCCACTCCATGTGGTCAGCTGCCCAGGACCACAAACCCATGTGGTCCTGTCTATCAATAAACCATCTTTCCAATCAGCCTCTATGTTTCCAGTTTCTTTCTCTCCACTTGGAACTGAACCCAGATGGATATTACTCCCAACACTTTAGGGTACATGAAGATGAAAATGGTAGCACTACATAAAATCCATAATGCCAATTTAAAATAGTAATTTACGTTTAGTGCCAAAACTGATAATAATATGTCACTAGAAAACTGTTGTGGAAAATGACAGTTGAATTGGGATAAGGACCTCGTAGTATGTTTAGAGTATCAGAGGAAATAAAAAGCAAACCATATTTCCATAATTGCATCTTTGTGATTCATTTTTTTCTTGATTTTTCAATACTTTATTGTGAATTAATTTTTTGGAGAGAACTAACCTATCTCCCTTTGACATTCAATTCTGCTAGGTAACATTTGCCACTGTCTTCCAAGCGAGGTAATTATTAGTTTGCTGTTCTGGGCATTTTCTTAATTAATGTCAAGCACATTCAAGACATCTTGACAAGGGGCAACAACTGGTTGACCTTCTCTGGATTTGCAAATGAAGCAGGATGAGGTTTGCTTGAACCTTAGATGCCAAACCCGTGAGATATACTACAGCAATAGTCTGCACTGGGAAATAATAATTTTACCATCTCTGAAAAATGCCATCATAAACTACTTCTATATTATTCTCAAGAATTATAATAAATATGTCACCGAGGACACCAGCTATCAAAACTCAAAGATTTCTAGTTGAGGGTTATTTCTTCCAGATTCTTAATTAAACATTTTAGATAAATGTTAGAGAGCAGAAGGTACAATTTACATTATATTTAAAGTATAGTTGCATTGATGGATCTTCCCTTTCTCTTTTTTTTAGTACTAAAAATTAGGACTCTGGGTACTTTGGATTTATTTTCTAAGACGGTGGTTTGTTTTTTTTAACCTTGGCAACTTTAAGATGGATGGACTTCAACTTCCAGAACCTGATTTCGAATTAACCCACATTCTGGATTTTCACAAGCCACTAGAGCATCGGTTAGCAAAACAGTTTGGACCAAACCACTTTGAGAGAAGAGAAAACATTGTCATTGATGGCAAGGAAACTTCTGTTAGAAGGTAAATCTATCTGGTTCAGTTCCAAGCTGGGAGAAAGATACTGGAAATAAAAAGGAGGCTGGAGGCCAATTGGAAAGAAAAGTCTATTTATTGATGAAGTAGAGTCACCAACCACATATGATATCAATAGTAGAGACCTTCAAATTTCTAGGTTCTATCATATCACAAGACCTACAATGGATACCTAACATCAAAAATGTCATAAAAAATGCACAACAAAGAATGTTCTTTCTGCGCCAACTCAGAAAGCTCAAACTGCTCAAGGAGCTGCTGATCCAGTTCTACAGAGGAATTATTGAGCCTGTCATCTGCACCTCTATAACTGACTGGTTTGGTTCTGCAACCGAACAAGACAGACACAGATTTCAGACAGTAATTAGGACTGCAGAAAAAACCATTATTATCAACCTGCCTTCAATCAAGGACCTGTATACTGCACGACTCAAAAAGAGGGCTGTGAAAATATTTACAGACCCCTCACAACCCGGACATAAACTGTTTCAACTCCTTCCCTCAAAATGACACTATAGAGCACTGCACACCAGAATAACTAGACACAAGGACAGTTTTATCCCAAATGCCATCACTCTGCTAAACAAATAATTCCCTCAACACTGTCAAACTATTTACTAAGTCTGCATTACTATTACTATTAATCCTTCCATCCTTCCTTTCACCCATCCCCTCCCACTTGTGAATGTATGACTGTAACCTTGGTCACTTGTATCCTTACGATTTATATTGACTGTTTCCTAGTATGATTTGATTGCCTATTTGTACCCTATGACTATTATTAAGTGTTGTACCTTATGATTCTTGACTATTGACGAATGTATCTTTTCTTTTATGTACACTGAGAGCATTTGCACCAAGACAAATTCCTTGTGTGTCCAATCACACTTGGCCAATAAAGAATTTGATTCTAGTCTATTCTGGGACAGCTGACCCAATGGTTGAATGGATGGATGGACCTTTACAGGTTTCTGTGACTTTGAAGTTTGAACTGTTCTGGGGGTTGTGCAATGAAAGGGCTTCCCACACTTTGAAAGTTGCATAGCTACCTCCTGTGCATGATTTGAATAAGCTGGTTGAGTGAAAACTTGTTCAATTGTTTGTATCAGATGCTGCCTCTGCCAAGCTCAGATACATTTGGATAATACCTCTTCTGCTTCTTCATCCTTGACAAACCTGCCTTCTTCTAGGCCAGAATAAAGAAATAAAAGCTAAAGCAATTACCCCAGGCCATCATTTAAAAACCAATCTCTGCTTTTTTTTTATTACAGGCCCAGAATTAACAGCTGTAAAACAAGGACCTGTTACACTGCGGTAACACTAGATAAATTTGCTGCTCTTCACTTGTCCATATATCTAGCAAATCTCTCTCTCTCTCTCTCTCTCTCTCCTGTGCTTTCTGCAGAACAGATGGCTCCCAAAGAAGGAAATAAAACAGTAAGAAAAGTTCTCGAGGATTGAGAGGGAAGATCAGCCCAGGCTCACCTTCTGGTTTTGGATGACATCTGGAGAAGCAGGAAATAAAATCTGAAAACAATTGCAATTCATACTTCACAGGAGATTCTTGCCATAACCATGGTTTTGCTTTGCTTTGCTGTGGTGTAACTTATGTAAAGCCAGACTATTCAGTTCGTTTTGTTGAGACAGACCTGGTTAGAAGTCTCCAGTTCATTTATTGGGGTTCTTATGTGCCTGAGTAGAATCAAGCATCGTTGAGGTTGATTCTTCAGATCCCAAAAGGACCTGGGAATGAATGCAGGACAGTTATGAGGGAAGAAAGAGAGGGAGGCAGGGATAGGAGGGAGGCAGGGAGGAAATGAAAAAGTGATAGGAAGAAGAAAGGAGGGAGGGAGGAGGGGACGAAGGAAGTGGGGGGAGGAAGGAAGGAGGGAGGGAGGGAGGGAGGGAGGGAGGGAGGAAAGGAGGGAGGAAACAAAAAAGTGATAGGTAGAGGAAAGGAAGGGAGGGAGGAAGGAAGGAGATAGAGCGGGATATGAGGAAGCAAGGGAAGAAGGGAGGGAAGGAAGGGAGGGAGGAGGGAGGAAGGGAGGAAAGAAAACAGTGATAGGTGAAAAGAAAGAAGGGAGGGAGGAAGGAATGAAAGAATATTTTTCTTGTAGGTTGACAGAACTTAAACCAGTTCTTGCCTTGTTGCTTACAACCACAACATTTGCTTAATAACTGGAATTGGGTATCTCTAGTTTAAGGAAAAGAAGGGCTAGGGGTGATATGATAGCAGTAATCCGATATTTGAAGGGCTGCCAAAAAAAAGAGGGAGTCAAGCTGTCCTCCAAAGCACCTGAAGGCAGGACAAGAAACTAATCAAGGAGACAAGCAACTTGGAACTAAGGAGAAACTTCCGAACAGTGAGAAGAATTAACCAGTGGAACAACTTGCCTCCAGAAGTTGTGGATGGTCCAACACTGGAAGTTTTTAAGGGGAGATTGGACAACCATTTGTCTGAAGTGGTGCAGGGTTTCCTGCTTGTGAAGGGGATTGGATTAAAAGACCTCCAAGGCCCCTTCCAACTTTCGTTACTCTGATTTTATTTTCCTTCGCACCGATAGGAGAGCAAACTCACCACAAGAGAGACATGGATTAAATTGTCCTTTGATCTGGAGCTCCATCATCACAACGTGGCCCTCTTCCACTCTAGCAAATGTTATCTAGGCGGCATTGATTATAACTTTCCCGCTCTCATCAATCAAGAGCCATAAGTGAATTTGGCTTAGTACAGGTGCAACCGCAGGCTGGAAATAATGCACCACATGATTTTAATAGCTGCTAATTAAAGGAGAAACATTAACAGAGAGAGACCTAATTTGCCATATGTCCTGGTGATACCTGAAGGGCAGGGAAAGGGTAAGTGAGCATTAGATTGAATGAATGAGGTTTCCTAACCCTAATAAAAGACATTAGCACCATCAGAGCTCCTTTGATATATCTACTGTGAACAGCCAGCCTCACCTCCTCAGCATCTGTTGGGATTCAGTTGTGCAGAGCACATCCAAGTTTTTAAATATCATTATTTCCAACAGATTCCATAATGTAGTTTATGCTGATTCTACTTGATAATCAGGTTAAGGAGGACAGGGCAAAGGGAAATAATATTTTTCTCCAAAATAAAAGGATTACGCATTTCAAAAGGAAGTGAATGGTACCCCCATCCATCTAAAGATGAAAATCAACTTGCAGTAAAATGTGTTTTGGAGAGGGTGTTTTTTAAAAAAAAAAAAAAAAATTGTATACCCAATCACATTTCAATTGATGTTAGCAAAGTTTTTTCCCCTGCTGAGCATTTGTTCCTTTTGTCTAAGGGGAAATATTGTGCAAATCCATTATTGGAAACTCTGGATAAAGCAGAACCAAATCTCTGCAGATGATTGCTAAGAGAGACTCTAATTCTATTATCATATTGTTCGTAATTACTTTTCTATAATATCTTCCCCAGGATACACTGCAAGAAATTTTGGAGTGTTATTGTCTGTTGCAATAATAATCAGTAGCAATATATTTAGAAAATGTTTTTTTTAAAGAATAATCAACAATTTTTATGATTAAATCAAATATTCAATATCCTAAAAAAGGATGGTAGATTTTGAGAAGCTAGAATGAATTTCCTAAGCTAAAGTAGCATTTATAAAAGGAAGTTTAGAAAAACAACTTCCACTTGTGGGAAGCTATTCCCCTCCTAGAAGAATGAGATGTTTTGATAAATATTTTTTTAAAAAAAGCAGGATAAAATATTTCCCCTAAAAAAGAAATAAAAATCTTAAGAAAGACAGAAACTCAAGAGGCTCAGCTCTCTTCCCCTGCCACAAAGCAGATACTGAGCTGGGACAGCTCTAGAAATGCAGATTTGGTAATCCATAATCCCCTGCAGCAAGGTCTGGACAAAAGTAGGGTTAACCCACTACCATCTAGCAGCAGAGCTCACCACATGGCACAATCTCCTAAGGACATTGCATCACCCTCCAAATTTCAACCAAACTTAGCTCAGACAACCTACAGACCCTATAATAACCCCTACTACAACCAATAGAATACATGTTCTTGCACAGGAACAGGAAGCTCAAGTGCAAAACCCCCCAAAAGGTATAAATACTCCCCCCACTCTCAACTCCATGTGGTCAGCTGCAACAGAACCCATGTGGCTCTGTTCATCAATAAACCACCTTTCCAGTCAGCGTCCATGTTTCCAGTACCTTTCTCCCAGCTCAGAACTGAACCAGATGGATATTTCTCCCAACATACTCATTAGGTTTGGTCAACAAGTCTGAAGGCCAGACCCTAATGACCAGATGTTCCTCAGCCTTAGCAACATGTATGGACTTTGACTCTCAGAATTCCTCAGCCAGCCTAGTGTTCCTTCATGGATGACAAGAAGTAGGGATGGAAAGATGAACAGAACAAAGGCTGTGAATCTTTTCTTTGGACACAGGGAGATAAATCACATGTACCCATTCTTTAAATAAAAAGGTTAAGAAAAAAACAAAAACAGTAGAAATAGCAATGCCACTTCACAGCACTCTCTAAGCCAGTGGCCCCCAACCTTTTTTGTGCCACAGCCCGGTACCGGCATCACAAAATGATCCGTGGCCCGGTACCGGCATCAGCACGCATGGCAAGGCGAGCCGAGCGACCGGCCAGCCAGCTGTCCCCCGCTTCTCCCCGCCACCTTCAACTCCTCCTTTGTACCTTTGTCGATGGGCTTCGCTTCGGGACGGCTTTGGGACGGTCGCTCGGCTCGCCTTGCCTTGGGTGCTGAAAGAATCCTTGCGCCTTAGTTTTGTTCAAAGCCGCCCCCTCCTTCGATGAAACTAAGGCGCGAGGATTCCTTCAGGACCCAAATGCCGCTTTCTAACCAGAAAAGCTCACCCGGAAGCACTTTCTCATCAAAACAAGATGGCGGTGCCCAGCAAACTGGCGGCCCGGTAGAAAATGTTCCACGGACCGGTACCGGTCCGGGGCCCGGTGGTTGGGGACCCCTGCTCTAAGCAGTTTACAGAGTCAGCATATTGCCCCCAACAATCCTCATTTTACGGACCTCAGAAGGATAAGTCATCCTTGAGTCAGTCAGGATTGAGGGAATTGAACTCCGGGCAATGTGAGCTGAGTTAGCCTGATCTACTGCCTTCTAATCACTGTGCCACCACAGCTGAAAAGCATTCTCTCAGGCAGCCGACACCCAGATAAGCAGGGATTAGCACCAGACAAACAATCAAGCAGAAAACAATCAAGGAACAATCAAGGAGAAAACTACACCCCCACCAACACTGGCTGGACAAGTCATTTGAACCCACACTACGTATCTGATATTAGCACAATTGAGAAAGTCCAGAAATATTTCACAAGAAGAGTTCTCCACTCCTCTACTCGTTGTAGAATACCTTATGCCACCAGACTTGAAATTCTAGAACTTGAAAACCTTGAATTACGCCGTCTTCGGTCTGACTTAAGCATGGTATATAAAATCATACATTGCAATGTCCTACCTGTCAATGAATACTTCAGCTTCAACCATAACAACACAAGAGCACACAATAGATACAAACTCAAAGTAAACCGCACCAAACTTGATTGCAGGAAATACGACTTCAGCAATAGAGTGGTCAATGTCTGGAATACTCTACCCGACTCTGTAGTTTCTTCCCCAAACCCCAAAAACTTTAACCTTAGACTGTCTACTATTGACCTCACCCCTTTCCTAAGAGGTCTGTAGGGGGCGTGCATAAGCGCACCAACGTGCCTACCGTCCCTGTCCTATTGTTTCTCTTATTCTTTTATTTTTCTTATATGTACCCATTTCATGTATTCACAACTATGTATACATTTATACTTATTATCTTGTAAACAATTGGCAAATCAAATAAATAAATAAAATAAATAAATAAATAAACAGAGAGAAAACCCCACTCCTTTCCAGCGCTGATGACGTTAGCTAGGAAACAATGAAGCTCAGAGAGCACCAAGGATCCGATCTGGAGCACCAGATCAACTGAAACAAAAAGAGCTGTAGGAATCTTCTCTTTTTCTGCTAAGTATGGTTTAAAAAGTGGTGCTGCTGGGCAAACTGGTGCAATTGAATTTCTGCATTAAAAAAAAAAATGCATAAAAACACTAAAGCTTCAACCTCACCCTTGCAGCCACCATCAGCCAATTTGAGAAAGTTTGGTCTAGTTATTAAGGCATCAGGCTTGGAACTGGGGGACTGTGAGATCTAGTTCCACCTTATGTATGAAAGCCCACTGTGTGACTTTTGGCTAATCGCTAGGCGACTGTGAGTTCTAGTCTCATCTTAGTCACTGGTGAGTTTGGGCCAATTACCAGGAGACGGTTAATGATAGCCCCACCTTAGGTATGAAAGTCCACTGGGTGACTTTGGGCCTATCACCAGGTGACCGTGAGTTCTAGTCTCAGGTATGAAAGCCCCCTGTGTGACTTTCGGCCCATTGCCAGGTGACTGTGAGTTCTAGTCCTGCCTTAGACATGAAAACCACATGGGTGATCTTGGAGCCAATCATCTTCTCTTAGCCCGGCCTACCCCACAGGAACGTGAGGAAAATAGGAGCAGAAAAGACTATTAGATATGTTTGATGCCTTGAGTTCTTTATAAAAATAATACAGGTGGCATATAAAGTAAAATAAATAAGTAAACAAATCATTATATATATATAGTATTAATCATAATGTTTCTTTCGGTATGACTCCAAAGAATTTTTTTTTCCTGAGGCCAAATCTTTGAAGGAACAAAGCCTGGATTTATGATAGATTGAGCATTGTGGGTTTTTTAATGATTGACTGTCGGAATAAATAATCTTGGCTATATCTCCTGCTCTAAGATTGATGAGTTGCCTTGCTGGTATTAAAGATATTTAAGAATTACCATCTGTAATATAAATCTCCCGTCTGCTCACTGGGAATGTCACTCCGAATAGCAAAAATAGAGATGTGGGAAATGAGAACGGTGATTGTTGTCGTGTTGTGATATATTTGACCATGGTACAGTTTAGTTGATAAGATATACCAAGATTGATCTTTTGAGGTTTTTTTTTTAAAGGGATATTCACAAGGCAGGGCATGACTGGCTATTGCAAGCAACATTGTCTCTAATTTATCACTTGTGGAAAAAAACAGTTTTCTGCAGCTTTATCCAAATCAAATCCAAATGTGTGCACCAGAATACAGGCATCTGAGTAAATTGCAAATACATGTCACAGTGACATGTCAAAATGTTTATATATTTCTTAGTTAAAGTATCCAAATTAAGAAAAATAATATGTCACATGCCTGCTTAAAAGTTGGGCTTTTGAACAGTTATTGTTGACTCCCAAAATTTTCTTGACAAGATGTTAGGAATTGGCTTGTCCTTGCTTGCTTTTTCCTATGCGTGGGACAGGAACTAGGCCAATGTCACCCAGTTAGTTGCATGCCTAAGCAGTGGTGGGATTTTTTTTACTACTGGTTCTGTGGGCGTGGCTTGGTGGGCGTGGCTTGGTGGGCATGGCAGGGGAAGGATACTGCAAAGTCTCCATTCCCTCCCTACCCCCACTAGCCTGCTTTCCAGCTCCGTTCTCCTGTGCAGGGCAACAAAAGAAGACCCAGCCAATCAGCTGGGACTCGGGAGGCAGAAAATAGATGGGGGTAAGGCCAGTCAGAGGTGGTATTTGCCGGTTCTCTGAACTACTCAAAATGTCTGCTACTGGTTCTCCAGAACTGGTCAGAACCTGCTGAATACCACCTGTGTGCCTAAGGAAGGACTAAAACTTTCAGTCTGCCAGTTTCTAGCATAGTGCCTTTATCCACCACACCAAACTGACTTCATGTATATGTATTTATAGATTATACTGTAAGATAAACTCAATAATCATTGATAAGGAATAGTGATAATCAATATTTTGTAGGCATTTAAAATTGGGGGGTTGGGGATGAAGGATTTCATTTTGGGAAGGGAGGGAGGAAGGAAGGAATGGGAAGGAAGGAAGGGAGAGAGGGAGGGAGGAAGGAGGAAAGGAAAGGAGATGTCAACTTATAAAACATTTTGTATACACGTGTTATAGTTGACAACAGAAGGAAGGGGAGGAGTTTCAAAGAGCAGGAAACAGTGTGGAATCGAAAGTATATTCCATTCATGTTTTCTTCAAAGACTGATTAGATGGCTGAAGCTTCTGCCCCAGAAAAATCTAATTGGAGAGCATGATTGATGACTCTTTGCTGTGGATGTTTTTCGTTGGATGATACACCCAGAGGGGTGGCGGGGGGGAAGCAGGATCAAGGGTGACAGTGAATTACATATCTTAGAGTTGGCTGCACCCAGGTTAGTGCTGGATGTAGAATGTTAAATTCAAATAAATCCTCTTTAGTTTTGAGAGTGTGGCTCGAGGCTCATGATTTAATTGGAGTAACTGCTGGACCCCTGACAGGAGGAAGGGTTAGGAGGGAGGGAGGGAGGGAAGAAGGAAGTGATATAAATGGGAAGGGAGGGAGGAAGGAAGGAGGAAAGGAATGGAAAGGAAAGAAGGAAGGGATAGGAGGGAGGGAGGGAGGGAGGGAGGGAGGGAGGGAGGGAGGGAGGGAAGAAGGAAGGAAGAAAAGAGGCAATGGGAATGGGAAGGAAAGAAGGAAGGAAGAGAGGGAGGGAAGAAGATGTTATACAAAAGGCATTATATAGCTTTCGCTTTCTTTTTCTCCCCCCACCCCCATTTATTCCTTCTTCTCACAATGTTTTCTCAATTGAAGCTTTAATTATTACTCATCAAAAAAACATACATTTTACAAAAACCACCAACCCAGATCTTGTGCTGTCTGAAACTCTACAAACATTAATTAAACCTTCTTTTGAAGGGAGATGAGCCAGTACAGCCTCTTCATGTGCAAGAAAACTCTGAGATCACAATACAGCTGTGTTGGATAATGTACAAAGACATCGTATTAGGTTAGAGAGCACGAGCTAGGTTGCAAGCTCCCTTCTAGGGGCTTCTATCTTGAGGTCATAAGTAGAGGACTACCATTCCCGCCCATCCCTCCCGAGTCTCTGCTCCAGCCCAAAGCATTTCTGTTTCCTCTGAGGGCCTATCTTGGCTAAGCTCTTGGTAACCAAGTTGGGTGCATTTTCCTCCTTCTGAAAAGCCACATAATTAATTGGCTTGGCAGCCTTGAGAAGGCTCAGTCATCCAGGTCATGGTTGTCTCAAAGGGCAGAGGTGGTATTCAGCAGGTTCTGACTGGTTCTGGAGAACCGGTAGCAGAAATTCTGAGTTGTTTGGAGAACCAGCAAATATCACCTCTGACTGGCCCCGCCACGATCTATTCTCTGCCTCCCATTGAGTCCCAGCTGATCAGCTGAGTCTTCTTTGGTTGCTTTGGAAAGGAGAACGGAGCTGGAAAGCAGGCTAGTGGGGTATGGAGGGAATGGAGATTTTGCAGTAATCTTCCCCTGCCACGTCCACCAAGCCACAGCCACCAAGCCAAGCCATGCCCACCAAGCCACACTCACAGAACCAGTTGTAAAAAAAATTTGAATCCCATCACTGCCCAAAGGTGCTTTTGTTTTAAGAGGCAACTAGACTTTCTGGCTTTTCTTTGAAGACATTTCGCTTCTCATCCAAGAAGCTTCTTCATCTCTGTTCTGAAACCGAAGAAGCTTCTTGAATGAGAAGCGAAGCATCTTCAAAATAAAACCAGAAAGTCCAGTTGCCTCTTGAACAACAACAACAACAAAAAAAAACACCTTTGGGACTTTTAATGGAAATTTCCTTCTTATCCACAAACATGTGTGAATGAAAGTAATAATACAATTTTCAAAACTCTGGCATGCAAGGAGAGAGGGTGTGCAGCAGTGGTGGGATTCAATTTTTTTTTTTACTACTGGTTCTATGGGTGTGGCTTGGTGGGCCTGGCAGGTGAAGGATATACTGTAAAATCTCCAGTCATAGGTGGTATTTGCTGGTTCTCCGAACTATTCAAAATTTCCACGACTGGTTCTTTAGCACTGGTCAGAACCTGCTGAATACCACCTCTGAGTCACAGCCATCGTGGAAACCTAAACCATTCGGTCTGAATACCTTCCTTTTCATAAGCAATACCTGTAAGCCAGAGTTACAAATCAGGCAGGGTGCCAGAGCACCTTGAGGAATTAAAGTAGTTAAAATGCAATGATAACTATCAGCAGCCAACTCTTGCTCATAAAGTGAAACCCTTTAGTAGAGAGGTCATATAAGCTGTCAGAAGGTGGGTGGGCACATTTGGGCTACAAAATGCCAAGCTGAAGAGACAAATTAACAAAGTATATAGGGGACCCAGGTTCAAGTTTCTGCCCTCCCAAGCAGAGGTGGAAAGGATACTGTAAAATCTGCATTCTCACCCCACCCCACTAACCTGCTTTCCAGCTCCATTCTCCTGTGCAGGGCAACCAAAGAAGACCCAGCCGATCAGTTGGGACTTGGGAGGCAGAGAATAGATGGGAGCAGGGCCAGTCAGAGGCGGTATTTGCCGGTTCTCTGAACTACTCAAAATTTCCGCTACCGGATCTCTAGAACTGGTCGGAACCTGCTGAATACCACCTCTGGTGTGCAATGAACGTACAAAATGAAAACTAAGACAAATATCACAATTCCTTCATATCAAGAGCCTGGGGTGCAGAGAGTAGACTCAACCAAGGCGGACCGTGAACTTAGCTAAAAGAAAAATTGAATTGGTTTTGATTAAATTACATTTCAGTTAAGTTAAACACAGTTTAAATGATTACTCCCTTATATTTGATGATTTTCATTCTTCATTGACGATTTTCCTCTTCTGTCTCATTAAACATTGTAATTCGGCAGCTAATCTTAGAGGACTTTTGCAAGCTTCTGGCTTCCCTGGGGGAGCCAAAGGATGTGAACCTTGGTTGCGTACACTTTGAGACCATTACCATCAGGTTATGATAAGGAAGGACTTGATTATGGTTTCAAACATTGTAAATTAGCACCTTGGGTAATGAGGCTTAGCTGAGGAATCTGAGGAATGATGGAGGTCAGGAGTTGCCTTAAAAAAAAAAAGAATGAAAGGACTTGAATATGCATACCGAGAAGATGGCTGGAATCATTCATTTTCAACAAATAATTGCCCCGCATTGTTTCTAAGCAGCCATTTTGATGAGTGTTTCATGGGTCGGTGGACAAACAGCAGTCATTTGCTGCCTGGAAGGGAAATGCAAAATGCCTCGATTTTGTGATTTAATTAGGTTTTGAACATTTTGTGAGGGAGCGCACGATGGCTCAGTGGTTAAGGAAGCTGAGCTTGTCAGCTGGAAAAGGGGACAGCCTGGGTTTGAGACCAGTGCACCGCGCGAGGGGTGTGTGTGAGTTCCCATTCCTTGCTCCAGCTCTTGCCCACTTAGGAGTCTGAAAGCATGCAAATGCAAGTAGATAAATAGGTACCACTTCGGCGAGGAGATAACAGCACTCCGTGATCCTTGGTGTATAGCCAAGCTGGCCGCCTGACCATGGGAAATGTCTTCAAAGCTGGCTCCCTTGACCAAGAAATGGAGATGAGCAAAGAGGTGAATTTCAGCCAGTTCAGACTGGTTCAGGTGAACTGGTTGTTGACTTTTTGCTCAGTTCAGAGAACCAGCTGATTGCACCCCTGGTTGGCCCTGCCCCACTCCTCCCAACCACTCCTTAGGTTGGCTCACTCACCTAGAGTCACGCCCATGGCCCAGCTGCTCCCTGGCTGCTCTCTGGTTCCTCACCCGCTTCCACTCCAACTAAATTTGGGGTTTTCTTGGTGAAATTGAAATTTTCTATGACCTTCATCTGGTTTTGACATGTGGAATTACAAATCCCTTCCCTCCTTCCTTCCTTCCTGTTCTGTACAGTCATTTACATACTCGTAAACGCCACACCGTGATTGGTCAAGACGCGCGGCGAGCTGATTGGCCGAGCGAGCCGCGCTGATTGGCCCGCCGCGAATCTTCCGCGATTGGTGGAAACTAATCGCGGGAGATTCAAAGCGGTGTCATTGGTCGCGTCGCCGCGGCCAAAGAATAAAAGCCGCCGCTTTTCCCTTTTCGAGCCGAGCCGATCTCGGAGATCTAATAAATGAGCTGAATCAAGTCACTGGCTCCGAGTCTCCTTCCTTGCGACGGACACTTCCTTCCTTCCTTCCTTCCTTCCTTCCTTCCTTCCTTCCTTCCTTCCTTCCTTCCTTCCTTCCTTCCTTCCTTCCTTCCTTCCTTCCTTTCTTCCTTTCTTCCTTCCTTCCTTCCTTTGTCCTTCCCTCCCTTCCTCCCTCTCTCCCTGATTTAGTCTACATCTTTTGATAACCTTCCATTCATTTCCTGTAATCTGCAACTCTTACACTGCAAAAACATGTGGACTACACACCTTGATCAGGGCAAATCACCCCTTTCCTAAGAGGCCTGTAGGGGGCGTGCATAAGCGCACCAACGTGCCTACCGTCCCTGTCCTATTGTTTCTTTTATTTTTCTTATATGTATCTGTTGTGAATCAATAAAAATGAATAACCTAAATGCAAATTAGGGGTTGAAAACCTGCACACTTGATTGGTCCTGATACAACAACTTGGGATTGGGCCAGAACCAGTCCCTGATTGGCCATTTTTGGGACTGTCCTTATTGGTCAGTAGTTTGAACCTGTTGCACATTTTCATTGGTTAATAAGGCAGCAGCTAACCCTATAAAAGGGTTACTGCTGCCCATAGCATTGTTCTGTTATGTCTATCACTTTATTAAAGAGTTGAAGTCACTGGTCAGATGTCTGGTCTCCCTTATTCTCCATACTTAACAGTATCCATGTATTCATAGCTATGTTTATACTTATACCTATTATCTTGTAAGCAATAAACAAATCAAATCAAACAAATAAAATAAAATAAATAATCTTCCATTCAAGTACCTTATGCATATTCAAACAATAGCCAGTTCAACCTGACTGCTCTTTATATTATTATTCTATAAAATATATATTTTGAACACCTTCCATTCTGAAGGGTTGCCTTGAATTTCCGCATTGATGCATCCAGACTGATTGAATGTGTTGCTGGAATGTCTGTGCATTGCTATACATATACTATTGTTACAAATGCTCAGGTAACACAAATGGGCTGATAGACTCACCACAAAGTCCTTTTTCTCAATGTACCTGTTCTTCAGGAATTTATTTCCCCTCATTTTTACAACCCTGGGTAAGAAGAGCCATCATGAATTCTGAGATAATAAGATCCGTTCTATAAAAAAAATAAATCTCTGTTCTTTGCTGCAAAATGCTAGCCTGAGCTCTAGCATATCTGTCTGCGTGTGTGTGTGTTTGTGTTTCCCCAGTGAAGAAGGTCATTCTGTGCGTTAGATAAGCATGAAAATGTCACCAAGATGTGAGGTGGAATCGAAAAAGCCAAGCCACGAGTCTCGATGCACAGGCTGTCTCAGAGATGAATTTTGTGGGTCTTAGTTCTTGCTTCCCAAAAAGTTATCTAGGAGTCTTCAAATTGAAATCCTTGGATCTTTAAGGCCTCCCCCCCCAAAAAAATCTCATCAAGTGGACAATTGGTTTATCAGACTGCAAAATCTGCTGGTTTAGCTTTCTGTGACTTTTCCAGAAGAAAATCACTGCAAATAGCAGGAAGTTCTAAGAACAGCAAGTGTTTCTTTCACATGATTTAACAGAGTTGGAAGGGACCTTGGAGGTCTTCTAGTCCAACCCCCTGCTCAGGCAGGAAACCCTACAGTGTACCATTTCAGACAAATGGCTTTCTAGTCTCTTCTTAAAACTTCCAGTGTTGGGGCATTTACAACTTCCGGAGGCACGTCGTTCCACTGATTCATTATTCAAACTGTCAGGAAATTTCTGCTTAGTTCTAGGTTGCTTCTCTCCTTCGTCGGTTTCCATCTATTACAGTCATTTGCTTGAAATGTCAAGGAAACTGTTGCCAGCATGTTCTTAGTCTTCCATATGTGGACCAGGTCTCATCTCACAGCCACCTATCTGAAATGGTATAGGCCAGGGTTGTGAGCAGGAGGTTGGACTCAAAAGACTTCCAACGTCCCTGCCGGTCAGTAGTGGTATGCTACCGGTTAGGCCCGGTTCAGCCAAACCAATAGCAACCCCCCGCCCTGTTCTGTATTAACATACTCCAAATACTGGCTTCTGATTGGTCCACACGAACGACATTGTGATTGGTCCACTGAACGGCAGTGATTGGTCCGCTAAGAATCAACCGTGATTGGCCGAGCCGATCGCGGGAGATTCAAAGAGCTGTCATTGGCCGGCGAGCTGCGAGCAATCCCTATATGAAGGGCTGCCGCGGCTCCAAGATCTTGTACAGATCTATACATGAAATAAAGAGCTTGAAGTTCACTGGTCTCGCCCCTCGACAATCCGCTGAGAGGAGGAGGAAAAAAAGCCTCCGAGGATCAGCTGAGAGGAGAGAGAAGAGAAAAGCGCAGGATCGGCCCTCCCACCTTCCCCTGCGCTTTTCTCTTCTTTATCCCCTCAGCTGATTGGCGTTGCAGGCCTCAGCGGGTATGTGAAAAGCTGTGCGCTCATTAGGTGCTCACAAGAGAGAACACCGAACCGGTAGTGGAACAAGTAGGAACTCATTGCTGCTTCCAGCTCTATTCTATGATGCTCCTGTTAGAATCTGACTCCGAGGGAGAGGAGGAACAGCTGACAGGGAGTGGAAGTGTGACTCCGGAGGTTGTGGAGGAGGCTGGGGAAGGGCACAGGCCAGCTAGGCGTTCAGAGGAAGACCCAGGCCATCCCCTCTTCATCCTAGGGCACACAGGGAGGAGCGGATAAGGGAGAAACGTGAATGGCGTGGTCTATGGGGGAGGAAAGGGCCTTGATCCCCTTCATGGGCTGCAGCTGTGAGGACTGTTTCAAAGGACAAATTGTGCATGGGCCAGTGCTGGAAGCAAAGCGTGAAAATATTTCTAGTCCGTCTATCTGAGTTCTGGTGTCCTTCCCAGCGTGTGTATTTCAATATCTGTGGATGTTTTCAAGCACTTATCCTGCCTTATCTCATCAATTCTTCAGTGTGGCTTGTATTGTTTTTTTTTTTTTTTCTATTTATAATGTATATGTATTTTGAGTTTGAACGGAAGTCCTTCCTTTTCGCAACTGTTTGTGGGGGAGTTTTTTCTCCAATCAATGATAATTGGACCTTTAAAGCCAAGTCGAAGGAATTAAAGGGACTTCCCCTGTTTTATGACTTTGTTGCTTTTGTATCCCACCCTGGGTCATCTCAATTCTGATTGATTGAATGTCTTCTAGTCCAACCCCTTGCTCAATCAGAAGACCCTATACCATTCCTGACAAATGGCTGTCCAGTCTCTTCTTAAAAGCCTCCAGTGATGGAGCACCCACAAGTTCTGGAAGCAAGTTGTTCCACTGGTTAATTGTTCTAGCTGTTAGGAAATTCTTCTTTAGTTCTAAGTTGCTTCTCTCCTCGATTAGTTTCCACCCATTGCTTCTTGTCCTGCCCTCAAGTGCTTTGGAGAATAGCTTGACTCCCTTCTTCTTTGTGGCAGCCCCTCAAATATTGGAAGACTGCTATCAGGTCTCACACAGACACACCCCGAGTCCTTCTTTTCATTAAACTAAAAGTTACTATAAATCAAGGTTTTAGCCAGCTCCTCTTCAGATTGTTTACATATCTCTGAACCAGCCAGCCAGATGGAATCCTGAACCATTGTCAATTTGCAGCGAAGATTTCCTACACGTAGCCCATATTCTCCTTTAGCATTGTTTTTTTTTTTGTTCTCATTTTTTATGCCCTCTTTATTATTTTCTCGTCTTCCTTTTTTTTTCCCCCTGGCCCTTCTTCAATTTAAGATGAGCATTGATAACAGCTGCCTTTTCTTCCTTCCACTTTGATCTCCTCCTCTGAAAATCCCATATTTTCATAAGTTTGATGAATAGGATATTGTTCATCTGTGGACATCAGAGCTTTTCATTAACCTTTATTTATTTCAGTTCCATAATTCCCTTTGGAAGAAAGTAGGCTTTGGTGTAGCTTCTGGATTCTTTATCTATCTTTAAATCTAACTTTATATCTATATCTATCTATCTATCTATCTATCTATCTATCTATCTATCTATCTATCTATCTATCTATCTATCTTCATGGTGGATATATTTATTTTTCTGTTTAATGCTTAACTTCTGCTGGCCATCCAGATGACATGAACACCTGGATTGAAAAGACACATTTACAAAATACTTTTTCACATAGTCTCCCTTTTATTTAGTGTTAGAAGAATAATTTGGGGTTCCAACCAGTGGTGGGATTCAAATAATTTAACAACCGTTTCTCTGCCCTAATGACTGGGTGGGCATGGCTACATGGTCATGTGACTGGGTGGGCGTGGCCAACTTGATTGCTCTCACCCTTAGGATATTTCTCCTTAGTCCAACTCACAATAACAACACTGTTCCAATATTGAGAATAGAATAGAATAACAGTGTTGGGAAGGACCTTGAAGTCCATCCCTGCTTAGGCAGGAAACCCTACACCACTTGTTCAGTTTCCATCCATTATTCCTTGTCTGGCCTTCAAGTGTGTCATGCCCTGGTGGAGACTGACTCTGAGGGAGAGGAGGAACAACGACAGGGAGTGGAAGTGTGGCTCTGGAGGTTGTGGAGGAGGCTGGGGAAGGGCAGAGGTTGGCTGAGTAGTCAGAGGAGGATCCAGGCCCATCCCCATCCAACCTAGGGCATGCATGGAGGAGAGGATAAGGAGAGAACTTGGGAGGAGAGGGCCTGATCCTCTTCATGGGCTGCAGGTGTGACAACTGAATAAGAGTTTGGACCTGCGTACTGGCGAACGCTGGAAACAAAGCGTGTAAATATCTCTAGTTCCTCTCTGAGTTTGGCGTCCTTCCCAGTGTGTGTTAACTGTGGACATCCTCCAGCCCTTATCTTGCCTGGTTGGTGTGGCTTTTCTCCTTCTTTGTGTAACTGTTTGTGTGGGAGGTTTTTTTTGTCTTCCGTCAAAGATATTTGGAGCTTGGAAGCAAGTGAAGGAATAAAAGGGTGTTCCCCTGTTTTCTGTGACTGTGTTGGTTTTGTATCCCACCCGGGGTCATCACAGGTGCCTTGGAAAACAGCTTGACCCCTTCCTCTCTGTGGCAGCCCTTCAAATATTGGAACACTGCTATCATGTCTCCCCTGGTCCTTCTCTTCATTAGACTAGCCATGCAACCATTCTTCATATGTTTTAGTCTCCAGTCCCCTGAAAGCAGGAGCAATGGATGGAAACTAACCAAGGACAGAAGCAGCTCAGAATTAAGGAGAAATTTCCTGAAAAAAACTCCAGAGAAGTTCCTAAGACAGGAAGTCTAGTCCTGCCAAGAATGTTATAAGGGTTAATGGAGAGGCAGTTTCTGTAAGCAACACCAGAATGTTTCCTTTCTGCCTTCCTTACAGGATTAGGCCAGTAATTTCTTCTAACAACTGGTTCTCCGCTTAGAATGTTAACAACCGGTTCTAGCGAATAGGTGCGAACTGGTAGAATCTCACCCCTGAATGAGGGGGCTTGTGTTCTGAAAGGGTGTTGGGCAATTCCTATTGTGTCTTAATGGCTTTCATCCTGTGTTGAAAGCCCCTTGGGTGAGGGGCTGCTTTCTAATCCTGCCATTCTGCCAAGGAGTTTTGAAATATCCTGTCTTGAATGGATGTCTGCCTGCAGTATTTGCTTTACTGATGAATAGAGCTATCTAGACAGCCGTCTTCTTCTGTCAATAAGCTCATTGTCTCTTAAGTGCTGGTATCTGCTGTGGGCTATCAGGAAAGATTTGTGTGTGTGGGGGGGTGCTTCCTGCCTCTAAAAAACATGTTTCTCCATTTCTCCTTTAGGAAAACATATTATTCTGCCTTTTTTAATATTTCCCAAAATATTTCATTCTTCTGGGGTCGGGGGTTGGTGGGGGGTGAGACTTATTCTTCAAAGCACCAGAGGGCAGGACAAGAAGCAATTGGTAGAAGCTTGTTAAAGAGGGATTCAACCTTGAAGTAAAGAGATATTTTCTGACGGCAAGAACAATTTCATCGAATGAAAAAAACAGTATGAATAAGGAGGCAAATAAAGTAGATAATTAATTATAGGGCTGTGCAGCACCTCGTTTGACTCCATAGAGGTCCTCCAGAAAGGGTGCAAACAAAATTTTGCTCTGCAACTCTGCACAGTATATTATCCATACCCTTATCCACTAGCACTGATGATGTTACCTAGTTTGTAATGAAACGTCTGCAAGAAAACAAGCAAGCTCAGAGAGCACCAAAGACTCCTCGTATTGATACCATTTCCCAGGATTCAACTGTCAGTCCCATCAGGTAGACTAGATCAGAAAAAAAAAGCACCTGTACAGGCAGGCTAAAACTATTTTTTTTATTGAGATTGCCTTTGATAACAGGACTTTACTAGTTTGTTTGTGTTGCACCTCTTTCCCTTTCTTATATTCCAGGAAATCAGGATAGTCTGTCCAGCGCCTTCCACACATTTTCCATCTGTTGTTTCACTTTCTGTCACTTTGATAACAAATCTTGCACATCGCTGCCAAAGTCATTTTCCTTATTCTCTACACGCAACAGCTGGTGCAAAAATTTGAGGAAAGGAAAGGACAACGCTACTTTCAAGAGACCGAGATAGGTGCTCCCGTTTGAGTTCCTGTGCTCTCCAAAACCACCTTTTGGGGATCAGATCCAGCCCTTGTCAGTCCACGCTTGACAGATGTCAGGGAGCCAATAAACTCTGCATAAATAGTCTGTCATGCAACATTTATTTCTGGAACAAAGATGGCAGGGGGGGTTGAAATAAGACTCGGCTTTCTTGACACCCAGAGACAACTTGATTTTTCCTGTACGCTTTTGGTTTGTTGTTTTTAAAAGGTTTTGTATCAGAATTTCTATCCAAACTTATTGAAGGACTTCAAGTGGGGGAAAAGATGCTCCAAAGCTTTAATAGTAGTAGTAGTAGTAGTAGTAGTAGTAGTAGTAGTAGTAGTAACAGAATCAAGGAGGAGGAGGAGGAGGGTGAGGTAAGAGGAGGAGGAGGAGGAAGAGGAGAAACAGAATCGAGGAGGAGGAGGAGGGAAGAGAAGGAAGAGGAGGAGGAAGAGGAGGAGGAAGAGGAGAAACTGAATCAGAAGGAGGAGGATCCTATTTCTTTGGCAATTGTTGCCCATTCATACAAAAAATTAATTTCATGGTTTTTCTCTTATTTGCAAATAAGAGAAAAACCATGAAATTAATTTTACCAAATGGTTCTACTTTTCCTGGGTAACATCCCAAAATCTAGAAAAAGATGGCCTTAAGCTAGTCTCAAGGATGAGAGAGGTTGAATGAGCCTTGCTCAACTCAAACATAAGGTATATTTATATTTATTCAATAGGAGAGAGTATTTGTAGTTCGGAGTTGAACCGTGGGGTCCTTGGTGGTCTCTAAGTTTGGTTCTGTTCCTTGCAGACGTTTCATTACCCAATTAGTTAATATCAGCGGTGCTGTTGTTACCTAGTTTTGTAATTAAACATCTGCAATGAAATCACTTTCAGCGAGCAACAGAGATGCCACAGTTATATTTATCTGTTATGTCAGTGTTTATCAACCCCATAACTTAAAGATGTCTGAGTCAGAGGTGGTATTCAGCAGGTTCTGAGCAGTTCTGGAGAACCAGTAGCGGCCATTTTGAGAAGTTCAGAGAACCGGCAAATACCGCCTCTGGCTGGCCCCGCCCCCAACTATTCTCTGCCTCCCATTGAGTCCCAGCTGATCGGCTGGGTCTTCTTTGCTTGCCCTGCACAGGAGAACCGAGTTGGAAAGCAGGTTAGTGGGGTGGGGAGGGAATGGATTTTGCAGTACCCTTCCCCTGCCATGCCCACAAAGCCATGCCCACCAAGCAATGCCACGCCAACCAAGCCACACTCACAGAACCAGTAGTAAAAAAAATTGAATCCCACCACTGGTCTGAGCTACATTATATCTATATTTTTCCACCACAGATGTTTGAGGATGATTGACTACAGGAGGTTTCAAATGACCACCAAATCGTATTTTTTTTTTAATATGAAATGAGAAATTATGAACAGTGTGGGAAACAATCTTCTTAATTGTACTGAATTGCTTTAATGTTTCGGGTTTTGTTCTACCCCAGGTTTGGCTGTTGGAGAATTGAACAGCCTGCAAAAAATATATACACTTTAATTTAAAAATAGAGTGTGAACCTGCTATTACTTCAGCAGAATATCTAAGGAGTAATGCTTCATTTTATTTTCTTAATTTTTAATGTTATTTTATTTTTACATCCCAGACAAAAAAAAATGTTAAAGAAATTGCAGGATGTTTATGAAAGCATCGGCTTCCCCTGGGATTGTCTGGGCTAAAGGACACAGATGCACAGTTTTAGCACAATGAGAAAAGCCAGAGATAGATAGATATAGATAGATAGATATAGATAGGTGATAGATAGATAGATAGATAGATAGATAGATAGATAGATAGATAGATAGATGATAGATAGATAGATAGATAGATAGATAGATAGATGATAGATAGATGATAGATAGATAGATAGATAGATAGATATAGATAGGTGATAGATAGATATAGATAGATATTTTAAAGGTATGATGTTGCAGCTGTTTGTTTAATAATTCATACATGATTGAAATAAGAATGTGAATTGTGAGAGGCAGGGAGGGTTAAGGAACAGACAACTGTGATTTATTCTATTTGACTGACAGCGTTGGCCCTGTCACTCAGACGTTTCTGACTATTTGCCCAGGAGATAGTTTGCTGTCCTGCCTTTGTCATTCGGAGGATAAGTGTGACACTGGCTGTCTTCTTTGGCACCTTCTGATAACAAATGGCTGGTGATGCCTGGCACCTGCTCGGCAGTCCTGTCCCCACGAAGATTCAGCTGTGAATGTTAATGAGCTTCGTCGGTTTGTGCAGTTTTTGAGTTGTGGTTGTCCTCAGGGGTGGGATTCAAAATGTTTTACTACTGGTTCGGTGGGTGTGGCTTGGTGGGTGCGCTTTGCATGCATGTGCACACTTTGCCTGAGCACACGCACTTTGCGCAAGCGCAGAGGTGTCCCAACTCACTTCCTGCAAGCCTGCATTCTCCCGGTCGCTTCAGCAGCTGCTATTCAGTACTCTGCTGTACCATGCACTTCAAAAGCAGAGGATAAAAAGCGGAGTATGGGAGTCCAGGCGGGTGGGTGGGCCCAACAGCAGAGCAGCGGCAGAACCGGGCCGAATCGGTAGAATACCACCACTGGTTGTCCTCCTGTAAGGACCTGCCTCTCCTCTCCTCTCCCATTCAAGAAAGCAGAACTCTTGAAACTATTTCAAAAGGAACCTTTTACCGAAGGGAAGTGATGAGCAAGACAAAGGAAGCAGGAGCTGAGGATTCCCGTGCAATTCCATCCCATTAAAGCCAGGGATGGGATTCAGCCAGTTTGGCCTGGTTTGCCAAACTGGAAGTTAAACCAATCGGCTGACCCCGCCCACCCCACCCCTCCCAGGAGTCTCCATGTGGCTCGTTTTGGATGCAGGTAAGTGCAAGGTCTGTGCAGAGGCTCTCGGAGGGCAAAAAAATGGGCCGAATTGGAAGTTCCAGAAGTCTGAAAACGGGCCTGTTTCTGACTTCCGGAGGCCCTCTGGAGCCCAGGGGAAGCCAGTTTTGTCCTCCCAGAGGCCCAAGGGAAGCCTCTAGACTCTGGGGAAGGTAAAAAACAGCCAAAACGGAAGTTCTGTTAGGCCATGCCCACCGTGTCCATGCCTATCCAGCAACCAGGCAGAGAACCGGTTGCTGGGATTTTTGCATCCTGGCAGTGGGCAGAGTCAGGCTGCAATACTGCATTACGCCACCACTGCACCATAAGAGGGTCTGCTGGATAAGGAAAAGTTGTGTAGCTCTTTGTTGTTGGGGGCTTGAAAGTTGAAAAAATCTTACAGACTCTAGAAGGGTGAGGTGAACCTCTCTGCAATTAATGTTTGGCAGCAATACTGCAGTATTCAGCAGGTTCTGACCAGTTCTGGAAAACCTGTAGCGGAAATTTTGAGTAGTTTGGAGAACCGGCAAATCCCACCTCTGACTGGCCCCGCCCCCATCTATTCTCTGCCTCCCGAGTCCCAGCTGATTGGCTGGGTCTTCTTTTGTTGCCCTGCACAGGAGAACTGAGCTGGAAAGCAGGTTAGTGGGGTGGGGAGTGTCAGAGTATATTTGCTTTTTCAGTCGTCATTTGGCAGTCCTCTTGGAATTCAATTAGTGAAATTTCTTTTTCTGCCTCTTCCTCTTTCCCTCTGAAAAATTCTGTATAAAATGATTCAGCTTTCTCAGTTGAATCAATTCTGTATCTCTGTTCTTGCCATGTGAACATTAAACCTTCTGGAATCAGCCATCTATAATTCACCTCTTTTTAAAGTAGCAATTTGGTCAAGAATCGGTATTCTCTTCTCATCTCTCTCACTCTTCTGGGTACTTGTTTCAAAACCACAATCTCCTTATCTTTATATTTCAATGTTTTCTCTCTTGCCACTTGCAATATTTGTGTTTTAATGGCTTTCTTTGTAAATCTGATGTGAACTTCTCTTGGTAGGCTATTTCTCATTGCGTATCTTGTGAAGACTCGATAAACCTCATCTATTCCATCCATCATCTTCTCTTCAGTTATTTCCAAAGCTTCAGCCAATATTTCTATCATTATCTCAGCTAGATTTTGTCCTTTTTCTTCCTCTATATTTTGGAATCTGAGGTAAAATTCTGATCTGTCCATCTCCCATCTCAGCACACCACTTTTATCTTGTTCAACCACAGTTAATCTGGTATCAATGTCTCCAATCTTCTTATCTCTTTGTTTATCTTCTTCTTCAATTTTTAGTAGTCTCTCATCATACTTCATCATCATTTGTTGGATGTTCTCGACTTTTTCATCAGTTTTGCCTGTTCTTTGTTCAATGTTCTCTGTTCTTTGTTCGATGTTCTCTATTCTCTTTTCAATATTCTCTGATCTTGTTTGAATGTTTTGAATTCCTTGCATAATCATCTGCAGGGTCACTTTTTCTTTTTCTTTTTCTTTCTCTTGCTTTAACATTGTCTGTATTGAACGTTGTCCTCCAGATGGTGGAGAGGAGGAAGTAGAAGTTGAAGAACCAGGAGCTGTTAATTTTCTACTCATTTCAAACAATTCAAAATCTTCAGGTTCTTCTAGACCTTAATCCGATTGTGAAGTAACCAATTGTGATTCCAAATAACAATAGTAGGGAAAAAGAAGCCAAATAGTAATAATAATAAAAAAAGAAAAAAGAATTTCTTCGGGTTCTTGTATACCTTAATCCAATCGATTAGTTAGATGACAATGAAAATTCAAAAATGAAGGAAAAAACTATAAACATACACAAAAGAGAAAAAGTTGTAAAATCCCAAAAAAGATGGAAAAGTGAGGAATAAAAAGCTAAAAAAAGGAAACATTATTCAGGTTCTTCAACACCTTAATCCAATTAAGAGGTCTCAAATATAAAAGGCTGCATAAGAGAAAAAGAAAAAAAAGCCAGGAAGATAAAAAGAAAGAAAAAACCAGTATTGGAGGTAGATGGAAAAACAAAAGTACCAGAAAGGCAAAAAGAGGGGAAAAAAAGACTACTCCCTTAAAAAGAAAAGGAAGGGAATCATTAATACTAAAACTTTTCTTTTAAAATAAAAAACAAATGCAAAAAATTAACTTCCAAAGACAAGCATAAAAAAAAAGAGCAAAGACAAGTTCCAAAGAACTAAAAATCCAAATAGCTATTTCAAAAAGTAGAGGAGGGGTAGCACAGCTTAGGAAAAATCAAGAAAACACACTGCACTTTGTTTAGTTATCCAAGGCTCTTGTTATAACACTCTTCTCCAGAAACTTATCAGCTTTTCTTTTCCTATAAACTTCAACACCAGACTCCAGCTGTTGATAGAAACCCAGAAGAGCACGTGCAATAATACTCTCCCATGCTCTTCCCTCTATCTTATCAATAGCAATTTGGCTGCAACAGCCTCCCACAACCCTCTGCCAGCAAAAATGGAACCCAGGAGGGCTGTGTGTGGCCCTCACAAGCTCCGTTTTCACTGGCAGAGTTACTGCGGGTTGGTTCTTTGCTATTTCCAGGGTGGCCCCACGGGCCAGATCTAAGCACCCCACTGGAAGGTTGCCTTGTGTTTGACAGCCCTGCTCCAGACTAAGGAATGCACTTAGCCTTTGGATGGTGTGTTGGATTGAGGTCACATAAAAAGAGGTAAGAGAGAGAAACAGTGTGAGACTGTGGGAAGGCCAGGAAATAAATGGAAGGAGGGGAGATGTTGAGAGAAAAAGTTACCAAAGTTACCAGGTGCTGAGAAACCCACGGACCAGTATTTTAATTCACTCAAAACCTTGACTATCACACTACAAAGGAAGGTTGCAACTTCCTCTTGCGTTTTTGGGATTCTGAATTTACCCCAGGCTTTCATTAAAGATCTCGTATAGTTAGTCCTCGAGTTATAATCGTAATGGAGCCTGCCTGTTATGATAGCAAGCTGTGACAGTCATAAAACAGATCACCCCCATGACCATGTACATTCTAAGCAGATGGCTTTGTTTTGAATATAGTCTCTGTGTCTTAACATCCATAGCAACTTTATTTTGATGTTGATTCTAACAAAGGATAGATAATATGGGTTTATCCAAGGAAGGCTCAAGGTCCTTTGCCTCCTTATCATCTTTAAGGGCTTGTCAAGTTATTTGTCTTCTGCAGAATTGCAAAAAGCTAGCCAAGGAAAGCTCTTCTTTTTTTTATAGATCCTGAGTGAATATTGTGTCAAAATGGAAATGGAAAACAAACAAGTTTCAGGGTAATGGATGGAAATCCATCATCCCAGGAATTAACTAGAAATTGTACATGCTATTTTGCGGAGGGTTGAAAACATATCCTTTACAACCTATGCCCATTTACCAAGAAATATCATACTGAATGGTATTTGAGTTGACATGCAAGGAACTCTAATATTCCTTTAAAAACTTTTTTTAAAATTGTGCCTCCAACATACCCTGAGACCTTAAACTTAGCTGATGGGTCTAATCAGGCTTGAGTCTGCTTATAATAGTGTTTCTCAACCTTGTCAGCTTTAAAATGTGTGAATTTCAATTCCCAGAATTCTCAACCTGGCTGGGGAATTCTGGGAGTTGAAGTTCACATGTCTTAAAGCTGACAAGGTTGAGAAATGCTGGCTTACAACTCAGGGAACAACCAACTCCAGGATTAGTGTAGTTTGACATCATATGTAAGACCCATTATTTCTTCATCTTTTCTAACATGGCATGAGTGGACAAAAAGAAATGGAGGAGATATGCAGACTCTATAATGAGATTGTTCAAATTCATAGTTGGAATGTATTTTTAATGCAACAACCGCAGTAGTATTCAGCCAGTAGATGGCAGTGTTTATAAGTTTACACATATATGCTCTATGTTTTTTTGTTCTAAGTAGAGTTTCCTGTTTCCTGTTACAGTTAAACAGTTGAGCAGTAAAGCACATGGTGACTGTGTGCTTTGTTTGCTCTGTGGTGCTATATATAAACAGAATTTCTAACAGAGATCAACATAAATCAAGTTTTGAAGATTAGGTCTTTACCCTAGACAAGTGGTAAGGATTGTTGCTCTGGGTATTTCTTCCTGTTCTGGGTATTTCTTGCTTTCTTGCTTTGCTACAGTTAGGTACATGACATTTGACAATGGGGAAAGTGAAGTTTTCTTGATCAATAAGGACCAAAAGAAAGAATCCACGGCATCAATGGAAATTTAAGCTCACACCCAAAAGCAGTGCTTGGATAATTATTTCCTTCTCCAACCTATATTTTGAGCAGATAGGAATACAGGTAGCCCTCGACTTACAACAATTTGTTTCGCAATACATTCAAAGTTGCAACGGCATTGGGTTGCAAGGCTTCGGTGGCAGCAGGAATCCACTTCTCTGCGGGTCCCTGCTGCGCTCGCCGCTGAGGTACCCCCGATCCAACTGGATTTGGGGGTTGTCGCTGCCCCGAAGAGGCAGCGGAAGACAGAGGAGATCCGGGCAGGGGTCTGGGGATATCGCACCCCCCTTCCCCAGGCGGCTAGACTCCTTTTTCCTGAGGCGGTGGAGCGGCTGTCAGAAATGGCAGCCATAAAGGAATCTTCAACCGGATAAGACTGTGCAGGAGGAAGACAGAAGGAGAAGTTTTCTTGGCTGAACCAGGACATTAAGTTACTTTTAAAACACCCTGGAAACCTGACTTTTGGATTGATACATTTGTTTCCAAAAGAAGTTGCTACAGCGGCGAAAGTGCTGAAGGAAAGTTCACCCCCCTTCCTTACGAAGAAAGCAAATGAGCACAGAAAAACCTGCTGCTTTGAGGTAAAAACAAGCTCTTTGTTATAAGTGGGAAGGAGAGGACTAAAAAAAAAAATCTTTAAAAACTGAGTGGAGGGGACGCTTTGAAGATTATAAGACCAACAACTAATTGCAATACGGCTTTAAAATATATTTGGGATTTTGCCCCAGGAGGAAAAGTTGCAAAGAGAAGAAGAGGAAATAATCTCTGGCTGTTTGGATTGTTTGATAACTTTGACATTTGCAAATTACTTTAAGACTAAAAACATCTGGGTTGTTCTTAAAAATTTACAATGGCACCATCTGTGGATCAACTAAAAATGGAATATGAAAAATTAAGAGAACAAAATGGCAAGAATTCATTGGGAGCTGTCTTCCACTTTTTAGAAATGGCGGTTTCTACGTACCAGCAAATACTTGACGAAGAAGAAGAAGAAGAAAAGGAAGCCATTTTTAATGGACAAAAAAGTTTGATTAAGAAAGAAAATAGGAAGAGAGGAAGGAAAAATGAGAATTTAAGATTCAATAAAATAACCAAGAAAAAGAAAAATAAGGTGAAAAAAAGGTACAATGTTAGAAAGCAATTGAAAAGAGGAATACAACAGAGAGGGGAAGCTAAAAATGTGGAGGTTAGAAGAGGGGGGGGGGGCAAAAGGATCAGACTGGAGAAGAAAGGGAGGGAAAAAGGGAAAAAAAGCCAAGGTCTGAAACAAGATATCCTTTTTATAGATAAAGGATAAAGAATAGTGTATAATTTAAGAAAGATTCTCCAAGAGTACATAAGATAGTATTGTAGTATTTGCATTTGAAATAGTCTATTGGAATACTATAAGACTTAACAAAATATTAAAATATTAAAATATTTTATAATGATAGATTTCAATATTTAATAAAATATCAAAGAGAATGTGTAAAATGATTAATGCTTAGTTATACTATTAAATAGAATTAGAATTAGAATGGAAATTATATACTTAACTATATTATAAGTTTATTATTCTTTTTCCCCCCAAAATGCAACAAGTAGAATGTACTAAGCAGAATCAGGATAGAAATTATGTATTATTTTAAGTGTTACTTTAGGGAAAGGCGTCACACCTTAAAAGTGATTACAGGGGAAATTCTTTGCTAAAGAGAAGAGATAAATAGATGATTGGAAAAGAACGGACAAAAGATACAAACATAATGATTTTGAAATAAGATGAAATAAACAAAATATAATTAAGAGAGTGAAAAGAAGGGAGAAGTTACATAGAAAATATAGAATGGTTAATAAGATATGAATGGTATATAAGGTGAGCATGAACTTGATTTAGGTCTGTAAAAAAAGATGTAACCCGGGGCTAAGCCACTTTTCAAAAGAAGTTTTATGTTTTGTGTTTTGGTTAGCTATATTTTGATTGTGAATTAATAAAACCTTGGAGGAATAAAACTAAAGGGAGAGAAATTTGGAAAAGACATGTATAAATAATAATTAAGAAGGTTTTATCTTTTTATGTTTTGTTTTATGTTCTGTATTTTGTGTGTTTATGCTTGATGGAGAATTAATAAAACCTTGATAGAAAGAAATATAATTGAATAAAAGTGAAGGGAGAAACAATGAGAAATTTGGAAAAGATATATATGTGTTTAAATGGAAATGTGATAATGTGGAACTATGCTTTAAAAAATAATGCTTTATTTGCCTTGTTAAAACTTATAAGTAATTTTTGAGAAAGGAGGTTTTATACTTTGATGTCTTATGTTTTGTTTGTTTTTAAAATCAATAAAAAATTGTTTAAAAAAAAAGTTGCAACGGCATTGAAAAACCGACTTGTGACTATTTTTCACACTTATGACTGATTGCAGCATCCCTATGGTCACATAATCAAAATTCAGACACTTGGCAACTGACTCATATTTATGATGGTTTGCAATTGTCCCGGGTTCATGTGATCCCCTTTTGTGACCTTCTGACAAGCAAAATCAATGGGGAAGCCAGATTCACTTAACAACCATGTTACACAATTTAACAGCTGCAGTGATTTACATCTTCCTTCAAGTCAAATTGGTTCCTGGTGAAGTGCACCACCTTACATAGTTTTGTGTGGCAACAAGGTGAAAATGCTTCACTTTCTATGTTTTTCTTAAAAAAAACAACACTTTCTAGCTTAGCCTTAATGAGTAAGATTTCCTGGTGGTCTCTTGTCCATGTACTAATTAGAATAGAATAGAATAGAATAGAATAGAATAGAATAGAATAGAATAGAATAGAATAGAATAGAATAGAATAGAATAATAATGGAATGGAATAGGATAGGATAGGATAGGATAGGATAGGATAGGATAGGATAGGATAGGATAGGATAGGATAGGATAGGACAGGACAGGATAGAATAATAATGAAATGGAATGGAATGGGATAGGATAGGAGAGGATAGGATAGGATTCTTTATTGGCCAAATGTGATTGGACACACAAGGAATTTGTCTTTGGTGCATATGCTCTCAGTGTACATAAAGGAAAAAAATACAATCATCAAGAATAATAAGATATAACATTTAATGATAGTCATAGGTGAGCAATCAAATCATACTAGGAAGCAAATTAAACTATATAAATTGTAAAGATACAAGCAACATGCTTATAGTCATAAGTGGGAAGAGAAAGGTACTAGGAAGTGTTATTAATATTATAATCTAGTAGTAGAGGAATAATAGTAATACAGTCTTAGTAAATAAGTTGGACAGTGTTGAGGGAATTATTTGTTTAGCATAGTGATGGCATTTGGGGAAAAGCTGTCGTGTCTAGTTGTTCTGGTATGCATTGCCCTATAGTGTCATTTTGAGGGTAGAAGTTGAAACAATTTATGTCCAGGATGTGAGGGGTCTGTAGATATTTTCACATCCGTCTTTTTATTAGATCTCATTGGCTTAACATTCCAGAATTGCCTAGTCGAGGGGTGTCAAACTTGCGTCATCATGGCGTCATCACGTGACGTATCCCTTACTTTTCCCCCTTCGCTACACTGGGCGTGTGCGTGGCCAGCTTGTGACACATCTGGGCCACAGGGCCATGAGTTTAACAGCCCTGGCCTAGAGTTTTGCCATCAAAGTCTTTTAAACACATTTTGTTACGGACAAAGCTATGCTTTGCTTTCTTGGTAACGCCCACCAAACCTCTTTCAGGAAATCAAGAACACATGTTAAAGATCTCTATTCTTCTCACAATGAATTGACACTTTCACTTATTAAACCATAAGCTGTCTTAACGTTGTTGTTTTTTACTGCTGCTGCTAAAAAAAAACCAACCTCTTGAGAGGTGGCAACTTAATTTGATGAAAATGGGTGAAACTGTGACATTCAAATGTATGTACATGAAAGGGTCAAAGAAGGTGAAGTCATCAAGTAAGGTTATAGAAGTAGTTCAGATTTTGAAGTGGTGGTGTCAGGAAAGCTAAAGATTATAATGAGCTGAGGATGTTAGGAACCAAAGGCTACTTCAGGTATGTTCAATGTAAAAGAGAAAGGAACTACTGTAGTACGGTAGATGTTGGCTAAATGGTTGACGCACGAGGCAGAAATTACTGTTTTCCCTGAGAAGAAATCATGCATTCCACAGCTCATTGAGGAAATGGCCTCCAACACAAGTCTGACAGAACCAGTCCAATTAGTTAGAAAATATTATAAGAACATAGAATCTTTGTGGTCTTTGATGCTCTCTGAGCTTGGTTGTTTGGTTGATTGAACATAGGCCTATTAGAGAAGACGGAGCTACTTTACAGAGTAACTGAGTTGGAAGGGACCTTGGAGGTCTTCTAATCCAACCTCCTGCTCAAGCAGGAAACTCCCACCATTTCAGACAAATGGTTCTCCAATCTCTTATTGAAAGCCTCCAATGTTGGAGCGCTCCCAATATCTGGAGGCAAATTGTTCCACTGGTTAATTGTCCTCACTGTTAGGAGGACACGTTTCTCCTTAGTTCTAGGTTGCTTCCTTCCTTGGTTAGTTTCCATCCATTGCTTCTTGTCCTGCCTTCAGGTGCTTTGAACTTGAAGAATAGGTTTACCTCCCTTAGATATTGGAAGGCTGCTATCAGGTCACTTTTCATTAAACTAGACATACCCGGTTCCTGCAACTGTTATTTTTGTATGTTTGGTTATTCTTTTTTTACCTCCTCCTGCTCCTTTTTAAAAACTCTTCTGGATAGTCAATTGCAGGCATCTTCAAAAACTAGGCATTCTTATTTATGAGAAACTTTCAGCAATAAACTACAAGAAGCGGTAACTTTAATTTACTGAATCTCAAGAGAATTAGATCATAACTTACTTTGGAATGGCTAAGCGAGATGTCATGGTGATTGGCAGGCCTTCCTGGTTCTGTGGGGTCCTTGGTGCTCTCTGAGCTTCATTGTTTTCTTGCAGATGTTCCATTGCCCAAGTAGGTGACACCATCAGTATTAAAAGATACCCCCTCCCTTCTAGCATTGATGATGTTACCTAGCTGGGTAATGAAACACTTACAAGAAAACAACCAAGGTGAGAGAGCACCAAGGACTCCACAGTTCAATTCTGAGCTAAAAATATTGTATTTTCCTTTAATGCAGGCCTGTCAAACTGTTGGCCCATGGGCTGGATATGCCATGCGCAGACCATGCCTACCCCAGCTCCACAAAAATAAAAAAAGTTGTGATATATCATGATCCAGCTCATGATGCAATCAAGTTTGACACTCATGCTCTATTGCTTCCTGATTCTGGCCTCCATAGTCCATGTTTAGATCCGGGGGAGGATAATTCCCAGGGTTCTTGATCACTTCTGATTCACTTCTACTTCTCTCCCCCACCAATTTCTACATTAGTTTGGGTCTATAAGTTCAGAGGACTGTTATTGTCCTTTTGGCCTTTCTACAACAACACTGTATAGTAACCATAGCCAAATAAGAGTTGGAAGGGACCTTAGAGGTCTTCTAGTCCAACCCCCTGCTCAAGCAGGAGTTCCTATACCATTTCAGATTAATGGTTATCCAATCTCTTTGTTAAAAATCTTGTGTTGGAGTACTCACAACTAGCACTGATTATATTACCTAGTTAGGATAATGAAATGCCTGCAAGAAAGATTATCTCAGAGAGCACCAAGAAACACTCATCTCATTTCAACCCTGAGCTACAAACATTCAAACAAACATACATACATACAAAATAGGAGCCTCGGGGCACAGTGGTTAGACTGCAGTACTGCAAGCTACTTCTGCTGCCTGCTGGCTGCCTGCAATTTGGCAGTTCAAATCTCACCAGGCTCAAGGTTGACTCAGCCTTCCATCTTTCCCAGGTGTGTAAAATGAGGACCCAAATTGTTGGGGGCAATAGGCTGACTCTGTAAACTGTTTAGAGAGGGCTGTAGAACACTGTAAAATGTATATAAGTCTAAGTGCTATTGCTATTCACCTTTATTGGTACCCACAACTTCTGGAGGCAAGCCACTCCACTGGTTAATTGTTGTAACTGTCAAGAAATTTCTCCTTAGTTCTTGGTTGGTTGTCTATTTGCTTAGTTTCCATCCATTGCTTCTTGTCTTGCCTTCTGGTGCTCTGGAGAATAGAGTTACCCTCCCTCTTCCTTAAGGCAGCTCCTCAAATAATGGAACACTGCTATCGTGTCACCCCAACCCAACAGCATATAATTGGAAGGAATGAAATAAAAATATTGACACAAACCCACCATCCTTAAAATCCTTAGCATGTGGGAACCTGATTATTATGCAGTGGTTTAGGGAGATGATCTGTACACGAAGAGAATGGAGTTTAATTCCCAATTAGTTATGAAGCTCATTGGCTAATAATTATCCACTCAGAAGGATATAGATTCACATTATGACAGGACTGAGATAACAAAGAACACAGTGTTGGCTTAGCTAAAACAATCAGTCCCTTGATGGCAACAGGTTAGTTTGGGTAGATACTGAATAAATAAAGCAGGAAACACATATTATTAAAATGGGAATATAATGCTTGTAAAACACAAATGAAATACTAGTCCTAGTTTACTCATAAAGATGGCATTATGATAAAAATATACTTATTTCCCTCCCACTTTGTCTATATTGTTGCAGAAGGCATCATATTTAGACCGAGAAAGGCATTAATTTCCACACCCAATCAGCAAGGATTGCAGCTGCTGTTATCAGTCTAAATAAGCCAAGCCTTAAATTGCAAGAGGTGTGCGTGACAGTGATATATTGGAATTTTTCTTTTAAATTACACCTGTCATGGGCAGTGGAAATGCAGAGCCCAATTTGAAAATAATTTACTTGAAAATGTGTAAGTGACGCATGGTAAATTAAATTTCCACATTCCCACCCTTTGTCGCCAGATATTCACACAGGCAATTGTTTAATTGACTTGGGAAGGTTTCTTTGCTAATAGTGTGAATATTGTGACCAATCACTACCTTCCTCCAAATGCTGTTTTTCGTGGCAAACGGGCTATAGAAGGAATAGCTATTTCAAGGGGATTTTTACTGGGGGAAAAAATTGCTATATTTTGGAGGAGTTGCTCTTAGTTTTTGTGATTAGGTCAAGGCGTAATCCCTGCAAACGAACAATGAAGTTTAATTGGGAATCACAACACAAAATTCATTTGCTGTGTTAGCCTCACATTTCGCCGGGTATGTAAATGCTAATGAAAAATCCCCATCTAGGGCCATTTAATAGGCATCCAATTTCCTGCTGAGAATAGCTCCCTTTATTTTTTTCTACACATCCATAATTATTGGCTTCAAGAAAACACAATCATGCCGCCAACGTGGAGAAACGACCAAATCATACTGAGATATCCGACGTAGTATACGCATTTCTGGATCCTGAATGGTCCAAGGGGAGACTCTAACGATCAGCTGGATATGCGAAAAGGTTTTGAAGATCCAGCTGGTTGTTGATTTTCCAGGGATGGTCTAATTAATTCTTATTAACAAGCTCAGACTTTGTGTGCAGGATGGAAATTTAATTGGAGCAGTGGGTCCTCTAGGCATGCTCGATGTACAGATGCTATTTTGTACCTGTCAGGGAGAGAGGCTGGCCGAGCTAGGGGTAGGAGTCTACCAGAATAGAGCTGGAAGGGATCTTGGAGGTCTTCTAGTCCAACCCCCTGCTCAAGTAGGAGACCCTATATCTTTTCAGATATGTGGCTGTCCAGTTTCTTCTTAAAAACCTCCAGTGATGAAGCACCCACAGCGTCTGAAGAAAAGCTGTCCCACTGGTTAATTGTTCTTATTATTAGGAAGTTTCTCTTTAATTCCAGGTTGCTTCTTTCCTTCATTAGTTTCCATCCACTGTTTCTTGTCTTCTGATGCTTTGGAAAATAAGTTGTCACCTCCTTCTTTGTGGCAGCCCTTCAAATACTGGAACACTGCTATCATGTCACCCCTTAGTCCTTCTTTTCTCTAGACGAGACATGCCCAGTTCTTGCAACTGTTCTTCATATGTTTTAGTCTCCAGGACCTTCAATCCTGTTAGTTGCTCTTCTTTTACACTTTTTTCCAAAGTCTCAACATCTTTTTTGTAATGAGGTGATCACAACTGGATGCGGTATTCCACTCTTTATAAAGTGGTGCTAATACGTCACGTGATTTTGATTCTATGCCTCTGTTTATACAACCAAGGATTGTATTAGCTTTTTCGGCTGCTGCTGCACACTTAAGTGATTGCCCATAATTGTAATAATGATGTGATATGATACATAATGTTGACTAGAACAGAGGTCTCCAATCTTGGCAACTTTAAGACCTGTGGACTTCAACTACCAGAATTCCTCAGCCAACTTTGCTAGCTGAGGAATTCTGGGAGTTGAAGTCCACAGGTCTTAAAGCTGCCAAGTTTGGAGACCCCTGGACTAGAATATAAAGTGAATGTAAACTCAATGAGAAATGTATACAAATATTAATATGTGCACAAGATATATGTACCTGGACAACACGCTGTATAACTGAAAGATGGTTTTTATTTGTTGTTTTTGTTGTAAAATAAAAATAAATAAATAAAAAAGTCTGTCAAGATCTTTTTGGATGCTGAGCTAATCTTTTGGGGTGTTGGCTATTCCTGCCAGCTTAGTGTCATCTCAAAATTTGAGGAGTTCCCCTTCTACTCCCACATCTAAGTCATTTATGAAGATATTGAAGTGTACTGGGTCAAGCAGGGAATTAGTCTGGAATCCTTTATGTAGGTACAAACGAGCAAGGACCAACATCACTTGAATGCTGTTAAACCTTATCCAGTCCGGTCCAGGTGCAAAATGCCAGTCTGGGAAAATTCCTGTGTAAAGAGCATGACCAATAACATAGCTAATTTTGAGACTCTAGGAAAAGTACAGAGAAGAGCAACCAGGATGATTAGGGGACTGGAGACTAAAACATACGAAGAACGGTTACAGAAACTGGGCTTGGCTAGTCTAGTGAAGAGAAGGACCAGGGGAGACAGGATAGCAGTCTTGCAATATTTGAGGGGCTGCCACAGAGAGGAGAGGAGTCCAGCTATTATCCAAAGCACCCAAAGACCAGACAAGGAATAATGGATGGCAACTGAACAAGGAGACATTTAACCTGGAAGGAAATAAGCAGAAACTTTCTGACAGGGAGAACAATCAACCAATGGAACAGAAATTGCCCTCGGAAGTTGTGGGAGTGCCATAGCTTGAGATTTTCAAGAAGAGATTGGACTGCCATTTGTCAGAAATGGTGTAGGGTCTCCTGTTTGGGTGGGGAGGTTGGACTAGATGAACTACAAGGTCCCTTCCAACTCTGATTATCTGTTATCTGTTAATTGAACTCTTCACACGTGCATCTGGTTGTTGGCGCCTAATAATAGCTCTCTCATGTTAAATTTCACCCCCCCCGCATCTATTCTTTCTTTAAAAAAGGAATCTCATTGTTGAAAAATAAAAGTCTGAAAAACACCACAACGGATTTCTTTGACCGTGAAGCCGTCTTCTAAAATACGATTTAGCATTCCTGTCAATTCTATGCCAACCTGGAATTTAGGGAGGGTAACCTTTCAACGTTGAAAGCATCGGCCGTTCCTTTCCGATGTCACTTTGATCGGTTCATTGTTATGCGTGGCATTAGTGCCAGTAGCACCACCGGATTCATTGAACTGGCAGCTCGCTTTTCAAAAGCTTCACGCCGCCTCTGCCATTGGCCCCCAACTCTCCCGATGCAAACAATAAAAATATATTACGACCGACAAAGAAGACTTCGGGTAGTCCTCAACTTACGACACCACAATTGAGCCCAAAATTCATGTTTGCCAGGTGAGAAATTTGTTAAGTGAGTTTTGCCCTGTGTTGTGACACGTTTCCTCGCCATATTCATTCAGCAAATCACTGCAGCTGATCAATTAGTAACAACGGTTGTTAAGTGAATTGGGTTTCTCCATTGTCTTAGCTCATCAGGCGGTCACAAACGGGGACACAGCGACCGACATGTGAGTCATCCGAATGTAAATCACGTGACCACAGGGATTGCTGCAATGGTCATAATTGTGAAAAATGACCCCAAGTCCCTCATTTTCAGTGCCGTGGTAACTTTGAATGGTCACTAAACAAACTGTTGTAAGTCGAGGACAACCTGTATGATGTTCTACCATATGCAGGGAGTCCTCAGCTTACCACAAGTGAGCCCAACATTGCTGTTGCTAAGCAAGGCAGTTGATGAATGGGTTTTTGCCCCGTTTTACAACCTTTCTTGGTCGTTAAGTGAATAACTGCAGTTGGGAAGTTAGCAACATGGTCGTAAAGTGAATCTGGCTTCCCCATTGACTTTGCTTGTCAGAAGGTCGCAAAAGGGGGTCACACAACCCCTGGGACACTGCAACCGTCATAAATACGAGTCATTTGCCAAGCATCTGAATGTTGATCACGTGGCTGTGGAGTTGGTGCTACAGTCATAAGGGTAAAAAATAGTCAAGTTACTTTTTTTCCCAGCACTGTTGTAAGTTTGAACAGTCACTAAATGAAGGGTTATAAGTTGAGGACTACCTTTTGGATTATGGATTTCCTGTCTGGCCGCTCACAGAGGGTCAGATTAGCTAATCATACCTCTTCAGCCCTTATTCTTAACACTGGTACGCCACAGAGTGGTTCATGATGTCAACTAAAAAGATGGTCTTTTTAACTGCCAAAAAAAAGGAGTGGGGGAAAACAAGGCCTTCTTGAAATGCCTAGATAATCACCCCGGTAGCCCAAAGTTGTCGGAGCATAAGAAGGCTATTGGAGAGTGTGATGGATGACTCTTGGAGGTGGAGGTGTCTCATTGGAGAAGTCATATCCAGTGGGTGGGGGAAGACCAGGGTCAAGGGGAAATGTATGATGTGATTTAGTATCGGTTGCACCCAGCCATACGCCAACATGGCAACTTCTAATAAATCAATTTTCTTTTCTCTGAGATGCGGCTAGAGACTTTTGATTTGAATGAGGGTGGATTTCTTGGAGCCCTGACACATGACTGCATTCCCACTCGTGCTAGTAATACTATTGCTAAATTTGCAGACGATACAACAGTGGTGGGACTCATCTCCTGGGGGCGGGGGGATGAGCAGGGGTGGGATTCAAAATTTTTAACAACCGGTTCTGTGGGCGTGGCTTAGATGGTGGGCGTGGCTTGGTGGTCGTGTTATTGGCTGGGTGTGGCCAACTCAATATCACTCACATCGAGGCACGCATCTCCTCGCCTGCCCTCTCATGACTGTGGGGATGCTGCAACAGTCGTAAGTGTGAAAAATGGTCATAAATCACTTTCTTCAGTGCCATTGTAACTTTGAATGGTCACTCCACACAAGCAAAGGAGGGGGAAAAACCTCCAGAGACGTTCCTGAGACAGGAAGTCTAGTCCTGCAAAGAATATAATAAGGGTTAACGGAGAGGCAGTTTCTGCAAGCAACACCAGAATGTTTCCTTCCTGCCTTCCTTACAGGATTAGGCCAGTAATTTCTTCTAACAACCGGTTCTCCGAACTGCTTAGAATGTTAACAACCGGTTCTAGAGAATAGGTGTGAACTGGTAGAATCCCACCCCTGGGGATGAGTCTGCCTACCAAGATGAGGTGGACCGGTTGCTTTCGTGGTGTGGAGACAATAACTTGGTCCTCAACACCAATAAGACCAAGGAACTTATAGTGGACTGTAGAAGGAACAGATCAGACAATGAGCCCTTGCTTATCAATGGAGACCGAGTGGAGCAAGTGGCCAGTTTTAAGTTTCTGGGTGTTACCATCAAAGAGGACCTGACCTGGGGTGCTCACATTGCAGCCCTGGTCAAAAGGGCCCAGCAGAGATTATACTACCTGAGACTTCTCAGGAAACAACAACTGAATGAAAAACTGCTGGTGACCTTCTACTGCTGCACCATAGAGAGTATCTTAACTTACTGCACCTCTGTATGGTTTGCCAATTGCACAGGGGCAGATAGGACAGCACTCCAGTGGGTTAACATCATTGCCCAGAGGATTATGGGTTGGCCTCTTCCCTCTTTGGAAGAGCTTTATAGCTCCCGCTGCCTTAAGAAAGTTCAAAACATTCTCAAAGATCCATCTCATCCTGGGAACCCTTTTTTTGAACTATTACCATCTGGCAGACGGTACAGGATAATAAAAACAAGGACAAATAGGCTGAAAAACAGCTTCTATCCCAGGGCAGTAGCTCTGTTGAATTCTACTGTATAGTGCAGTGTTGGTGTGGTGTCGGGGGTTTTCAATTCAATGTGTGGAGTGTGAAGGATGTGTGTTTGTGTTAATTTTCATGGTCATGATATGCACTGAAGATGGTGTTTGATTTTGTTGTACGAGGTGCAATGACAATAAAGTAAACGAAACTAACTAAACCTGTACTGTATACACAATATAGAACACAATAATATTGCATGTTATAGTATATTGCATTCTGACTATCCAAGCAAAAGGAGACTTTGAAAAGGATTTATTGGTTTGGTGGATTTATTGGTTTGGTGGACACTCCCCCTCCCAAGATAAGGGAGGTGTACAATGATGAATTTGTGGCTATATGCACATGACAATAATCTTGCAGGCATGCTCTCTTCAACCAAAGAATGCACCCTCATTTGGGAAGCTGTTGCCACAGATATTGCAAACCTTCCCTTGCTTTCTGTTTTCCTGTCTGTACACTTATTTGAGCTGGAGATAATTTACAATTAAAGATGTGGAAACACCTTTTTACATATTAACAAGACAGTCCTTAAGATCCACTAAGTAGACTTGGCAATGGGAGTACAGAGGAATTTTTAGGAAGTCCTTTAAGATCACTAACAAAACAAAACCTGTTTTGTTTAAAGCAAAAGTTTTAATTCCAAGGGAGCGGCACCATCAGTTTGTAATATTTGGAGGTTTTTATTTAAAATCCATCCTTCACCCCTTTTGCAGAATTAATTTAATCCAGCAATACTCGATACCAATTCAAGTTACTATAAGCAGGTACAGGAAAGTAAGTTTTAGCTTTTGAGGGAAGCTAGCTATTTTTGAAGCATGTATATGGATATTTATAAGCCTGTAATGTTAGTTTTATTTCATTCCTGTGGCAAAGAGTGACTCGTCAAGGTTTTTGTTTTAAACCAAATTATAGTTACAAACCTAGTTTGCTCCCAATGAGATCCCTTTCCTCTTGCTCCTTCTGTTCCCAAAATCTAGCTCTAAGGTGGAGAGTAATGCATCACCTTAAAGCCAATTACCTTTGCAGGATGAAAATAGCATAACCTGATGCGAAAATATACAAGTATAGATTTCAGTTGCAACAAAAAATAGATCTTGGTGATCAGATGGTCTCTTCCATATATTAAGGATTTAAGGCAGCTGGAAGTAACTCCTGAGTAGTGAGAGCTGCACTGAATATTTTGGGGAAGGATGATGGACATAAGGAGATTATAGTCTTTTTTGGAGATCAGCGACAATGATTTTTTTTTTTTTGGTGTTACACCTAATAATTTGGTTTTTTTATTTATTCGGAGTTGCAATGTTATGTGTGTTGGGAGTTATGCATTACTTTTCCCGTCTTACTGTGAAGATTTTACTCTATTTTTTTCTCTCTACCGGGTATGTTTTATTTATGCTTTTAAGCCGGCAGGAATTTCAATGATTCAGTGGCATATGCATTCAATAAATTTAATAATTTAATGTAATAAATAATGGGGAGGTATTAAGAATTTATTTCAATTCTTGTTTTTCTTTCTTTCTTTTCTTTCTTTTTTTCTTTTCTTTTTTCTTTTGGAAAAACCAAATTAAGTCTAGATGAGGACTTAATATGTTGCATTCTTCCTTTCCAGCAAAACTACAGGGAAAAGTCAATAGTGTGCTTGGACACAGGGCCTGGGGTCTTCCCCTCCACCCCAAAATTGGATTGCCTATTTAAAACTTGTATATTTTAAAATGCCACTTTATTTGATAGAAGTCTCTTGAAGACCTTAGACATAATAAGTCACAAGAATTAAACTCTAAGTTGTTTCATACGTCGGATGATAGAATTTCTGCTTATAATCACAAATGGGTGCTTTGATAATGTAAACATTCATAGGATAAAAGAAGCCAGGTTATTCCTGTTTTTTCCCCCTCACCTTTTCTCCCTCAGAATAACAAAAAAAACCAACCTCAGGTTTTAACCATGACCTGTTGGCATTGTTCCTCAGAGGTTGAATGGTAAACTCTTCATGTGATTGGGTGCGAATCATAACATCTCTTTTTTCCCCCTAAGCAAACTGAGAAGCAATGTTTCCCCATAAATTAGGGATGTCCAACCTTGGCAACTTTAAGACTTGTGGACTTCCAACTTTCCAGAATCCCCTAGCCAGCATGATTGCAACTAGAATATATTGGACTGCTGGAAACAGTCTGGCTTCCTTCATGGATAGCAGAATGTTCACCCCATTGGGGACTACTTCTTAGAACCATGGACAAAATACCCATCGCAATTTTGCTTGAGCCTCCTAGCCTCCATTTATCCCACTCTTCAAGAAGGCTTAGTAAAAATTAGGCCTTCTCTAGACCAGCCCTGGTGGCCAATGTATTTCATGGCAAATTGTTTAGTTTTGTAAAGACAGATTAACCATAATGGATGTGAGCTTTGGCTACAGAACTGGGCTTTTCATGAAGGAAATGCTCAAATATTTGTCAGACAAGGAAACAGGACCCAAATTCCACTTTATCACTCTGGTTTTCACAGCTTTCTTGATGCTAAATTACTTCTCTATGGCTCAAAATTGCATTCATTATGTATTATGAGGCACACATAACCCAGCAGTATTGAACATCAATCAGAGATAGAGTGGCCAAGCTCAGGAAAAAAAAAAGTACACATTTTTTTATACTTCTGAAAACCCTGTTATAATCTTGCAAAGAGGAACAGGGAGAAAAATAAAAATTCAGGGATGGTCATAACCTCCTCAGCCTTCTCAAATTATTTACAATTTATGTGCCTCAAATACATGGTGACAATTAAATATTTCCTTTCTAATAGGAACCAGGCATGTGGGAAAAACTACGGTGGCAGTTTTGCATCCTCAAGAAACCGGAAGGAGGAGAAATTAAAAGATGAACGATCTAAGAGAAGCCAGTTCCTTCAAGATAACATTCTTGAGTCTTCGGAAACTCAAATCACGTTCTGGGTTTTTTCAAAACTCACAAAGCAAAGCTCCTTTAGAAGATTAAAAAAAAGGGCAATTTCTTCCTCGAAGCAATCTAGGGAGCCAACAAAGGGAAGAAATAAGCTATGGAGCTTTATCCTTAGAAGCAGCTTGCCTGGGCCTTTCTGTTTTGCCTGATTGTCCTTTTGCATTCTCAAAAAGCTTTTCAAACTGTGATTAAAAGAGTCTTTTAAAAACACTACCCTTCTCTTAAGGTGCCTACAACACGCCCAGATAGTTTTATCGAGCCCTGTGGCGCTTTGCCAGATGATCACTCCTCCTGGTTTGTTTGGCTGAAGTTTCCTCACACAGATGTGGTTCAGGATGCTAATTTGATCCCCGAAGAAGGTATTGGGAGGCTGTGATCTCTGGAGTTCCTTGGGAGAAAAGGAAAGGGGATTCGTGAAAAAAAAAAAAAAAGGCATTTAAAAAAAGAAAAAGAAATGCATCATGCATGGCTCAGTATACATGTCACAGAAGTCTCCTGCGAAAAGCCATCGGGGGAGGTCCTCGACTTACGTTCATTTGTTTAGCGAGCATTCGAAGTTACAATGCCACTGTCAGAGTATATTCATGAACTGGAATACAGCATGGTAACAAAGTCAGCCAATGAAGTCAGCCAATGAGGAAACTGAAACTAGAAGTAGCCTAGGAGTGGCTCTATATTAAGCTCTGCAGCTCTGAAGGTATGTTAAGCTCTGGGTCTGTCTATTGAAAATGAAACTGCTTCTCTCCTCTGCTGGCTGACTTGCTTGCCTGCTGCAGTAAAGTGAAACTGATGTCTGTTTCTGAGCTCCTGACTTGCTGTTCTGCTCTGAACTTGTAACATGTCTGCTTCGGTTTGAGTTTGCTCCATGTTGGAGAAAAACTACAACTGGTATTGTAAAAATTACTTTATATGTTCATAAAGAAGTTAAATGAAGCCTTGGTCATCTGTCTTTACTTTTCTGGTGCTGAATTTATGTTGCGATACTCTGAACAGCCACTGGAAAAGTGACTTGCAGCCGGTCCTCACACTTATGTCTACTGCGGCATCTCCATAGTCACATGATCAAAATTCAGGCGCTTGGCAGCCAGCATGCATTTACAATGGTTGCCATGTTCTGAGGTCATATGGTGGCCATTTTGCAATCTTCCCAGCTGGCTTCCAACGAAGTCAATGGGAGAAGATGGATTTGTTTAACGGCCATGTGATTTGCTTAACAACCGCAGGAATTCGCCTTAACAACTATGACAAAAGAGGTCATATAATCAGGCAGGGCTCACTTAACAAATTATCATGCTTAGCCAATAGATATGTCAACTAAAAAGATACTCCTTTGGTCTTTTTAGCTGCCAGAAAAAGGGAGTGGGGAAAAACAAGGCCTTCTTGAAATGCCTAGATAATCATCTCAGCAGCTCAAAGTTGTCGGAGCATAAGAAGGTTATTGGAGAACATGATGGATGACTCTAGGGAAAGGATGTGTCCCATTGGAGAAGTCACATCCAGGGGGTGGGGGGAAGACCAGGGTCAAGGGGGAAATGTATGATGTAATTTAGTATTGGCTGCATCCAGCCATGCACCAACATGGCAATTTCTAATAAACCAATTTACTTTTTTTGATTTGAATGAAGGTGGATTTGTTGGAGCCCTGACAAGATATTCTGGTCCCAATTGTGGTCGTAAGTCAAGGACCACCTGAAATCCAATCAACTGCCCACCCTCACATCTACCAGGAGTGAAACACACCATGGATTTAGTAGCTGCAGGAAGCACCATTTATGCTTGCTGTCAAACTGGGAAATAACTGAGCAGTGTCAGGAGATGTCTAAAGGTTGAATCAAGGCAACTGGACTGAAGTTTGTAAATCTGAGATGTTTCTTTGCTCATCCAAGTAACTTTATCAGTGGAGAAAAATTAGTTAGGCAGAGAGTCACAGAGTCATTGGAATGTACCAACTCTTGCCATGCCAACTTTAGGGGTTTCTCCCCAAATGGCTTGCTGTTGTGGTCGCCAGCTGCCAGCAGAGCTGGCGGCAGAGTCAGCTGCAATGGTCGGGGAGGAATTTGGGCCAGTTCTGGAGTCTGGGCAAGGCTCTGATGGATGCTCTGCATCGGACGCAGAGATAGAGCCGGGGCCATCCGACATTTCCCAGCCACCGGAGAGGCAACTGCCTTTGGAGGCTGATATGAGTGAGGAGGAAGAACAGCTGGGGCCTGTTCCAGATGCGTGTATGTGCAGAACTGTTAGGAGAGGGGAACAATGGAGGACAAGGAGTCGACTCGGGAAGCAAAGCACATGTGGACACTGAATGGCCTCTCCCTGGCTGGGATAATAAATAGAAGGAAAGGGGAGTGTTTGTCATAGGAGACAATGGTTCGTATTTCTGAAGATTTTGCTCAGAGAATTTGCAGCCTTTCGGCTGGGAGCTCACGGCTTTGCAGTTATTGTAAGGAACTGATAAGGTCTGTTACTGCCGTTAACTCTTTGAAGGACTATTGCCTGGACTTTTCAGTGTGTGAATGCCATTAATTCACAAGAGGTAAATAAAGAGGGGTTTTTCGTGACAAGGAGTCTGTTTCTTGCTTCTGCTAAGGCTGGGTCAGAACACTTGCAATATGCCAATGAAGACTCATCCTCCAGGGCCAGGAGGCTTACCTACCTACTTACCTGCCCAGAAGACTTGATTTAGATATCCTCTCCAGCTTCTTCCTGCACTTCCATCGGCTGCAGGGCTTCTTGCACATAAACAATCAGTTCCGAGGCCTCTCCACCCTGAGTATAAACGGTCACTGTCCCAATGCCTTCCATGTCATCTGAGGAGACCACCAAATGGTGCTGCTCGCCCAACTCCATCGAAGCCGGTTGCAAAGTTTCCTGAATCATCACGGTGTGATTAGCTGATTCTTCCTCTTCGGTCACCTGTCAGAACCAATGGGAAAGTTACAAAAAGGTTGCACAAGGGAGTGGGCAATGAAGAGGAGCAAAACTGGTTTAAGACCAAAATCCCATTACATGCCAATTATTGGCTATAGATTTCAGTAGTGTAGACTTTAGAAAAATGATACACCAGATGTCAGTGTTCCGAGTAACGCATCCAATCAGAACTCCAAGGCAGGAACGTTCCTCAGAGAACATGTTTATTGGACAGATACAGATACAGATAATCAGAGTTGGAAGGGACCTTGTAGGTCATCTAGTCCAACCCCCCGCCCAAGCGGGAGACCCTACACCATTTCTGACAAATGGCAGTCCAATCTCTTCTTGAAAGTCTCAAGTGATGGCGCTCCCACAACTTCCAAGGGCAAGCTGTTCCATTGGTTGATTGTTCCCACTGTCAGAAAGTTTCTCCTTGTTTCCAGGTTAAATCTCTCCTTGTTCAGTTTCCATCCATTATTCCTTGTCTGGCCTACAGGAGCTTTAGAAAATAGCTTGACCCCCCCCTCCTCTCTGTGGCAGCCCCTCAAATATTGGAAGACTGCTATCATGTCTCCCCTGGTCCTTCTCTTCTCTAGACTAGCCAAGCCCAGTTCCTGCAACCGTTCGTTGTATGTTTTAGCCTCCAGGCACCCAGGGACTGGTTCCATGGAGAGAGGTTTTTCCATGGACCAAAAGGAGCTATCTGCACCCCACAGATGAGGGCTTCGCTCAGTGATGGGATTCAAATTGTTTGACCACCGGTTCGGTGGGGCATGACTTGGTGGGCATGCTTTGCACACGCGCAGAGGCTTTCCTACTGACCTTCTCCTGCACTCGCCTTGTGTCTTCAACAGCTGACGCGCAGCAAACTGCTGTACCGCGCGATGTAGCTGAGCTTCAAAAGCAGGCAATACATGTCAGTATGGAGCCAGGGCAGGCAGGCACAACAGCTGATCATTGGAGTGAACTGGTTAGCTCCCACATGGTCTTCGCCCGGGACAAACTGGTAGAATTCCACCCGGCTTCGCTTTCTTGTGTGTCCACGTTTCTGGCATGCCGTAGCCTGGTGCCAGTTCACAGATCAGGCAGTGGTGATATTCTGGCACACCAGTAGTGCCGAAGATCAGCCGAGACTGAACCGGTTCTCTCTGAAGAACTGCTGTTGGGCCCACCCACCTGCCCGGGTTCCCATACTGACTTTTATTCCCTGCTTTTGGAGTGCAGCTGCTTTGCGCGGCACAACAGATTGCTGCGCGTCAGCTGCTGAAGCGACAGGGAGAGTGCAGGACTGCAGGAGGTGAGTCGGAAAGCCTTTGTGCCTGAGCAAAACATGCGTTTGACGCACACACACAAAGCGTGTGTGGGCGGGCAAAGTGCACCCACCAAGCCGTGCCCACCGAATCGGTGGTAAACTATTTTGAAACCTACCACTGAGACCAAGGGTTGGGGAACCCTACTCTAGTCTCTCATGACCACAACAGTAATTTTCAAAGACAACTAAGGCACCAGATACCACCAGGCAGCTCAGAAAGGTCCAACCACTTTATGCTGTGGATTTTCTTCCTACGCAGATGTGTAATTCCCATAACAGTTTATCTTAAAGGAACAGCTGGCCCAGCAATGCAACTATAAACCACTTAAGTTAAGCATCCAGAAGACTAAGAATGAAACTACTGGTAAGCCCGAGGCTTCCTTCCGTCTCAGACATGAGCAGCAAATGGAGCAAAGAATGGAAGAGAATTGTGCACTTATTTTATTTCAGATCACAGAGGTAATCATTTTGTGCCAGAAAGGTCGTTATACAATATGCTTATATTCAACAAGACACCACATTTTAGCATAACATGCCATGTACCATAAAATTGATTTACGCTGGTTTTTTGGGGGCCTCAGAAAACGTGTGACTTTTATGGAGGCCTAGATTCAGTTGAATTTATTGTGAAAGAAGGGGGAGAAATATGGAGGTATCACGCTCCAGAAAATGCAATGTAATGTGTCAGAGTGATAGACAGTGACAGATGAGCTGCACAGGAGAAGGGATTCTACTTCTGACAGACATTCCTGTTCTTTATGTCAATTCAGTTTGGGACATCCTGTTTCTCAAAGGAAAGATCAAGAACTGGAAGGTAGTTTGCTTACGGGATCAAAAAAAATGGCACATGTTAACCTCAATAAATATTCACACATTTATTATATAAAAAAATCAGGAGCACTCGTTGAATTCAAAGCACGTAAGCATTTATTATTGCTATTATATGATCCATAGGCAAAGACAGGCTTCAATAGAGTCCTTTATTGTTCTATTAGTTCCACCACAAAGTTCACAGGGCAAAGTCCGTGAGTTGTCCACAAGGCAAGTCCATGGTAGAGGTAGAAACATGAGTCAAAGCAGGGTTTTTCCAAGGCTGGAGAAATGCGGGCCCCAAAAAAGCAAAAAGATTGTTTTCAACAAACATGCCTTCCTGCAGCCTTTGCTTAAGTCAACCCAAGCCAGGTGTTCCTTGGGAGGATGGCCGGGGGGACCTCCTCCCAAGCAGATTTTCTTTGAGCCTCCCTCCGTTTCACTCTCCGTGCCCTCGGATCGAGTGGGGGGAGGCAGCTGTTCCTCATCAGAGGGGGGTCTGCTGCAGTGGTTGGATTCAAAAGTTCCCACCACCGGTTCTGCGGGTGTGGCTTGGTGGGCATGGCTGCAGGGGTGGGATCCCACGACTCACGCGAGACTCACTCTTGTGGGAAATACGCGCTCTGCGCACTCATTAAAACAGTAAAAACTAAACTGTTGCGCCTCTCAGCTGTTTAGCACAGTAACCCGCTCCGCCGCGCCAAACAGCTGAGAGGTTAAAAAGGTCCCAGGAGCAGAGGCAGGTGGGTGGGCCCAACTGCAGAGCCTTGGAAGGACTTGGAGTGAATTGGTTCTCTGCCAGCTGATTTTCGGCGCTACCGGTATGCCAGAACTGGGCTGAACTGGTAGAATACCACCACTAATCTGCTGCCTCTCATCCCCACTGCTAATCCTCCCCTGTGTTTGTGAGGGCCGGCATCCTCCTGTCCAGTTGACCACCTCCCCCAATGCCTGAGGGGCCTGAGACAGCGTTGTCCTCAGCCCCTGGCCTCTTCAGGGGAGACGTGCCTTCCCTGTTGGATGGTCTTGGTTCCAATTCCTCCTCCAAACCAGAATCTGATGAGACCATGACCCCTATGTATAAGAATATAATCAACTAATGGTCAAGGCTAAATTGGTGCTAGATAAGGGTCAAGGGAATTTGAGGGTGGCTGGACTTAAGTCTCTTGTGGCAATGCAATGACTCCGAAGTGGTGACACATTTAATCTCACCTTCCAGTTCAGCCTGCTCTTCTTCTACAGCATGAGAGATTAGCTAGTCACCCAGGTCCAAATTGTTTTTATTTTGATTCTCTGAAGGATATAAAAGCTCTCCTGCTAGATCGAATGGAAGGTCCATCTAATAACATTTTCCCCTTTTCGTAACTGACCTTCAGGCTTCTTCTGAAATTGGTCTCTTGAAGCTTGATAATTTCTCTGCCATGGTTAATGGTTGTTGATCTACCTCAGTCTTGCCCAGCTAAAAATGCAGGAAACTGAAGTCTAGCATACCTAGATAGATTTAGTTGGACATGATTTATTTAATTTCTGGAGTTAAGGCAACTCTTAAAAACCAGTAATTTTTTTTTTTAAAAAAAGCAGAATTAAAATGTGTAGTTCAAGAGAAGTAAAGTTCTTTTTTCCCCAAGAGCCAATATAAAGCTGAGAGTGAACACATTTCTTTACTCCAAAATTTTAAGACTGGAGTCCCCCACCACCACCCAATGGCAAAATTGTCACCTACAATCCAAATTCCATTTACTGCAAAAAATTCTTCATAAATTGATGCATTCCAATTTAGGGGAATGTTACTCAGCATCGTGTCCTTATTTCTCTTCTCTTGGAACATAGAATAGTAGAGTTGGACAGGATCTTGGAGGTCTTCTAGCGCGACCCCTTGCTTGAGCATGACCATTTCAGACAAACGGTTGTCCAGTCTCTTTCTGAAAGCCTCCAGTGATGGAGCCACCCACAACTTCTAAAGGCAAGCTGTTCCACTGGTTGATGGCTCTCACAGTTAAGAGAGTTCTTCTTAGTAGGTTGCTTTTTTTCCTTGGTTAGTTTCCATCATTGTTTTCTGTCCTGCCTTTTTGGTGCTTTGGAAAACAGCTTGATCCCTCGACTTTGTAGGAGCCCATCAAATATTGGAAGATTGCTATCACGTGTCCCGTAATTCTTCTATTCTCTAGATTAGACAGTTCCTGCAACTATTCTTCAGCTCCCCCACCCCCAATCATTCTTGTCGCTCTTCTCTGCACTCTTTCCAGAGTCTCTGTTAGGGATAACATTGTTTACCCTAACTGGTTTGGGTAAAAATAATAAATATGGTATCATGGTTTGTTAGTTAAAGTGTGTGTAACTTTAACTGCAAGAATGTAATTAAGGGTGTGGTTGTAAAAGCACTATATAAGAAGCGAGGCAATTGCAGCTCTCTCTCTCTGGCTTACTGATCCTAATTACTGGAAGGATTGATGACTGCGTTCTTGCTGAACGGGAGTGAAACAGGAGTGTTGATTTTTCTCAACGGAGAGAAGATAAGATTGGACTGATTTATTGTAAGTGAACTGACATTGGCTATTCAACACAGACTTTGCAAATAAGTATCCCGACAAGATTTGACTGAAATTGATATATGACTAATGGACCGTTTATTTGACTATGCTATAATTCTTAAATGGAATAAACTATATTTTTGATAGCACAAGCGTATCTGTATTTTTACTGCGTGTTAACTAGAAAACTTATCTCACATTTACCTGTCTTCCTATCTGACTTGCTGACGTTCTGTTTAGTTTGTTTTCCTTAACACCCGTTGAATCCAGGCTTAACAGTCTCAACATCTTTTTGTATTGTGGTGACCAGAACTGGATGCAGTATTCCAGGTGTGGTCTTAATAGGGCTTTGTAAAGCATGATAACTTTGCATGATCTTGATTCTATCCCGCTCAAAACTCAAAATAGAATTCTTAAAATTCTATTAATAATAACATGGATATTAAACCAAAATGTGACAATCACAGAGAAGAACCAAATTATTTATGTCAACATCCCTTCAAATACATTTTACTTGTAACATGAAAATACTGACACTCAATCTTTCTTCAACATCTCCTGATTTACATAATGAAAAAGAATCTTTTTTCAGATGACACTGTTCATCTGAAGACCATAAAAGACGTATTTAACATTTTTTTTTAAAAGCAAGAGGGTTGATTTGTTAAAACATGGCAGTCCAACTCTTCCTTTCAACCCTCTTGCAAGATTAACAACATTAGTAGTAATTTTAGAAGTAATTTTCAACTGTCTATGGAAATCAGCCAAAGATTTAAACTCATCTAAGACATTAGTCAATACAACAAGTAATTTGGGAGTTTCAGAACTTGTTAATACATCAGGACCAAATTAAGAAGTCAAGAGATATTGGCTGTTCCGGTTTGAAGGGCTTCGGCAACAGACAGAAATCTGCGATCGTGCGCGGTTTCTGTCTGGGCTCGCCGCTGGAGCGCCCCGAGCCGGCTGGTTTCGGGGCTAAGCCACCTCGTAGAGGTGGTGAAGAGGGGGGAGACCGCCAGCAGGGTTGAGGAGAGCCGCATCTCTCCTCCTCAGCTGGCCATTACTCCCTTTCCCGAAGGCGGATGTAGCGGTGGTCAGAAATGGCCACCACAAAGGAGAACTCGACTGGAAAAGAATGTGCAGGAGGAAGATAAGAAGTGAAAGTTTTGGCTGACTGGGTTAAATTGTAAAAGCAACAACCAAGGTACCCTGGAATTTAAACTTACAAAAAATAACATCGCTCCCAAAGAAGAGTTGGAAGCAGCGAAGGAAAGTGAAAAGGGAAAGGTTTGGCTTTTTTTTTTCTCTCTCCTCCCTATACTGACAACTAAGAGACTTAAATAAGAAATTGGAAAAATCCGCTTTGACATCAATAGGCAATTAAGCTGAAAATAAAACAAAATGCCAAAGGGATAATAAAGATTTCTGGACATTAAAAACTTTCTTTTTCATAAAGAAAGGGAGAGAAAAAGAACAAGGGCAGGATCTGGAAGAGGGAGGAGACTGCCTGGAATTAAAAAGAATCTAAAGTAAAACTTCAACAAGACTTCTAAAAGATACATTTTAACTGAAACTTTGCAACTAAATAGTAACCCCAGGAAGAGAAAGTGAAAAAAAAGAGCAAAAAAGAAACAGCTTGTGTGTATTTGGATTATCTGGTGATCTTTGGATTTTTGGTTATTATATTTGAATGACTAAAATCAATCGGGTGGTTGTTTAAAAAATTTATACAATGACACCACTTCTGGATGAATTGAAAATGGAACTTAAAAAGTACAAAGAAGATGCACAAGAAGGGAAGGGTTCTTTTGGCTTCATCTTTCAATTCTTAGAAATGGAGATTTGGAACTATGAGAAACAACAAGAAAAGACTGCAAAACAAGAAGACTGGGACAAAGAAGAAGCCATCTTTAATGAACAAGTAATTCTATGTGGGGAAGAAAAAGGAAAGGGGGAAAGAGAATGGAGAATTTAAGACTTAAAAAACAACCAAAGAAAAGAAAAATAATTCGAAAAATAAGTATAATACTGGAAAGCAACAGAAAGGGGAATACAGAAGAGAGAAATAGAGGTAGAGAGACAAGGGGGTAAAAGGGGAGAGAGAAGAAGAGAGGGAAGAAGGAAAGGAAAAGAAGTTATAAAGGACCGGAGCAAGATATAGAGAAACAGGACCTATTTAGAGATAATGGGTGAAAATCTAACTGAAAAGGGGATTCTGTAAAGGTACATAAGATTGTATTGTTATATTAGTAATAGAAATAACTTTAGAAAATTGGAAACAACATATGATTAAAATGAGGGATAAAATAGTTAGTGTAATTTAGTGAAATGTTTGTGAATAAAATAAGTGAAATAAAATAAATGAGAACATTGAATTAGGAAGGAACGGGAACATTTTAATTAGTTAATGTTTTATAAAATATAAGTGAAAGGGGGGGAATTAACTATGGAAAGCTTATAATTGTTTCCATAGAAGTATGATATTTAATTGAAAAGTAATGTTAAAGATGTTAAGACTTTAATGAATATTAATATTAATGATAGAATTGAATTGGAATGGAATGTTGTTTTAATTATATACATTTATAATTTTTTTTCTTTTTAAGAATACAGTGTGTATTTTAAGAATGTATCAAGCAGAATCCGAATGGAAGTTATGTATTATATTGAATGTTACAACTTTAGGGAAAAAATATAAAGGCGTCATACTCCAATCAGTAACTACAGGAGAAATTTTGTTTAATGAGAAAAGACAATAGATAATTGAAACAGGACAGACAAAAAATATAAATACAATGATTTGAATTGAGATGAGATAATTAAAATAAAATTGAGAAAATTAAAAGAGGGGAGAAGCTATGCAGAAAATGTAAAATAGGAATAAGATATGGAATAGAATATAAAAATGAGCATGAACCTGAATTTGTTTCTGTACGAAGAAATGTAACCTGGAATTATGCTGCTTTCAAAAAAGATGTTTTATTTGTATTTTTTTTTCTCTTTGTGAAAACTCAAATAAAATTTACACACACACAAAAAAAAGAAGTCAAGAGATATTGAAATTGAAAATAGTGCCATTAGCTGTTTTAGGCCTCTTGTAAATGTGTGTTTGCATGTGTCTATCTCTCCTGTTCTGCAGTTTTGAACTTTATTTATTTTTCAGTGTTTATAGATTCTGGGTGCTGGGTAGCAAAACACAAACGGCAAGGCACGTACCTTAATGAAAAATATCAATGCATAATAGAATACCTTTATTATTGCATTCTACAAATACAATGAAATTTGAAAGCTACTCCAGCACAGTTCCCCAAACACCACATCCAATCACACTACAGAGTATTTAAAAATTAAAATAATTAAAATAATAATAATAATAATAATAAAAAACCTGGTCTAAAACCTATCTAAAACATGTAGTAAGTTAAATTGTTTAAAAATGGCACTATATACATAGGACTAAATCACAAATGCACTGTTTGATTCAAGACAATTACTGCCTTGGAAAAGAAACTGTTTCTCAGTCTATTAGTCCTCATTTTAAGACACCTATAGCGTTTCCCTGATGGTAATAGTTCGAAATATGAGTGACCAGGATGAGAATAGTCTGTGGAGATTTTTAGTGCTCTAGAGAGGAGTCTGGTCTTCACAATCTCTTCCAAAGAAGAAAGAGAGCAACTGATGATTTTTTTGTGCTGTGCTTATAACTCTCTGGGGCATCTTCTTATCCACTGCAGAGCATCCAGCATACCATCATAACAACACTACCTATCATTTTGGTCCATAAATTAGGGCCAAAGATATGTTGGAATAGTGTAATTTTTAATGAGCTTGAAGCACAGAGAAAAGGTGGTGTAGGCTTCCAAGGCATGGGATGACTATTGAGAAGATATCCATCCTCCACTTCTCACCCCATAACTTCTTGAGGCGTAGAGATTCACTAACAGTCTCACTCAGGAAGTTTGATTTGGGACAAGCAGATATAATTCAGACAACTGCCTTGCCTGGTATGTCCTATAGATTCTGTGCTGTTGAAGACTTTGCAGATAGTAGCTGAGAGCCAGTTTGTTACAGTGGTTTAGGTGCCAGGCTAGAAACTGGAAGACTATGAGTTCTAGTCCTGGTTAGTTATGAAGACAGTTGGGTGATCTTGAGCCATTCACTCTCTCCTAGCCCTTGGAAGGAGGCAAGGGAAAAGCACTTCTGAAATCTTCCCCCCCCCAAAACCCTCCAGGGACTTAGAATAGAGTAACAGTTGGAAGGGACCTTGGAGGTCTTCTAGTCCAACCCCCTGCCTAGGCAGGAAACTGTATACCACTTCAGACAAATGGTTATCCAACATCTTTTTTAAAAAATTCCAGTGTTGGAGCATTTACAACTTCTGGAGGTAAGTTGTTCCACTGATTAATTGTTCTAACTGTCAGGAAATAAAGTAGAATAAAATGGAATTCTTTATTGGCCAAGTGTAATTGGACACGAGGAATTTGTCGAGGACTACCTGTACGGCGACTTTAGAGCTGGTGCTTTTCTGCTACAGCGGACCAAACTACTTGCAGTAGTTGCCTTTTCTTTTATTTTGGTATATTATAAAGATAAATGGGAAAAATATATAATTTAAAATGTGTGAGAATTAACCTGTCCCCTTCAGCACTTCATATCTGCAGTGGAAGTAAAATTCCCACTAACATTTCATACTTTCTTGATCAGACAAGACGTGCGCGTTCCAAGCTGTGTCTCAACACCTCTCTTATATTTTTAAAAGCTACAGATCATCTTCCTGATAAAACAGATTTTGTAAGAAGTTGAATCTCTCCTGGGCTCTCTTCGCACCACTATCTACCTACCTACCTACCTATCTATCTATCTATCTATCTATCTATCTATCTATCTATCTATCTATCTATCTATCTATCTATCTATCTATCTATCTAATCTATCTATATCTACCTACCTACCTACTTACCTACCTATATACCTTTTCCATCTATCTATCTATCTATCTATCTATCTATCTATCTATCTATCTATCTATCTATCTATCTATCTATCTATCTACCTACTTACCTACCTATATACCTTTTCTATCTGTCTGTCTGTCTGTCTGTCTGTCTGTCTGTCTGTCCGTCCGTCCGTCCATCCATCCATCCACCTATCAAAGTGAAATACCACTCACGTATCACCACAACATCTCCAGAAGCGTAAAGCCTACAAACTTGAAATGTTTGTTCCTCTTGGCTTCTAAGTGCTCACTAAGAAAGGATTTTTCGAAATGACCATCAGAGCATTAGTATTTCCTATATTATTATTATTATTAACACATGCTCTGATACTAAGGAGTTCTACTTCCCCTCCCCATCTGAAAAGTAATCTGTTCCAAAGGCAAAACACAAGCAGATGAGTTTCAGTTTCACAGCACCAAGCAGCTTTAGTACAGAACAGTTGAGCTAAGCCACGCCCAGGCTCCTTGCTGTCTCCTTGCTCACACAGCAAATACTGTTTCAGTTTCCAAATAGCCCTCAACTCTCTCACACACTGACAGGACGCTAGCCAGATGAACACCGATGGATGCTGATAGGCAGAGGCAGAATTTTTTTCCCCCCTTACTTTCCTCCCCAAAAACTAAGCCCGGCCACATAGTTTCGTAGCAAAGTGTGGGTATTGAGCGAGTATCTATATATATAATATGTATGTTCCAGCATAACTCTGAAACACCTCGAGAAATTTCAACCAAACTTGGTACACAGATCACTTACCCTCTGAAACAAATACTGTGGAGGTAAGACACCCCTAAGAACCCTTGGGGTGTGTGAGTACCTTAAAATGGCTTCTGCCTTGGTAACGGCTTCACAGGGCTCCCTCTTGTGGAGGAATAGGAGAATTGCGACACTGCACAACAGACAGTACAACAGCGTGAGTCCTGACTACCGGATTTTCCTCAGGATTGGGATAAATAAATACCTGGGAAACGCAGGCTTATCGGCTAGTATACATATATAAAAAAAGTTGAGACTCTGCAAAGAGTACAGAGAAGAGCAACAAAAATAATTAGGGGGCTGGAGGCTAACACATAAGAAAAACAATTGCTGGAATTGGGAATGTCTAGTTTAATGAAAAGAAGGAATGGGGGGTGACATGATAGCAGTGTTTCAATACTTGAAGGGCTGACACAAAGAAGAGGGGAGGGGGGGGTCAACCTAATTTCCAAAGCACCTGAAGGAGGACAAGAAACAATGGATGGAAACTAACCAAGGAGAGAAGAAACTTAGAACTAAGGAGAAATTTCCTGACAGTGAGAAAAAAATAACCACGGCTTGCCTTCAGAAATTGTGGCTTTTAAGACGAGACTGGATAACCATCTGTTTGCAATGTACTATAGACTCTCCTGCTTCAGCAGGGGGTTGGACTAGATGACCTCCAAGGTCACGTCCAACTCTGTTACTCTGTGTCCTATCTTCTCCCTTTTGCACTTTCCACTAAGTGGATTTGGCAAGGCTGGAGAAAAAACAACCACCACCCTTGGTCAGAGTAATGGGAATTTTAAGACACACAGTTATGGCATAGGTACAATAAATTGTCCCTGTACTGTACTATGTTTGTAACAAGATGGGGGGTGAAAATTACTTTCTTACACTATGGCATCTCCTGCTGCCAGTTGTCCTAATTCTTTATTATGTTCCCTATGGGTCTGGTGCAATCATTTATGGACAGAATGACTTTAAATTTTACCTAAGATGGATGATGGTTGACATAAGTCTCCAAGAAAAACCAGATTGGGAGGCCCCGCTCATAGTTAACTCATGTCTTGGTCACTTCTTTAGATTGCTATAATGCTCTCTACACACGGCTGCCTTTGAAGTACACTGAGAAGCTGGAGGTCTATGGAGATTCTCAGTCATCCAGGTCATGGATGCTTCAAAGGTGCTTTTTCAAAAGGCGACTGGACTATGTTTTTTTTTTTCCCTTGAGGAAGGCTAAGAAGACGTTTTGCTTCTCATCCAAGAAGCTTCATCAAAACCGATGGAGCTTTTTGATGAGAAGCAAAATGTTTTCTTCTTCCTCAAAGGGAAAAAAAAACAAGAACATGGTCCAGTTGCCTTTTGGAAATAAGCACCTTTGAGACTCTTGGAAGCTAAGCCAGAATGATGCAGTTTTTGGTGTTCCTTGTTACACCCATCCATTATTCCTTGTCTGGCCTTCTGGTGCTTTAGGAAATAGCTTGACCCCTTCCTCCCTGTGGCAGCCCCTCAAATATTGGAACATTGCTATCCTGTCTCCCCTGGTCCTTCTCTTCACTAGACTAGCTAAGCCCAGTTCCTGCAACCGTTCTTCGTATGTTTTAGTCTCCAGTCCCCTAATCATCCTGGTTGCTCTTCTCTGCACTCTTTCTAAAGTCTCAACATCTTTTTTATAATGTGGTGAACAAAACTGGATGCAGTACTCTGGGTGTGGTCTTATTAAGGCTTTATAGCAGGGGTGGGCAATTAATTTCTGTCGGGGGCCACATGGAAAATCAGATCTGCGTTCGAGGGCCGAACCAATTTTATAAAAGGCCATTATAGATAGATAGATAGACAGATTCTTCCCTTACGAATAAACGACTGTGTGTGTGTGTGTGTGTGTGTGTGTGTGTGTGTGTATGTATGTATGTATGTATGTATGTATGAATGAATGAATGTACCCCCTCAGTTTACACAAGTTGGCCACTTATAAGATAAAAAATAAATAAACGCCCACCCCCCAAAACATAACTCCTCCGGTGCCCACGGATAAACTGTGAACCACCAATTAGTAGCAGGGCTGACCCTCCCTCTTGGACCAACATCTAATTGGGGGGAGCAGACCGGCTTTCAGTCTCTTGCGAGAAACTGCTGGCTAACCCTGCAAACCGCTTGCTGAGGTGTGTGTGTGTGGGGGCTTTCACCTGCTTTTCCCCCCGCCCGCCCAGCGCCCATCCCGCCGCCGCTTTTGCTGTTAAACCGCGAGTCCTCCCGGGCGCTTGGGAAGCCCGCTTGGCAGAAAACATCTGCGCGCCTCTCCCAGGACCTGCCCGCTCCACCCAGCCAGGACATCCACCACCGAGAGCACCTAGGTCCGGCTGTGAGGTCCCGGCACCGGCGCGCTGAGGGCGCCGCTGTTCTCTCCCATCTTACCGCAGGGGAAGGCCATGGAGGGAGGTGTGAAGCGCCTGCTGGTGCTCGGGTCTACGGGAATACGCATCACAACAGCGGGCGTTAGGGGAGAAAGGAGGCGGCGGCGGCAGAGCTGCTGCTGCTGTTGCTGCTGCTGCTGCTGGCTGAGAGGCGAGGGAAAGGCGCGCCCAGGGCGCAGTGAGCCAGATGCCCAAGAGCGCACGGCGGGCCGCTCCGAAGCCAGGCACGGGAGAAAACCGCCCCAGCCCCCCCCGCAGGTCGGGCCCTGGCCACCACTGCCAGTCCTGGCCGCTCCGGCCGCCAGTCGGTCCTTGGGGCGCAGCTCTCTCCCTGCGAAGGGACTGCGGCGAGACCTCAACAGGTTTCAGCTCTCTTCGCTCCGCCAGGCTCCTGCCCCCGTTTCCTGCTCCGCCTGACAAGCCCGCCAGGCGCCCTGCTCGCTCTCCGCCGCCCGCCCTCCGCCTCAACCGCCTCCTCTCGACGCGTCTGAAAGCAGCCAAAAAGTGGCCGCGGTTACATACAGACCAATCTTCGGCGGGCCGGATTAAAAGGCCCAACGGGCCGGATGTGGCCTGCGGGCCGTAGTTTGCCCACCCTTGCTTTATAGAGTGGTATTAGTACCTCCCTTGATCTTGATTGTATCCCTCTGTTAATACAACTTAGGATTGCATTAACTTTTTTGGCTGCTGCTGCACACTGCTGGCTCATATTTAGCTGGTTGTCCACTAAGACTCCAAGATTCCTCTCACAGTTACTGCTGTTGAGCCTGGTTTCACCCAGTCTATATGTGTACTTTTGCTGTTTCTTGCCTAAGTGTAGGACTTTACTTTTCTCTACACTGAATTTCATTTTGTTAGATCCGGTCCAGTGTTCTAGTCTGTCAAGATCCATCTGGATCTTGAGCCTATCTTCTTGGGTGTTAGCTATTCCTGCCAGCTTTGTATCATCTGCAAATTTGGTAAGCCCACCCCTGATCTTGCTGGACCCTGGAGTTGTGCCTCCTCAACTGCAGGACCTGCCCTAAGGGACAGCATCCCCCAGAGATTCAGATATCCCTAACCAAGTTAGTCTTCTGCAAAGCACTGATGACCTGGTTGTTTCGTTAGGCATTTAGGACAAATGATTATCCTTGGGCTCTGGGAGATTATCTGTGGTACAGGGAGACCTCAACTTAGTATCCAAAATGGAGATCAATTTTTTTGTTGCTGCTAAGTAAGGCAATTGTTCAGTCGCTTTTGCCCCATTTTGTTAACTTTCTTGCCACAGTTGTTAAGTAAACCACTGCCCTTGTTAAGCTAGTGACATGGTTGTTAAGTGGAATCTGGCTTCTCTGTTGACTTTGCTTGTCAGAATGTCACAAAATGTGACCAAGTGACCCTGGGACACCACAGCGGTCATAAATACAGGCCAATTGCCCAGTGCCTGAATTTTGATCACGTGACTATGGAGATGTTTCTTTAGTCGTGTGAAAAAAATGGTCCTAAGTCGCCTTTTTCAAGTGCTGTTGTAACTTGGAACGGTCACTAAAAGAACTGTTGAAAGTTGAGGGCAACCTGACCTTTGTGTGTTTGAATCCTATAAGCATCTTGTGTGATATGGGCTGCTATATAAATCATATATACAGAGGTGGTATTCAGCAGGTTCTGACCGGCTCTGAGGAACCGGTAGAGGAAATTTTGAGTAGTTCGGAGAACTGGCAAATACCACCTCTGACTGGCCCCACCCCCCTCTATTCTCCGCCTCCCGAGTCCCAGCTGATTGGCTGGGTCTTCTTTGGTTGCCCCGCACATGAGAATGGAGCTGGAAAGCAGGTTAGTGGGCTGGGGAGGGAATGGGGATGTTGCAGTAACCTTCCCCTGCCACGCCCACCAAGCCACACCCACAGAACCGGTAATAAAAAAATTTGAATCCCACCACTGCATATATAGGTATGAGTGAATGAATCATTGTGACAACAACCTTCTATTATCAGATCAGAGCCTGCATACAGAAGCCTGGCGTGATGAAAGGAATAGCTGCACTAGGCTAATTTTATAGCTATATTTGTAACTGCATCTACGGCTATTTTAACTGCTGATCTTTAGGCAGAGGCCCAATGGACCGTGATGCCTTCTGAAGACAAGAATGGAATCTGGCAACCTACCACTTTTAAAAAGCAGTTGGAGGGCAATCATGAGGCTAAGGAGAACACCAACTGATTGACCATCATTGTCATCCAAGGAAAGTTGAGGGCACTGAGGTGGAACTACTGCCAAGTTCAATTGTATCTTCTTAAATGAACTTGCTGGCAGAATCACAGAGCTTATGGGATTTTCCTAATCTGGCAGATCAATCAGGAGAGCCTTAAATCGCTCCTGTGAAAAGTGCTGGCCTTAGAACTGACTGACACAACTCAAAGAGGCAACCAAATATCCACTAACTTGAGAAGCACACACGGAGAGTTAACTCCACTAGACGGACCATGCCAGGAAATTAATTCCATAAAAAGATTCATACCTACTTTTCTGGAAGATTGGCTATTGTAACAGAACCTTGGAAGTCCAATTGTGAGGGACTTCTTCTTACAGTTCAGTGAATAGGAATGGGTCTGTCGGAACTCTTTTCTAAATGCTATCTGGCAGTTTTCGACTTGCTTAGTCTCCTACCTATTTCTATCAAAGTCTTCTCTCTTATTCTTAACTTGTAGATAGCGGCATGTTTATGAAGGCGGGACGGCCATCACTTCTGTTGTGGCTCGCCGGCAGCCAGTGCAGATGGCAACGGAATCAGACAGTGGGAAAGAACGGAGACCAGTCATGGAGTCTGGAGAGGACTTGGATGAAGGTCCTGCATCCGATGCAGAGATGGGACCAGGACCATCTGGGAGTGGGGTGCTGCCTTTGGAGCCTTCGGAGTCTGGCAGCAGCGAGGCAGAGGACCCATGGGAGCCTGTTCCCAGTGCACGTGTGCACAGAGCTGCTAGAAGGCAAGAAGAGCTGAAACAAAAGGGGTGACTTGGGAATAAGGCTGAGAGGGGATTGCCCCTCCCATAAGGTTTAAAGGTCAGGCAAAGATGATGAAACCTTTGCAGGAAGCAATGTCGTTCCTTCGGTTCAGATTTGTTCTTGAAGCTCTTTGTACTTTGGTTGGTTTTTTTTTTCCTAGTTCATTTGATACTTCTGTTATTGGCAGCACTTCACAGAAAAGAAAGATGGGTGCTTATCTCGGGGGGACTGTTTGAGATTCATTACCGGCTGGGAATGAAAACAATTCCCAGCGTTGCAATAAAATACGTCTTGTTTTTAAAATAAGTGTGTGTGTAATTACAGTCTAGGAAGCCTTGGTCAGAACAATTTCCATGGGAGCCCATGTCTCATATTGACTTGAAAAATGCTGTATAGCATTGGAGAAGAAGCTATAAAATGTCCAGACGCAGAAGAATGCCAATGCCCCCAAATCGAGAAAAATAAAAGAAGTTGAAAAGGTACCCAGTTGTCCCTGAATTTGCAAAAGAGTAACTTGTGGACGGGGATGAGCTCCCATTCCTACCCTAGCTCCTTGCCAACCTAGCAGTTTGAAAGCATGCAAATGCGAGCAGATAAATAGATACAACTTCAATGAGAAAGTTACTGCATCCTTTGGTGTAGTCATACTGGCCACATGACCACGGAAAAAGCCTTTAGACCAGTGGCCCCCAACATTTTTTGTCCCATGGCCAGCCAGCCGTCCCCTGCTTCTCCCCGCCACCTTCAACTCCTCCTTTGTACCTTTGTCGATGGGCTTTTCGGGCTCTTTCTTAATCTCCTCCTAACGTGAGACTCCACCGCCATCGGGACGGCTCTTCGTTCGAAGCCGCCCCCCCCCCCTCAACGAAACTAAGATGCGAGGATTCAGCACCCAAACGCCGCTTTCCAACCGACGGCTGACAAGCTCACCCGGAAGCATTTTCTCAAGCGCTGTTGAAACAAGATGGCGGCGCCCAGTTCTTTGCGGCCCGGTAAAAAATGCGCCACGGTGGTTGGGGACCACTGTTTTAGACAGTGCTGGCTCTTTGGCTAGGAAACAGAGATGAGCACCAACCCCTAGAGTTGGATATGACTGAGCAAGGAAAGCCCTTAACTTTCTTTATTTAATCTATCTGCCCGTTAAAGATGATTGTCTTAGATTAGGGGTCTCTCTATGAAGTACTGGTATCAGAAAACTGAGTGTGGGTACTGATACTTTGCACCAAAGGCAACTTACAGCAGGATGATCTGTTGATGGATGATGGCAATACTAGCACAACTTGGATGAGCAGAAATGCTAACTTCGATTTGCTCCTCTACTTGTTCCAAGACTGGTCATCTGAATCAAGAAACTGTTTACACTTATGAACACTGAGAAGCAACCTAGAAGGAGAAATCTGATGGTAAGAACAATCAATCAGTGGAATGACTCTCCTTCCGAAGTTGTGGGTGCTCCAACACTGGAAGTTTTTAAAGAAGACATTGCACAATAATTTATCTGAAATGGTATAGGGCAGGGGTCTCAAACTCAATTTACCTGGGGGCCGCTGGAGGCAGAGTCTGGGTGAGGCTGGGCCGCATAAGGGATTCCACAAAAAAGTTGTTAAAAAAATATCCTCAAATGTCATCAACAGTTAAATGATTTCTCCAATACATGAACTGTCCTGAACACATGAATGGAACATTGAATGAAGATCATGAACAGTTCCTCAGAACATGGCTTCTCCAGCTTACTCCTTGCTGCCAGAGACTTGACAACGCTTCCTCTCACATATCTGAGCCACATTTGGCTTGAGAGAGGAGGCACTTGAGACCCTCAGTATGGCTTGAAGATGATCATCAGTAAGTCTGGACCTGTACTTGGACTTATTAAAGTTCAGGGTGGAGAAGAAGCCACGACGAGGAACGGCGGGCGGGACTTCCTTCAGAGGTTCATTCCCACTGCGGGCCGCACTAATATTATACTTTCATATCACGGTGGGGGCCACAGGATATCGTCCTGCGGGCCGCAATTGGCCCGCGGGCTGCGAGTTTGAGACCCCTGGTATAGGGTTTCCTGCTTCAGCAGGGGGTTGGACAAGAAGAGCTCTAATGTCCCTTATATATCTGTTATGTGGATTATTTGCTATCGGTGTGGCAAAATATTCAATGATTAATTTGTATTCTGTTTTAACCCCAGGAAGTAGGGCAGAGTCACAACCGTAAAAAAGAAGGAAACAAAATGCAGTTTGGTGTGAACTGCTCATCTAATTAATCAGCCTGAAGCAGCACTGGGTAGGGTTTGTATGATCTGACTCATCTGCAATTTGTTGTTGTTGAAAAGCTATGTTTTTACTGCTCTCCAGAAAAATAGTAAGCAGGGAGTAGCTCAATATCTAGGGATTATCTGCTCCAAAGAAGATTATCTGCTCACCAAGAAGTCCAAGATTGCTGAAGGTGGGAATCACTCAGTCTCTTCGTGGTGGGAATCTCAGCCACCGTGTCTCCCAGATCTGGCTGGATGAGTAGATTAAACTCAAGAGAAGGATAATCATCTTGAAGCTAGTAAAGCCAGCACATCTCTTCCCACAAGCAATAATAAAGAAATAAATATAACTATAATCAAAGGATCTGCATTTGGGAAATTCTGGCTAAGAGAAATGCATTTTTTTTAATATTCAGAGACATACCAATTTGGAGGGCCAGCTGCGGCTCGGCTCAGATGTCTGTTAGGATAGAATTTCTAATTTTGCAAACACAGGGGAACTCAAATTAATTTCTCCCCATCTCTTGACTAACATCACAATTATCTGAATGCATTACAGGGGAGGAGGGAGAATGGCCTGCGTCTCTACAGGCGGCCTCTGATAAAAAAATAATATCAGTGAGTTAGGCGAAGGAGAAATTAGATGAGTGAGCAAAGAAGAGAAAGTATAATTGTGTTAATTGAGGCTCACTAATGAGCCATTCCCAGAATAGTTTGTTCCAAAGCCTCGTTCGGTGCTCAGTGGAAGAGATTTCAAATCCACTGGCATCTCAAGATAGGATCGCCGAGTCTTTTTTGCTGAAGATGCCAATTTACGCTCAATAATTGCATCTTTGGTTGTGATGTTTCAGGCAGTTTAATGACAATTTAATAATAATAATAATAATGCTATTATGCCAATACAGGTAGCCCTCCACTTACGATCTGTCACTTAGCAATTATTCAAACTGACGATGTACATGAAAAGGGAAATTTGTGACCCATATTCAACGTTTTGATGGTGATCACATGACCACACTTCGAGTATTTGGCAACACAACCGCATTTATGGCTGTTTGCAGCATCCCTCTGTCACATGACTGCATTGTATGACCACTTTGATGAAAACCAGCACTACTGGGTTTTTTGGCAAAATTATGTCACAGCAAACAATGGGTTCCCTTAACAACTGTGGTATTTGTTTTATGGTCACTGAATTTGTTTAATGAGCTCCGCAAAAATGGAGATCATTTATGGGTTGTAAAACCAATAATATTTTGTGACTGTGAAGACTTACGACCATAACGGGCAGGCTTCATTTACAGTCGTAGCTCAAGGACCACCTGTAGTTTAGTTTACTTTATTGTCATTGCACCTTGTACAACGAAATCAAACACCATCTTCAGTGCACTTCATGACCATGAAAATAAACACAAACACACATCCTTCACCCTCCACACATTGAACCGAAAACTCCTGACATCGCACCAACACTGCACTATACAGTAGAATTCAAAAGAGCTACTGCCCTGGAATAAAAGCTGTTTTTCAGCCTATTTGTCCTTGTTTTTATTATTCTGTACTGTCTGCCAAATGGTAATAGTTCAAAAAAAGGGTTCCCAGGATAAGATGGATCTTTGAGAATGTTTTGAACTTTCTTAAGGCAGCGGGAGCTATATGATTGAGCTATACTGTAGTTATATGATGCTTGATTTGGTCAGCTTGGGCTACCATAACTGCATCCAGCCGCAATGTTTTATTTACTTGTTAATTTGTAAAACTTATTGGCTGCCATCTTATCGTAGGGTGACCCTGGATGGCTTACAATCCTAAAAAGATGAAAACTATACAAAAGCTAAAAGACAAAAATAAAATAAAACGTTGGCAAATGTTGGCCACTCATCAGTTTCGGGTGAGATGAATCAAATGATTCTTTCACCAAAACTTAATGCTCTGCTGAAGAAAGCCCCAACGTTTTGTCTTCAATACAGCTAATTTGATTTACAACCATAGTTGAGCCCTTGCTAAGCCAAACAGTTGTTAAATAAGGTTTGCCTTGTTTTCTGACATTTCTTGCCACAAATTGTTAAGTGAATTTGTCAGTAACACAGATATTAAGTGAATCTGGTTTCCCTGTTGATTTTGCTTGTTGGCAGGTCGCAAAAGGTGCTCACATCAGTCGCACTGCAACCGTTGTAAGTATGAGTCAGTTGCCAAGTGTCTGAATTTTGATCACGTGACCAGGGGGATGCTGTAACAGTTGTAGATGTGAAAAAATGATTCACTTTTTGGCAACACCACTGTAACTCTAAACAGTCACTAACTAAATGCATGGTTGTAAGTTCGAGGATTACCTGCACTCTTTCTAATCATCCAGAGAAGACATATGTAGTAATTTCAGCATGTCTGTACTATATAATTCACAGGTGCTCAGCTCAGGTCATGCTTAAGGAAGAAATGGGGAGTAAACAAGAGAAAGATCTAATAAGCAACGGGCCAGCCTGTTGCTCACTCAGAACAACAGAGTCGAAAGGGACCTCGGACATCTTCTAGTCCAACCCTTTGCTTGACCAGGAGACCCTATACCAGCATGGCTAACCTTTTTGGGCTCCTGTGCCAAAAATTGTGCATGCACTTGCACGTTCGCACTTGCGTGCCAACACCCAGAAGGCAATGCGTGTCCCCACACGCATGTGTGCGCAATCCCCACCCTCCCACCCCTGCCGTCCCCTGACCTGCACTGCACCTCATAGCTGATTTTCGGCTGGTTTGAGGCCTTTTTCAGCCTCCCAGAGGCTTCAGGAAGGCTTCTGCAGGCCGAAAACTAGCCCCGTTTCGTCACTTCCGGTATTTTCGAAAAAAACAGGAAGTGACAAAATGGGGCTAGTTTTCAGCCTGCAGAAGCCTGCAGAAGCCTTCCTCAAGCCTTTGGGAGGCCGAAAAAGGCCTCAAACTGGCCGAAAATCAGCTCTGAGGTGGGCACATGCTCAGTGAGTTAAGTTTGCCTGTAGCTCGTGTCCCGGCACAAATGGCTCCGCGTGCCACCTGTGGCACACGTGCCGTAGGTTCACCATCACGGCCCTATACCATTCTGGACAAATGGCTGTCCAGTCTAAAAAGCCTTCAATGTTGGCGCATTCATAACCTATGGAGGCAAGTTGTTCCACTGGTTAATTTTTCTCACTGTTATGAAATTTCTCTTTAGTTCTAGGTTGCTTCTCTCCTTGATTAGTTTCCATCACCCATAAACCCAACAGGCTTAAATGATTTAGAATTGGCAAGCCACACATTTGTAATCCTTTATAGCACAGACTCTAAACAGGTAACCCAACAGTAGCAGATGGGCTGCTGAAATTAAAGGATTGTACCATCTCATCCACCCCCTGCCTTGGCACAACAGTTGACTCGCTGACAATGAATCGCCAACCCCGTTGTTCTATGGCAGCGAGGAGTTGCTTAATGTCACAACATCCCAGAGCCGACCTGCAATTTATCCTGCAAATGACACTCTGCAGCACATACAATTGCCGTGGCAACAAATCGGATTGCTTGGGATAGAGGGATGGGAGGTACAGGGAGGCTTGCAAGCCAAGGATAACATAGCCAGGATGGGTACACAAATGGCCCTTTTTTCTTTTATTTTTAGTCAAAAGCCCTGCATAATTTTAAATGCCGTGGAGACCGTGCAAATAAATAACACGGCCAGCCAAGATGAATAGGAAGGTGACTGATGTAAAAATGAGCAGAAACCAAAATCTCATTGGGGACAATATCACCGAGCTGAATGCCTATTGAATTTGGCATTCTCCTGAAATGAAAATAACCAATAAACAAATTTAGCAGCTTTCCTAGCGGCTCTTGTCCATGTGTTTTCTACTAGTTTTGTCATTCGACTGACTGCTGTTGACGCCTCAGCTCTGTTTTCTCTGGTGGACATCAGTCGGCATTTTTTACCATGACAAATTGCTGTGTTTCTCAGGGTATGTTCAAGTCAAACCAGATCAGTGTTTAAACTCCTTCCGTGTGGCTCCTGTTGAACCGAAACATGCAAGTGTATCTATCCACCTATCCAAAAATTTAATTTTATGCCTGTCTGACAAAATAAAAAAAAGGAAACATGTTCATAGCAGCTGTCAAATCACACAGAGATGCCCTTCCATTTTAATTCTTTGGCATTGGGGGTTCTGAAGAAGAGGCTGGACAGCCACTGGTCTGAAATTGTATAGGGTCTCCTGCTTGAGCAGGGGGGTCGGGCTGGATGACCTCCAAGGTCCCTCTTCCAGCTCTATTCTGATTGAATTCCTTGGTAGCATCAACATAAGAAACCCACTTTGCTAAATAGTAGGCAATTAAAACAGTTGTTAGGCATTATTTAGTGTTAATTTATTATTAAATTTGTAAACTGCCTGACTCCAAAGAGTGATACTTGCATTTCTTTTCCTCTTGTTCAACTACAGGTAGTCCTTGACTTAAAACACTTGTTTAGTGACTGTTTAAAATTATAACAACACTGGGGAATAAGGGACCATCTCCATGTTACATGATCAAAATTCAAACACTTGGCAACTGACTCATATTTATGACAGTGTCCCGTGTGTGTGTGTGTGTGTGTGTGTGTGTGTGAGACTTTTCCGACCTTCTGACCAGGAAAGTCAATGGGGAGGGCCAAATTCACTTAACAACTGTGTTACTAACTTAATAACTACAGTGATTCACTTAACAATTGTTGCAAGAAAGGTCCTAAAAGGAGGCAAAATTCACTTAACAACTATGTCACTGAGCAACATGAATTTTGGGCTCAATTGTTATTTATTAATTGTTATTTATTAATTAATTTATTTATTTATTTTGTCAAGCAAGCATTAGATAACAGGTATAAGTATAAACATGATTATGAATACATGAAATGAATACAGTAGGTATGTCGGTGTGCTTATTCATGTCCCCTTAAAGACCTCATAGGAATGGGGTGAGGTCAACAATAGAGAGTCTAAGATTAAAATTTTGGGGGTTTGGGGAAGAAACCACAGAGTCAGGTAGTGCATTCCAGGCATTGACCACTCGGTTTCTGAAGTCGTATTTCCTGCAATTGAGTTTGGTGCGGTTTACTTTGAGTTTGTATCTATTGTGTGCTCTTGTATTGCTGTGGTTGAAGCTGAAGTAGTCACTGAGGGGTAGGACATTGCAATGGATAATATTATGTACTACGCTTAGGTCCGACCGAAGGTGGCATAGTTCTAGGTTGTCTAAGCCTATTGTGGTTGTAAGTCGAAGATTACCTATATTGTATTCTAACAATTATGGAAACGGTGCACTATGCCTTCTGCATTTTTGGCTGAGCCAAAAATGTGTGTGTGTGTGTGTGTGTGTGTGTGTGTCTGTGTCTGTGTGTGTGTGTTTAAAAAATCAGGGATAGCAAATCCACACTACAGAGAGAAGAAAAATGTTTTCTCTATATAAAAAAGAGCACATGAGTAGACCAGACATGACGATTTTGAGAAAGGAATACAGGTCATCTGTGAGTTATGACTGTCACTGAGCCTGGAATTATGATTGTAAGTGGATGGAGGACGTAAAGTGATTGGATTCTAATTTTATGCAGCAGTCGTTAAGCGAAGGCAGCAGTCAGAAAGTGAATAGTATAGTCCTTAAGCAGACACTGCAGTTGCTAAGCAAATCCATTGTTTGCTAAGGAAGGTGGGTTGCTGAAAATCAGAAGTAAATGTTGTTTTCTGGCAAAAAAAATAACAATAACGTCATAAATCATGGTTATGTGACTGTGTGGGTGTGTCCAAATGGCGGTAAACGTGGGCCAATTATGCAGTGCTCAAAATGCAGTCACATTACTTTGGGGCAGTGGTGGGATTCAAATATTTTTACTTCTGGTTCAGTGGGCGTGGCTTTGCGCAGGTGCAGAGGCATTGTAACTCGCCTCCTGCAAGCCTGCACGATGCCGGTCGCTTCAACAGCTGCCACGCGGCACTCTTCTGTGCCACGCAAAGCAGCTGCGCTTCAAATTCAGAGGATAAAGGTAGAGTATGGGAGCCCGGGCGGGCAGGTGGGCCCAACGGCAGAGTGGTGGAGAGAACCGGTTCGGTCTCCGCTGCTCATCCCTGCTACCGCCTTGGTAGAACCAGGCTGAACCAGTAGAATACCACCACTGCTTTGGTGGTTGGGTGGGTAAACGTCATAATTTTGGAACTGGGTTATAAGTAGCCTTTTTTGGGGGGGAGGGGAGAGGCACTAGAACTCTGAAAAGTCGCTAAACAACTAGTTGTAAGTCAAGGACTAACTGTAAAGACCCCAATGGGATCAAAAGAATGGGTTGTAAGTAATATCACATGTATACACAGACAGAACAGAAACACACTTATTTTATTGATCATTTTTTCTGGAAAGAAGGAAGTCCTGGCCCTCTTTCAAAAACTCCTAAATAGAAGGTATTTCAAGATGAGTTTTGTAATTAGGACTAAGAGATAAGTGGGATGAAAGCTTATGGTGTGATGAAATAATTTGGTATAAATAGGCATGTGTATACTTATGTATAAATATGGCAATAACTACATCAATATATGAAAAGATGACATAAATCAAATCTAAAACAATTGTAATAATATTTAGTAATATTCTACATACTTAAGAATGTGTCAAAGGGAGTGAAGACGACTACAACTATGCTGCAATGAATGGAAATATGTTTTTAATTGTTTTTTAATTGTAGAATTTGTTTATAATGAAGTTTGATTATCTCCTTCACGCTGTGGGAGGGGGAGTGAAATCTATCCCTCCTCTTCTGCCCACTTGGATCCCCTTTTGCTTAGAGGGATTTTTTTAGATGACAGAGATGAAGATAAAGAGACTCGAGACACAAGGCATTAAAATAACCTCCAGTCTTTTTACAGTTTCAACAACTGTCAGTCACAGGGCTGAGAGAATGACACAATATACACCACCACCACCCCACTCCCAAAGCAAAAAAACACAATAACAACCTGCCTTTCAAATCATACGTTGAAGAAGGATGAATCTAGAATGATTAGAGATTGGAAAAAAAACCCACCCATTCTCCCCGTGAATTTTTCCTCAGATGGTATTATTTAATTATGTGTTAAATTTATTTAGACGGTACTTATCTATTATTCAAAGAAATGTCTTTTCGTTCTTACTACTTGCTGATAAAAGACAATAGGGGGTTGGAAAGAAAATAAAGCACAGCAAAACCAAGACCGCAACAATAAAACAATCAGATCGCCCATGCAAGAAGCAGGCTACAAAGTGAAAGATCGCGAGTTCAAGTCCTGCCACAGCCATGAAAAAGCCAGCTGGATGACTTGGGCGTATCACCAGCAGACCCTGAGTTCTAGTTCTGTCTTAGGCATGAAAGCGGCCTGGATGCCTTTTGGGTCAGCCCAACCCACCTTGTGGGAAAAATTGAAGGAGGATGGTGTGTTGGATAGTAGAGCAGTCAACCAATGGAATTGCCTGCTTTCGGAAATTGTGGGAGATCCATCACTGCAGGCTTTCAAAAAGAGACTGGACAGCCATTTGTCTGAAATGGTTGAGCCAGGGGTCAGTCTAGAAGACCTTCAAGGTCCCTTCCAACTCTATTATGCTCTGTCATATGCACTACTTGTAAAAATAATGGCTCCATATCCATCCATTTCTCCCCATCCTAGCCCAGCATGGAGGCTCTTCCAAAGGGCTGGGGTAGCTATAGAGAAGACACCTTTCTTTTTTCGGCAATATTACGGAACAGCCTCAGAACCCAGAGAAGAGCCTCGGCATTTATTTAGCTCAACTTAATTGAGTTTCTGTAAGGCTAGCTAAGGAATTGTTCAAGTCCTTCATGTCAGGTAATTTGGTGTTCACAGCTTGCCAACTCAATTCCTTGACTCATCACTTCCTTCAGCAGGCAGCCAAGAAACTCAGCAAAGATAATCAACAAAAAAACAGAAGAGAGGCACTGAGAAACTGGGGGAAGGGCCGAGCTGGCAGCCCAAGGCTGCAAAGGTGTTTTTGATCAGCCTTGAAAGCATTTATCATGGCCACTCAGTGAAAGCGGGCCTGCCTTCTCTGCTCCTTCTCACAAGCATTTGTGGAGGGACGTCTCCAACGGCTTGTTGGGGGAGACTACAACAGGAGTATCAGCCATTGCAAACACGATCAAAAGATAGAAGAGATTAGGGTTAAACTTGAGGTCCTTGGTGCTCTCTGTTCTGTCCTCGGCCTCCCCAAAAAGTACTAAGTCAATTCAGAGTCCCGGCCAAAATCTCTTTTATTATATTAATGTGAACTTATTTCATTCGCGGTCAGCCAACGGCTTGGCAAACAGTCTTGCAAAGGGATACTAATTAGCTCAGACCTTTTATTAATCCTGGAACGCTGCCCGATAAATAGTTCCACGCTCAATGCTGGCAGGGAAGGGCTGGGTTATACAGACAAGTCTCCACAAGGCTGGAACATACAAACGAACGAGCAAGTTGTTTCCTCCAAAAGCCCCCTCCCCTTTTGCTTCTCTTTTAATCCTGATGGGAGGGGCCATTCATTGTCCACCGGGGGCCTTACTCCCACATCGACCCTGAGTTCTTAATTGTGCCTTCCTTTTGGCAGCTCTGCGCATGCGCAGGCTGGGAACCGGTTCCAGAAACTCCCCAGCCTCACTGCTGTCCGAGCCTGAAGGCAGCTGAAGACTGCCAGCCTGCCCTGGCCCCCATCTCTGCCTCTGATGCAGAGCCCTCGTCCGAGCCTTCCTCAGCCTCCAGGAATGGCCGAGTTCCTCCCCAACCTCCTCACTACTGCCCGACTCTGCTGACAGCTCCAGGTTTTCTTGCAGATGTTTCATTACCTGACTGGGTAACAACATCAGTGCTAAAAGGGAGTGGGCTTTGCTAAGAGAGCAGCACCAAAGATCCCACAAAAGAGATTTCTTTCCTAGAACTGACTTAAACCCATTCTACCCCGAAATAGTGTCTAAAAGATATAAGGCCAGGTTTGGCTTAATGTCCATATAAGCTGCTTTTTGCCAGCGAGCTTGATGTAAGCTTAACTGCTAGCTACTCCACTTATAAACCAACAATATAATTTATCATTTTATGAACCACAATGGTTATAAATGCAATACTGCAGGCCACATCTGATGACTGTCGGTTGCCAGCAGTTCGGCAGTTCAATTCTCATGGGCTCAAGGTTGACTTAGCCTTCCATCCTTCTGAGGTCGGTAAAATGAGGACCCAGATTGTTGGGGGCAAGAGGCCGACTCTGTAAACCCCTTAGAGCAGGGGTCCCCAACCACCGGTCCGCGGACCGGTACCGGTCCGTGGAACAAATCCTACCGGGCCGCTGGTTTGCTGGGCGCCGCCATCTTGTTTTGATAAAAAAGTGCTTCCGTGAGCTTTTCCGGTAGAAAGCTCACCGGAAGCACTTTTCATCAAAACAAGATAAGCGGCGCAGCGCTTCGTGAGCTTTTCCGGGAGAAAGCCATTTCTACCCGGAAAGCTCACTGAAAGCGTTGGCGCCGCCATCTTGTTTTGATGAAAGCGCCCGGTGAGCTCACGGAAGCACTTTTTCATCAAAACAAGATGGCGCCCAGCTGATGCCGGTACCGGGCCGCGGCGCCCAGCTGATGCCGGTACCGGGCCGCGGCATAAAAAAGGTTGGGGACCACTGCCTTAGAGAGTAAAGCCGTAAAGCACTGTGAAGCGGCATGTAAGTCCAAGTGCTATTGCTATTTACCCTCCTTAGTGGCTGCATTTGAACAATTCCGCAAAGCTCGTGCAGCCAGACTGATTGAAGGAAAGAAGAAAGATTTGCACAAAGAGAGGAATCGCACAGAGAGGGCTGGTAAGGACAGCAGCTGAGAGAGGGAGGAGAGGCCATTCTAACAGCTGGAGACCAACCCTCACTTTGAGGGGAGGGAGGGAGAAGGAAGCAAAGAGAGCTCCGAAAAGAGATTAAGGGATGGAAAAGGATGAAGAAGACCAAGTCGGAATCCCATTGAAGAGAGGGGGGAAAAAAAAGACTTCCCATAGCTACAGCAATGATGGCCGGACAGGCTCCAACACCAAGTAAAGCTTAGCCTTTAACAAAACCTTAACAGAACAGAATAATAGAGATGAAGGGACCTTGGAGGTCTTCTAGTCCAACCCTCTGCTCAAGCAGGAGACCCTATACCATATCAGACAAGTGATTGTCTAATCCAGGGGTCTCCAACCTTGGCAACTTGAACACTTGTGGACTTCAACTCCCAGAATTCCTCAGCCAGCAAAGGCTGGCTGGGGAATTCTGGGAGTTGAAGTCCTCCAGGCTTAAAGTTGCCAAGGTTGGAGACCCCTGGTCTAATCCATTCTTAAAAACCTCCAGTGATGGAACACTCACATTTTCTGGAGGCAAGTTGTTTCATTGATTAATTGTTCTAAGTGATAGGGAATTTCTTCTTAGTTCTAGGCTGGTTTTCTCCCTGATTCGTTTTCATCCACTGCTTCTTGCCTTGCCCTCAGGGGCTTTGGAGAATAGCTTGACTCCCTCTTCTTTGTGGCAGCCCCTGAGATACTGGAACGCTGCTATCATGTCGCCCCTAGTCCTTCTTTTAATTAAATTAGACATACCCAGTTCCAGCAACCGTTCTTTATGTTTTAGCCTCCAGCCCCCTAATCATTTTTATTGCTCTTTTTTGTACTTTTTCAACATCTTTTTTATAATATGGTGACCACAACTGGACACAGTATTCCAAGTGTGGTCTTATTAAGGCTTTGTAAAGCAGTTAGTAGCACTTCACGTGATCTTGATTTTATCCCACTGTTAATGCAATCTAGGATTGCATTGGCTTGTTTTCTTTTCCTCCACTGTTACACTTGGACTATTTTTTGTACCTTGATATGTCTGTCTGTCTGTCTGTGTTTATTTATTTCCTACTTTTGTTAGTTTTTACAAATGTTTTTACAAGATGGCAAACATACTCAACCCACCTTCTTCCTCTTATTTCCCCCACCCACAAGCCTATGAGGTGGATTGGGCTGAGAGCGAGGGACTGGCTGTCAGGCCGGAAAGATCAGGTTCAGACGTGAAGGTTTAATTACACTAACACTGCTATTCATGTCTATGTACAGGAATCTTGCCAATTAATGGTTAGCGCCTGCTTGGAGTTAGATAAGGGTCCATGGAATTCAAAGGGGGTTGGATTTAGTCTGCTTGTGGCAACGTAGAGATTCTAGTCTGATTCCTCTTTTGACTCTGCCCCCACTGGCCCAAAATCATCCAGAAGGCTTTCCTGCCTAAGGCAGAGCTCATACTCACTGTCTCCTGGTGATAGGGCCAAAGTCACACAACTGGCTTGCATGCCTAAGGTGGAACTAGAACTCATAGGCTCCTGGTGATTGGTCTAGGAATGAGTTACTTGGCTGAAGAACAACCACCTTCAGCTGAGATCTCAAAAATGCACTTGTGTGTCAAATAACCAAAGGAAGTTCCACAGGATGACAGGCTCAGAGAGAGAGAGAGAGAGAGAGAGAGAGAAAGAGAGAGAGACAGAGAGACAGAGACAGACAGAGAGAGACAGAGACAGAGACAGAGGCAGAGAGAGACAGAGAGAGAACATTCAATTGGGAATGAAAAGAAATTTTACCTGCTTCACCACTGTGACAGTCCCTGGAGCCATGGCAACCACAGAAGCTAGAGCAGCGCCGTCATGGGGCTCCGATCCCAGCTCTATGATTTGCTGAAGGATGTTGACAGCCGTGGCATCAAGCCTTCCTCCTTATGGGGGGAGAAGCATTAAGATTAACACTGTAAGGAGGACGCAAACTTTAGGGGTATTCTGACCGCTGTTCCCTTTGTTCACCTTTCCGCACTGCATACTCCACACAACCACTCCACACGCTAAAAGGTAATCCTCGACTTACAGCTGTTTGTTTAGCGAGCTACCATGGCATTGAAAAAAAGGGACTTCCCACTGGACCCTCAAATTTCGTGCATTTGGCAACCAGCAAGAATTTACGATGGGTGCAGCGTTTTGGACCCCTGTGATTGCCACTGCCACCTTCCCAGCCAGCTTCTGACAAGCCAAGTCAATTGGGGTTAGATGGATTCATTTAACGGCCACAAAAAGAACTACGGTGATTTGCTTAAGAAACATGACAAAAAAAGGTCATATAATCAGGCACGGTTCACTTAAGAACCACCCTGCTTTGAAAGGAAAATTCTTGCTCCAATTGTGGTCGTAAGCCAGGGACTCCCTGTACGCCAAGCAGCTCTCTTGTCTTCTGATTCAAACGTCTCACCTCCCTCCTTTCGTGCTTATTTTCTCCTTCTTGAGGGCTTTATTGCATCTTAGTCCAATCTTCCCTCAGAGTCTTGTGTTAAATTTCACTTATTGCATCTTCAATATTAATTGAATGCTGTTGCTGTCTTTTCTTCTTATCTTTCAAATGTGGTGCCTAACAGCTTGGCCCAAGGCCACCATCTCCCAGTGATTGACTTAAAGTCACTCAGCCAGCTTTCATGCCTAAGGCGGGACTAGAACTCACTGTCTCCTGGTAATTGGCCCAAAGACACCCAGTGGGTTTTTGTGCCTAAGGGAGGACTAGAACTCAAGAGTTTCCTGCTTTCTCACCGGGTGCCTTAACCACTAGACTGAGCTGAATGAAACATGACCTAAACATTTCTTCAAAGTATTGATTTGGTCTTAATGAAAGCACGTTACCATTCTCTGAGGTATATCTTAGGTCCTGCAGGGTGGCAACAGCAGCTTGAGTCCCTTCCAGATCTCCGGCTTCTGTGATATGAAGGTACTGCGTAGAGGGTTCTTCGGAAATTTCTGCAGTTTGCTGCAAAACAGAAGGCAGTTGGAGAAGAAATGGAGTTAACAGGCACCAGTGTATTACAGAGCTGCCAAAATGCTTACCTACAGTTCAAGCTTAAGTATGTCTCTTTGAATAGCGTAGCATCACAAAATGGCTCTTGAGAATGAAACAAGTTAAGAATCTTTTGATGCATGAAGCAAGCAAAGATTCCGCAACAAAAGAACATTTTTTTTTAATAGAAAAGTAATCTGGAAATGACTTGTTAAGGTCATATACGAGACAGTTGCACAACTGGGAGACTCTTTATCAAATAAATCTTATCTCTGATCGTTACCAATCTCATTAATTTTACTAGTGGGTGCATAAGGACATGCGCATTAAAAATCAGTAGGATTATAGGCATGAAAGTAATCCTTTTGACTGGAAGAAAACTATAATTTATCGCATTACTTTCAATCCAGACTGTGCCTGAAAACACCAGCAGTTTTGAAGATCTAATTTTTAAGTTTAACACGAGTCATTAAGATTTCTATTTATCTTCACAGTTTTTTCCATCATTTTTTTTCCAAGGAGAAAAATGAGACTGCGGTCTTATAACACCTCATTAATAATCCCCAACACGAGTGACTTCGAACTGGCCACACACTCCTGCCATGCCTTCCTCCCCCCAGGTCAAACACAACTCTGATGTGGTCCTCAATGAAATCGAGTTTGACACCCCTGCATAATGCTCTGAATCTAGATTGTCTGAAGCCCCTTCCGGTGGCCTTAGGATCAACTGGTTAACTGAGGCAAAATAAGTGATCAAAGCACCAGTCAATCTTATATGTGTCCTTGCTGGTGTGTTTTTGTACTGAAGGCTGCATCGAATTATCTCTGGAGAGCAGTGCCCACAGAATGAACTACGGGTGGCCCTCAATTTACAGCCATTCATTTAGTGACCGTTCAAAGTTGCCACAGTGCTGAAAAAAGTGACTTATGACCATTTTTCACACTTACAACTGCTGCAACATCCCCATGGTCACTCGATCAAAATTTGGATACTTGGCACCTGGTATGTATTTATGACAGTTTCAGTGTCCTGGGATCATGTGATCACAGCCGTATTACTAACTGCAGGGATTCACTTAACAACTGTGTGACAAGAACGGTTGTAAAATGGGGCAAAACTCACTTCACAATGGTCTTGCTTTGCAATGGAAATTTTGTGTCCATAGTACCTGTATAGAAATCCAACCAGAATTGAGTGTTCCAACAAAGTGAGCCCTGCCTTCTTCAGATGAAAAAATACATGGCCAATATCACACACACACACACACACACACACACACACACACACACACACACACACACACTCTTTGTCGCTTATATCCTTACGATTTATATTGACTGTTTCCTAGTATGATTTGATTGCTTATTGTATCCTATAACTATCATTAAGTGTTGCACCTTATGATTCTCGACTCCTGATGAATGTATCTTTTCTTTTATGCATACTGAGAGCATTTGCACCAAGACAAATTCCTTGTGTGTCCAATCACACTTGGCCAATAAAGAATTCTATTCTATTCCATGTTCTGTTCTGTTCTATTCTATTCATATATATTTATATTTATTTATTTTCTGGTTCGGGTTTCAGCTTGAAAAGATAAAAGCCTGGACTGATGTTGGGAGTTGTGATGGAATTTAGTCACACGTTGTTGCTATGGCCACCAATTTCTTATGTATAATTTCAGCCTCACATGAGGCTTCATTATAAAGAAATAAATGACATTGAACAATTCATTTGCACTTAATAACCCTGTCTGCATAAAAACATATTAGAAGCAGGATATTTCTTTTAAGTTTTATAGGAAATGTTGCTTCAATTTTTCCTTGATAACATTTCAAGGAAAAAGCGATGTTTTAGAACAGCCATGGCTGCTTGTATTTACCTCTGCATCCTGCTCCATTATTTTAAGTCCGTGTTTGTTTTTGAGGTGCCTGTTGAATTCCCATTTTGTGCCGTACACAAAGTTGCATACAGGACACTTGATACCACCTGGGTAGGAAGAGAAAGAAAAACAAAAAGAGTGCATATTTAGATCCTGATCAGAGATTATAATCTGTGAGTAGATATTAAATTATAGAAATGTACTATAAAAGTACCATGATTCCTAATCTGTCTTACCCCAATAGCCTTTTTGTGAGTTCTACATTTCTCTCTTCCCCATACTATACAGTCATTTACCATTTCTTAGAGGGATTTTTGGAAAATGGTAGCAAATTGATTGTTGTAGAGCTATATTCCGGATGAATATTGCTTCCCTGTATGAATATGCAAAAAATATAAAGGTAGTCCTCACTTAACCACCCAAAATAGGACTGGCTGCTTAGTCACTAAACAATGCAGTCATTAAGCAAAGCATCTCATGACTGCAGTAGACTTATGACCTCACTCCCACTGTGGTCGTTATGCGAGTCAGCCATGGTCATTAACCGAGACATCACTCAACTGTGACTTGTGACTTAATGTTGGCTTCTCCATCGACTTCGCTCGTTGGCAGCCAGCTGTGAAATGGTGATGGGAAGCGGGAAAGATCGTGGAGATCCCACCAGTTGTAAAATGCCTGAATCTCGATCATATGACTGTGTGCAGGTGGCTGTGATGGTTGTCAGTGCGAGGAGTGGTTGTAACGTTACGTTTTCAGCATAGTTGTAGCCTTGAAGTCAACAAACAGGGCAACTGTTGAGTGAGGATCACCTATATATTAATGGAGTACATATCACCTACATCTCTTTTGAAAACTCTCTTAACTTTTCAAACTCTGCTTTTTAAACTCTGACTGTTTGTGTGTGTGTGTGTGTGTGTGATTACTCCCAAGTAGGGGAGGCATACCATTTTGCTAGTGGAGAAACTTGTAATTATTACTATTGTTTTATCATTTGAGAATGATAATCCTTGACGTACAACAGTTTAGTGACAAACTGTTCGAAGTTACAACAGCACTGAAAAAAAGCGACTTATGATTGTTTTTCCCCCCACTTTTATGACCTTTGCAGCATCCCCATGGTAACAGGATCAAAATTCAGAAGCCTGGCAACTGGCTCACATTACATTCATGAAGGTTGCAGTGTCTTGGGGTCAACGGACCACCACTTGCAACCTTCTGACAAGCAAACTCAACAAGGAAGCCAGATCCACTCAACTGTGCAACTAACTTAATACTGAAGTCATTCACTTGACAAATGTGGCAAGAAAGGCCGTAAATTGGAACAAAACTCACTTAACAAATGTCTCGCTTAGCGATGTAAATTTGGGGCTCTTTTCTGGTTGTATCTCAAGGTTTACCTGTGCTCTTGCTAATGCATTTAGGACAGTGATGGCAAAACCATTTTGTTGTGGTGTGCCAAAAGCGCGTGATAGCGTGCACGTACGTGTGCCGGCACCCACAATGCAATGTGCCCCGTCCTCCTGTGCATGCGCCCACAACACCCCCACCCCATCCCCTTATCTGCACTGCACATGCGCATGCCTCCCAACTGATTTTCGGCCCCTTTGAGGCCATTTTCTCCCTCCGTTTTCGCTCGAGGGAAGCCTCTGCAGCCTCAGGAGGTATTTCTGGAAGGCCCATTTTGAAGCCTCTGGAAGGCCTCTGGAGCCCGGGGGAGGCCGTTTTTGCCCTCCTGGAGGCTTCAGGAAAGCCTCGGGAGCCTGAAAACGGGCCAGTTTCGGCACTTCCGGTATTTTCAGAAGGCCATTTTTTCGGCTACCTGAGGCTGCAGAGGCTTCCCTCAAGGCTCCGGAAGGGCGAAAATGGCCTCAAATGGGCTGAAAAAACAGCTGAGAGGCATATGCATGCACAGTGCAGCTAAGTTTGGCTGGGCCACATGTGCCCGCACAAAATGGCTCTGCGTGCCACCTTTGGCATGTGTGCCATAGGTTCGCCATCATGGATTTAGGAGAAATAAATAAATCCATAAAAAAAGGTTCTTGGCTGACATATATTGATTGTTCTTGAAGGGTTTTCTAAAACCTCCAGCACTACTACAGTTATCTTTAAAACTGTTAGAAGAAGCACCTCCCTGATTTTATTTTCAGTCCAACTTGCCTCTCTGTTAAATGCCAGCGCCTGACTCTCCGTACAGGACAAAGGCATTGCCGGTTACAAAAACCTGAATTGAAATATTCATTTCATATTCCCCTCTTAATAAAAACTCAATTAGAATGGAGACTTTCCTTCCTTTCTTTTAAATTAAAATTACTGAAACAATAACAGTTAGTTAATTAAAATAGCCACCTTTTTTCACTCTTGACTTTAATTAAGGAACAACAAATGAAAGTGTGCCATGGAGCCAGTGGCATATTCGGCAGGGCGGCTAATTGACATCACAGCTAAAGAAAATTAATTTCTCTCCAATTCATTAACTGCTGTGGTAATATAGAGGCAAAAGGTCATTGAATGGCATACCTTATCTGCTTCTGACACTGGAGTACACATAAAATTGAAGGATTTCTCATTTCTGAAACAGCAAGGCAGCCCAATTTTCTGCCACCCAGACCCTTAGAAAAAAAAAAAAAAGCTCCTTTGGAAATGATTTCATTTCTATTTTGCAGGATGGACTGGAAAATATATTCTGAGGATTAATGCAGGGAGAGCCCCAAGAAAACACAACTTTGTTTTACAAACTCCTGGCAGCTCAAATCTGGGAAGAGGAGAACGCGAAGGTGGCCACAAAGACACTTACGGAAAACAATGCAATATTTATGCCTTTGGCGATAGTGGCAAATATGCCTTTACCTGTAGCTGGAAACCCAAGAGAGTTTATTGGTTTGCTACATGGAGCGGTTCACACTTTGAGCTTCACTATACAAACCTAGCTATACATTGCGAGCAATATTATACTATTATATATAGTGTGTGTGTGTTTTTTAGGGGCAAGGTAAAAACAGGTTGGGAGATTTTTATAGAGACTGGCAGGCCCTGCCTCTGTACGACCAAAAAGTGCTCCTTTTTCATTTACGTATTGGCCTCTAAAAACAACGGTCACTTTACCAGTAAACCCACCATTGGCATATGACATAAAAATGTGCAGCAAAACATACATTCCATCCCTCCCATCAAAATGTAAATATTGATAATCCAGGAACATTGATTTATCCCAAAGGTGCAAACTGAACTGGAAAACCTTCGGGGATGAGAAGCAAAACATCTTCAAGCAACCACCAAGGAAGTTCAGTTGCCTTTTGAAAAGAAACCTCTTTGGGACAACCACGACCTGGATGACTGAGAATCGCCATAGACACCATTGATTTATGTCTCTCTAGACCAGCAGCTCTCAAAGGGTGATTTGGGGACCTCTGAGGGACCCCAAGATCCCTTAAAGGGACCCAAAAGTAAAAAAAAAAAATATTTTAAACTTTCTATTCTGCTATTGGCTCTACCCAACATCTTAAACCACAGTATTTTTGGTTCGTATAACCCCATGATGGCAAACCTATGGCACGCGAGCCACTTCTGCTGGCACGCAAGAGGTCACCTGGAAGAGCCCCACTGTGCATGCTTGCGTGCGCCCACCAGCCAGCTGATTGTCGGGTATCTGCCGTGCATACGCAGAGGTATGTGCGCGCATGCACAGAGGTGTGCAGTGCAGGGAGGTTGTGCGCACATGCGCAGAGGTATGCAGCATGTGTGGGGGGGTGTTGCATGAGTATGCACAGAGGTGGGGGGGGTGTGAGGGGGTCGCACGCGCATTGCATCAGGAGTGCAGGCATGCGACCGCAACCTTTGGCACGCAACGTGGAAAAGGTGAGCCATCATTGGTATAACCTATTTAGCCAAAATGAGCAGAGGTAGTCCTCGGCTTACGACTGGCTGCTTAGCGAATGTTTGAAGCTATAACAGACCCTGAAGAAAGCCGCTTACAACCTGGATTCAAAGTTCGGATGGCCGGCCTCCTTTCTGTGGTCATGTGATCATCTCTTGAGCATTTGACAACTAGCCTGCATTTATGGTCATTTATAGCCTGCACCCCAGAGTCATGTGACTGAGATGGATGACTATTTTTTTTGTTTTTTGTTTGCTGGAAACTGGCTTTTACTTCCAGTTTCTGGCAGAAAAAAAAATGTCCCTGAGTGACTTCACTCGACAAACGCAGTGTTTGTTTAAGCACCGCAGCAAAAAACGGTTGTAAACTCTGTGTTGTGGCCCGCCATTGGCGGGCAGAGGTGGCAGCAGAGTCGGACAGCAGCGAGGAGGTTGGGGATGAACCTGGGCCAGTCTTGGAGGCTGAGGAAGGCTCAGACAAGGGATCTGCATCAGAGGCAGACATGGGGCCAGGGCAGGCTGGCAGTCATCAGCTGTCTTTGGGTTCAGATAGCAGTGAGGCTGGGGAGCAGTTGGAACCAATTCCCAGTCTGCGCATGTGCAGAGCTGCTAAAAGAAAGGAGCAATTAAGAACTCAGGGTCCACGTGGGAGTAAGGCCACAGGTGGACGATGAATGGCCCCTCCCATCAAGATTAAAAGAGAAGCAAAGGGGGAGGGGGCTTTTGCAGGAAACAACTCGCTTGTTCGTTCATTCGTTCCAGCCTTGTGAAGATTTGTCTGTATAACCCAGCCCTTCCCTGTCAGCACCGATGTGTGGAATTTTACCGGGAAGCGTTCCAGGATTGATAAAGGTCTGAGCTAATTAGTATACCTTTGCAAGACTGTTTGCCAAGCTGCTGGCTGACTGTGAATGAAATAAATTTACATTAATGTAAGAAAAGTGGTTTTTGCCGGGACTCAGAATTGACTTAGTGCTTTTTGGGGAGGCCTAGGACAGAACGCTCTGGTGTGGTTACATGGTGACCCACCTAATGACAGTCATGACTTATGAATGAAATTGTGCGCTTCATTATGGTAATAAGTCGAGGAATACCTATATAGGTGTGCTATTTTGATTTATAATATTTTATTCTCCTGGGCTTATAGCACTGCTTCAGTTGGTGCTGAGTCTGAGCAGTGGAATCCATGCTAAGATTAAAAAAAGAATGCGTTAGCAAACAGTGTAATGAAGAACAGCATCCACAATGCACCGGGGAACGATTAAAATCCAATTAAAGAAGCATTCTACTGCAAAAGGCTTTAGCACATGTCCACCCTAAGGCCTGCTGAAACAGCCAGGATTGGGTGGCTTTCCTGAATCCTAGGAGGGTTGCAGAGGTGGTATTCAGCAGGTTCTGACCAGTTCTAGAAAACCGGTACGGAACTTTTGAGTAGTTTGGAGAACCGGCAAATACCACCTCTGACTGGCCCCACCCCCATCTATTCTCTGCCTCCCATTGAATCCCAGCTGATCACCTGGGTCTTCTTTGGTTGCCCTGCACAGGAGAACGGAGCTGGAAAGCAGGTTAGTGGGGTGGGGAGGGAATGGGATTTTGCAGTAACCTTCTCCCTGGAGTGGGGTGGGAATGGAGATTTTACAGTATCCTTCCTCTGCCACGCCCACCAAGCCACACCCACCAAGCCACACCACAACCACCAAGCCACGCTCACAGAAACCGGTAGTAAAAATTTTGAGACCCATCAGTGGAGGGTTGGAATGAATACTTGGACAACTATTTATCTGAAATGATAGAGGGCCTCCTAGCCCGAGTAGGAAGGGGTTGGACTAGAAGACCTCCAAGTTCCTTTCCGATTCTGTTATTCTATGCTCTAAGATGGCATTATCCATATCTATTGAGCCGCGGTGGCGCAGTGGTTAGAGTGCAGTACTGCACGCAACTTCTGCTGACTGCCAGTTGCCTGCAATTTGGCAGCTCAAATCTCACCAGGCCAAAGGTTGACTCAGCCTTCTATCCTTCCGAGGTTGGTAAAATGAGGACCCAGATTGTTGGGGGCAATATGCTAACTCTGTAAACTGCTTAGAGACGGCTGTAAAGCATTGTGAAGCGGTCTATAAGTGTAAGTGCTATTGCTCTATGTCTGCCATGATATCCATTCAACCAAACTCTGGATTAATCAAAAAACACCGTTTGTTGGTACATGATGTATCTTGTAAATAGGGAGGAATCAACAAAGCAACTCCTCCACCCTATAACCATGTCCCAAGCTGGATCATGTATAGATAGCCCTCAATTTACGGCTGCAATGGAGCCCAAAGCAAGACGGTTATTAAGTATGTTTTGCCCCATTTAACAACCTTTCCAGTCACAGTTGTTAAGTCATTGCAGTTGTTAAGTTAAATTTTGCTTGTCCGAAAGTCACAAAAGGGGATCACATGACCCCGGGACATTGCAAACATCATAAATTCATGCCAGTTCATGCTAAGCATTTGAATTTTGATCATGTGAATACAGGGATGGTGCAACGGTCATGTGACGACCCGGGGCGTGGCACAAAGGCAACTCAGTCAGATAAGCAACAAGTGTCCCTTTGTTATCTCCAACTTTGCCCCCAATGTCCAGGTTACCTTCTGGCTAGAGAAAAACTCTCCCAGGAACAGCATTTGACTGCAGAAAATTAAGTCCAAAACATGAGCAACACAAACTGTAAGTTAAAGTCCAAACAAACCAAACTGAAGTAATTAGTTTGGCAGGGCAGAAGCAAGTATTTCAGGCTTGATGGCATGGCAAAACTCACAGGGTTGGGAAGACGCCAGGAACACAGATAAGCCATGACAACACAGGATAAAGTCACTTTTGCTCCCAGCAGCCTGCTGCATGAAGCCTGCCTTTCTTATCAACTGTCTTCCCATCTGTGGCTAATGAAGGGAATCAGGGCCCTCTCCTCCCTCGTAAGCCATGCAACCCAAGTTGCTCCCTTCACCGTTCCTCCCTGTGTGCCCTAGGATGAAGAGGGGGTGGGCCTGGTTCTTTCTCTGAACTCCCTCTCCCTTGTTCTATCTCTCCCCTGCTCTGCCCAGCTGGACTTTGCCCTTCTCCAGCCTCCTCCACAGCCAATGGAGCCACACTCCCACCCCATCAGCTGTCTGGCATCCTCCTTGGATTCGGACTCCGACAGGGGCATGACAGGTTGTAAGTGTGAAACATGGTCATAAGTCCCTTTTCCAGTGCTGTTGTAACTTTGAACGCTCACTAAACGAATGGTTATAAGTTGAGGACTACCTGTACTTCATATTCCTGAGCAATTTCTTTTCCTAGCACATACTGTGATAAACATATCCATCTATTAAGTCATCACAAACTCTTGTTATTCTCAACCATGGTCAGGATTCTAAATTGCCTCCCATATATTTTATGCTAGTCTGTCTTGCTCAAATTTCTTTGACACTGGAAGGAAAACTCAATGCAAATTCCTTAACGCATTTGTCTCGTGCTACCATTTCCATGCTGCTGAAACATAGATTCACGCTTCTTATAGACATAAATTTTGTGGGGAGGAGAGGGAAAAAAAAACCCAGTAAAGAAAAAGAATAATTTAGCAATGCTTTAAAATGTCATGCTTGGGAAAATTATGTTTTATTCATTACTCAGAGCAGCCTTGCATTATGCTGGCATCTATTCTAGTGTAACAAAACGGGGGGAAATTTTAAATCCTCCCAAGCTGCTTTGAAATGGGGAAAGAGCATTTTATATAACATCGTTCCACGTTGAAAGATAACGTGGAAACAATCAGAAATAAAATAAGAAAAGCCATCTCACACAACCGGCTCGGCGTTTGAAAAAGCACCACAATCTAAATTGGGGACCTTTATTTCCTCACTGGCAGGGATGTTACATCCTTTTGTAATGTCCAGGATTTTTAAAATCCGTTTCATACCCTGCAAGGTATTAGCTTGTATGGCCAGATTGCCAAACTGAACAACAGCACAGCGTCCGCTAAGAGATGAAAGACAATCTCCTGAGAGATTACATTTGCATACTTTACAGTTCTCCAAACCCTTAAAAAAAAAGCTTATTTTGATGTCCAAAAAAAAAAAAAAAGCAATAGTATTTCTTTTTAATCTGCCATCTGTTTGGCCAATCTTCTGATGCTCAATTCGCTCTTTGGAAGAAGGTCCAGCTAATTTTACATCTCTAGGAAATAAATCTGTTTTGGAACAAAATTTGAAATGAATATGGCCCAGGGAGCTTCACAAAAAAAGCAACTAACCAGGATTCTAATTCCAAGTCACATTCATAAGGACCTGGTCAGTAATTCTTGTAATGAATCATATGTCAGGCTTACACAATCAGATGCATTTTAGGCAGGGCATTTCACTTTGATAGAAATGACCTCTGCTCCTTGAAGTAGACAGTTGAAGGCCAGGGAAGCAGTTGCTTTAACAGGACTTGTGACTCTGTTGAAGTGGTGAGAGGCCAGGTACCGTTTCATTTTGGACAGATAGTGCTTTGGTTGAAGGGATGATTGAAGCAAAATGTCTCTCCAAAGTTTTGCACAAACCCAAAGGATTTATCAAATCTAATTGATTGTTGTCACAAGGGGGATGGGGGTTATTGTTTCAACTGTTTTTCTTTTTTTTAGACACTCAGAGTCACTGAGATTGAGTGGCTGACCATGTATATTCTCTTAAATAAACAGAAAATAAATAGAAATCAAAATTGGTGAAATTCGCAGGCCAAAGATTGATGGAAACCGATTTCCATGTTCAGATCTGGAAATTGCAGACCAAACCCAACCCAACTCAACTCAACCTAGCCATCTCACCCAACCCAACACTTAAGCAACCCAACCCAATTAACTCAACTCAACTCAACCCAACCCAACATATATGTGGCCAATTAGAATGTTGTTTCTTTCAGATGTTTCAGATGACACACAGAAATACACTTGGATTACTTTTCCACAGTGAAGAACAACAACATATTAGTCTTCTCACTTATGTGATTTATCAGTTTCAACTTAAATTATTTTTCTTTTCTGGAGATGATGCTCAAAGTAATTCCATGGAGAGGGAAGGAAAGGAAATCCATCATTCATCAATGGTCCAAAACATTCTCTCTATGAGAAAAGTAACTACAGGTGAAAGAAAAGGAAAATATCTATGTTTTCAAAACAGACAGGTTACCTTGTTGGAGAAGGGCTTCAGCTGCAAATTCACCAGAGCCTGCATTAACATATTCTTCACTGGGATGTTTCCTGTTATAATGTCTTTTGAGGGAACCAGATATGTTGCAGGAATAATGGCAGTGTGCGCAACGGAAAGGCTACAATTACAAAAGGAAATGAATTAATTATATCTGACTTCAAATGCTACACATCTTATTGTTAGGTTACCATAATCAGATTTAGATCTGTCTTGCTACGCGCATGTGAACAAGTAAACTTACCCCATTATGAAAACAAAACATATAACGGCAACATATCTTAGATTTTATTACCTTTTTATGCCCTGCAAAGTTTTACAACATGATGGAAAACTATCGGCACCAAACATTCAGTGAACTATTTATTTGCCATGATGGCTAAATTCTGCTCTCTTTCATAAAGGGATAGATTGCCAGAGCAAATAAATTTGGAAAAACAACTGCAACCTTTTTTATTGACTAAATAAATTACCCGGCAATAAAATTAATGCGCTGTGCTAATTTAGTGGCATACCTCCAAACGCAAAGAGACAGGGAAAGCAGAGTGTTGAACCCGTTCAAAAATGACTTCTAAAATGGGACTAATGTGAGCACAAATGCACCAGATGCAGAAATTGCTCACAAAAAAAGGCATTTGTTCCAAGAAGTCTTAAGCTGCAGAATTGCACTTTCACAGAGCCTCCAAGAAAGACAAATAAATAAGAAAGCTCACATGTTTCCATTCTCAGTTAATGTATGCCAAGTGTTTAATGCAGTTGGCACCCAAGATTTATATTTAGAAGGCCTGGACCGATTTTTGCTTGTTCAATATGTGAAGAGGAGTGTCATAATAACAAATTAGTGACTGAATATAGACTGTTATTGCTGCTGTTATTACTACTAGTATCATTCACTTCCTGCTTTTCTCCCAGAGCATTTTATCCCCATAATATCTCTGTAGAGAAGTAGATCTGAAAAAGAATGACTGGCCCATAAATTAAAGAACATTCTCTATCATTTTTTTTTATTTTTTGAAAAAATAAAAAATAAATTACCACAAAATACAGGCATTTATCAGAAAATAACTGTACCATACAATAAAACCTGAGCACATATTACCATCAAAATGGAAAGACATGAAGCATAACGCAGCATTTCATGTTGGGTGGGATATAAGGATTTGTGTAGTTTATCTAATGCAAGTAAAAAGAAACTCAAAACACCTTTTCCAGCAAGGAGTTTTCCCACTTAGATCTTGAAAAGAGTCTATTTCATCAATCTAATAGCAGGCCCCAATCGTTATCATAAATAAGAGACAGGTTCATATGGAAGGAAGTGGCCTTTACACAACCTCTAAAGAATCAGGTCTTTGGCATAATAATGTTGCCACCTTGAATTATGGAAGTCAGTGTCCAAGCATAGGGTACTCTGATCTTCCTCATGTACCTCTGACCAAAGTTTAATCACCATGTAGCTGAACTCTGGTCTTCCTCATGTACCTCTGACCAAAGTTTAATCACCATGTAGCTGAACTCTGGTCTTCCACATGTACCTCTGACCAAAGTTTAATCACCATGTAGCTAAGATTGTGACTCTCCGGTATCTGCCCCATGTAGATAACCTTAATTGGTTACAGATGTTTAATCTTAAATCACAGGGACAAGTCACCTTAGAAAGGGAATGAAGCATAGTAGGGATCCTAGACAGAAAGAGACACGTTGGTTCAAAGGGTGGATGAGTTTGTAGACCTATATCCAAGGTTTATGAAGCGACTGTGTGGCATAGATTATAATTACCCATCCACCATGAAGGAAAGCTTCCAGAAGTTTAAAAGAAACGATAGGTACATACATAACTATAATGGTGCTCTCCAAAGGTTTTAGCATTCAGGCTAGTAGGGGACTGAGATACATCTTGAAATTAGTAGTTTTCTTTGAGGACACTGCTCAGATTGTTCCAGAGATTCTATGCCAACATGACAGTGCAGTTTCATTAGACAAAGAGTCAGTGTAACCCAACTTCAAGACTTATCTGTTCTCAAGATGTCATACAACATAGAGTGGTTCCCACTTGGAGATGTGTCGCTTCTGAATTATTGTTGTTCAGTTGCTAAGTCATGCCTGACTTTTCACGACCCTATGGATCACAGCTTGCAAAAACCCCGTCCTCTATTGTCTCCTGGAGTTTTGCCTAAATTCATGGTCATTGCATTGATGACACTATCTAACCATCTCATCCTCTGCTTTTCCTCTTCTCCTTTTGCCTTCAATGGTTTCCCAGCATCATGGTCTTTTCCAGTGAGTCCTCTCTTCTCATTTGGTGGCCAAAGTATTTGAGCCTCAGTTTTAGTCTCTGTCCTTCCAAAGAACAGTCAAGATGGATTTCCTTTAGGATTGACTGATTGGCTCTCCTCCTTACAGTCCAAGGGGCTCTCAGGAGTCTTTTCCAGTACCAAAATTTGAAAGCATCAATTCTTTGGCGCTCAGCCTTCCTGTTGGTCCAACTCTCACAACCATACATCACTACCCTTCTGCATAGGGAAGCTCTGTTTTGTTTTGATAACTCACAGCCCTGAAAGTGTGTCTTCCATCTAAGCTTTTAATTTCATTAAAAATTCATGTATTTAATTTCCGATATTTGCACCTTTTGAAAAAAAAAGATGGGATAATAATCGAAGCACTCTATATTGTGTTGGAAAATTACTTTTTTTTTTTTTAACCTGTTCAGAATTCATCCGAAGAGATAAACAGATAAAAGATGGGCTTAAGATAGATTACAATGTCTGAAGACTCTTTCAAATCAAAGAGTTTTCAAACAATTTCAGAGGCAATTCTTTCATCTCTTGCATGCCGCCAGCTAATGATTCTGAAATGCTATTAGAAACTATGACCAGCCTTTATCTAGAGCTACAAATAACGGCTTCCTATTTGGCTAACCTAATTGCAATTAAATGTTCCAGTAATTAGCCTTTTAGAAGCTGAACTTGAGTGAAAGTTGGCTGTGCGGTCAGGCCCTTTACTCAATTCCTGAAGAACACAATTGTTTGAAGTTCTGCAATTATCTTAGAGGCAAACTAGCCTTATGGTCCACAACCACAATTGAACTCCAAAACTTCCATTGCTAAGCAAGGCAGTTGTTAAATGAGTTTTGCCCCATTTTTCAACCTGTCTGGCCACAATTGTTAAGTGAATCACTGCAGCTGCTAAATTAGTAACACAGTTGGTTAAGTAAATCCGACTCCCCCATTGACTTTGCTTGTCAGAAGGTCGCAAAAAGTGATCGCATGAACTCTGGGACACTGCAAAGGTCATAAATACGAACCCATTGCCAAGCACCCAAATTTTGATAATATGATCATGGGGATGTTGAAAAGGTCATAAATAAGTCGCTTTTTTCAGTGCCACTGAAACTTCAAATGATCACTAAATGAATCCGTGAGGGAGATGAGCGGTTTAAAAATGTGATAGATCAGATAGATAGATAGATAGATAGATAGATAGATAGATAGATAGATAGATAGATAGATAGATAGATAGATAGATAGACAGACACACACATAAATAGACAGACAGATTAGATTATAGATGATAAAGGGAAGAAGGTGGGAGGAAGGAAGGAAGGAAGGAAGGAAGGAAGGAAGGAAGGAAGGAAGGAAGGAAGGAAGGAAGGAAGGAAGGAAGGAAGGAAGGAAGGAAGGAAGGAAGGAAGGAAGATATCTTAAGAAAATCTTGGTCAATTCCATTGATACCAGGTAGGTAAGTAGGTAGATAGATAGGTAGGTAGATAGATAGATAGATAGATAGATAGATAGATAGATAGATAGATAGATAGATAGATAGATAGATAGATAGACAGATAGACAGACAGACAGACAGACAGACAGACAGACACATACTGGTATAAATAGACAGACAGATTAGATTATAGATGATAAAGGGAAGAAGAAGGAAGAAGGAGGAAGGAAGGAAGGAAGGAAGGAAGGAAGGAAGGAAGGAAGGAAGGAAGGAAGGAAGGAAGGAGGAAGGATTCCAGTAGGTAAGTAGGTAAGTGAGATAGATAGATAGATAGATAGATAGATAGATAGATAGATTATAGATAGATTATAGATGATAAAGAATGGAAGGAGGAGGGAGGGAGGGAGGAAGATATCTTAAAAAAATCTTGGTCAATTCCATTAATTCTAGATAGATAGATAGATAGATAGACAGATAATTTGTCAGAATTTTTGTTTTCATTATTGTCACATGTTTAGTCATCTTGCCTAGAACTGGCGAAGCAGTCTGAAGTTTGAAAATATCCCCACTCCCTAACTAAATAAAGGCATTCATTTCAGAGCTAATCCAGATGAAATGAAATGAATTATTTTTACTTTGTAAAAATAATCACTGCACAGAAATCAATTAGTGCAGATGTCCTACAAAATTCCCTTTGAAGGCCCCAAATAAATCCATGTTTGCTGATGAGAAAACTGAGCATGTTTTAACTTTTCTAAAACATGACCTGGGTGCACAAGAACTCTAAATATTAGACATTCGTGTTCCCATTTTATTAGCAAGGAACACAAAATGAACAAATGGGAGAAGTCGTAAGGTAAGAGGATTCTGGTGTGTTTAAGCCCACTTTGGGGGGAGCACAATGGCTCAATGATTAAGACCTTAGGCTTATTAGCTGGAAAACTGATAGCCCAAGTTCGAGACCCGAGCATCACTCGGCTGGGTGAGTCCCCCTAGCTCCTGCCCACCTAGCAGTTCGAAAGCATGAAAACATGAGTAGATAAATAGGTACCACAGAGCTATGGTTAGAATGCAGTATTGCAGGGTAATTCTGCCCACTGCCAGTTCGCCTCCTGACCAGCTCATGGTTCACTCAGCTTTCCATCCTTCCAAGGTTGCTAAAATGAGGACCCAGATAGTTGGGGGCAATATGCTGACTCTGTAAAATGCTGAAAGAGTGCTCTAAAGAAGGGGTCCCCAACCCTGGTGCTGGCCCATGGCACCATTCAGAACCAGGCCATGGAGGTGATGGGCAAGTGTGCGCACCTGCGTTTGTGAATGCGTGAGTGTGAAACCATCCCCTCTCTTCCCCCCTCATCAGTGTACCAAACTGGAAAAGTCGGAGACCGCTGTTGTAAACCATAATGCTGTAAAACATTATGAAGCAGTATATAAGTCTAAATGCTGTTGAGACCAATATATATATATATATATATTTGCTGACACTTTATTTAAACTAAATTTGTGTATCAAAGCATGACCTCTGTAGAAGCCATAAATAAAATGGTTTTTTAATTGCTTACAATCCTCCACTCTTGCTTCTTTCTGTTAACATTTTTTTAAGTCTCCACCTAGGAGAATTGAATATTATTTTTATATAAGATGACAATATAATATAGGGCATAATACATTAAATTAAAATAAAACCATAATAAAATCACCGTGATATGGAGCCATACAATTGCAATAGGATAGACCAACCTTTTGACGCCGCAGCCCGGTACCGGCATCAGCTGGGCGCCGCGCCCAGTACCGGCATCAACTGGGTGCCGCCATCTTTTGGCGAAAAAGTGCCCGGTGACCTCACTGGAAGCACTTTTCGCAAAAGATGGCGGCGCCAGCGCTCCAGTGAGCTTTTGGGCAAAATGGCTTTCTACCCGGAAAAGCTCACCGGAAGCACTTTTTACCAAAAGATGGCGGCGCCCAGCAACCAGCGGCCCGGTAAGAGTTGTTCCGCGGACCGGTATCGGTCCGCGGACCGGCGGTTGGGGACCCTGGGATAGATGATAGAATTCATAACTGAAAATAATTTAGGTAAGAGCACCTATGTAGGAAGGGTTTGGGATGAAAATAACATTTTTTTTATTAGTGGTTATTAGTGTATAGGTAACCCTCAACTTAAAACCCTAACGGAGCCTGCCCATTATGGTTTCAAGTCTTGACGGTCATCTCATATTGGGGAACAGCCTTCTGCTCTGCTGAATGGCCACAAGATTATTCCGTAGCAGACCCTGATCCTGGGTTATTCTTTGTAGTAAAGTGCCCCTAGAATTAAACTTTCCATAATGCTGACAAGACAGTCAAGATGTTTTTCATTCTCTCAGGCTTTTTAATCAATTAATGTTTAATGTTTAATCTATTAATGTTTAATCCATTAAACATATTTGCTGCTTAGAAATGTATTAACTATGCTGGCTGTTGCTATAATCGTTTTACGGTTATCTACTTTAATTATTGTGCTTTAATGTTTTATTTTCATTTTTCATAATTGTACTTGGTGCCCATTAACACGGCGCGACCTGCCCCAGGAAACTTTGGGTTTGAAGGAAAGCATATAAACATTTAAAATAAATAAGTAATAAGTAATAGATTATAAATGAAATCTTGCTCTGATGCTGAAATTAGCAATCGAGGCCCTATCTTTCCCTTTGCTAAAATATTTAAGTGATGACTTCAAACAAGGATCCTTTTGATAGTAGTAGCCACTCCACACTCTACTATTAATAGCTTACTTATTTCACCAGGAATATAGCTGTGATTCTGAGTGTGATTTAGAAATGCTTCTGACAGATTTATCAATATGTATATAAATATATATGTATGCATTTCTTTGATGCGGTTTAATTTCATCTTGTGTAGCTTTGTAAAGGCACTTTAAAGTGTCACAGATCAGCTTGTAAGACAGACATTCCTTGATCTATTTACCAAATGAAATAAACTGCCTTGCTCCTATCTGTTGCCTTCGTAAAAATAGTTTTTGCTATGTTTTTCCTTTCCAAACATTCTCAGATTTGCCCCTAGAGAAATGAGCAAGCACCTCAAGTTTCTAACCTTCCCAGTTGGAAGATAGATGTGAAGATCTCAACTGAACCTTTGGAGAAAGGATGTCAGCCAAAAAAGGAAGATTCTTTAAAATAAATATCTAAAAACTCTTAATTCCATTAGACAGTAAAGCTGGCTAACAACAGTACCATAGTAAGCCGAAAAGAGGTTCACAGTTGGTGTGAGCTTCCTAATGCCATCCCACAAGTTCTCTTACTTACTATAAAGACATTTCTTGGATTTTGAATTCTCAAAGTATCTCAGACTCCCCTGTATCATAGCCTGGATCCAACTTTACCTTTTTATTAAAATATAAAACATAATGTGAACACTGTACAAGTAGTTTTCGACTTATGACCTGTTGCTTGGCGACTGTTCAATGGTGCAACTGCCTCCCCTCAGAAGTATTTACAACCTGGTTTTGGCAGTTGCTTCTCCGTGGTCATATGACCGTATATATTGAGCATTTGTCAACCAGCCTACATTTATGGGCACTTGTGGTCACACGACATTTTTACGACCTTTTGCTGAAAAGTGACATTTGCTTCCGTTTTTCGGTAAAAATAGCCTATAGCAGCGATGGCTAACCTTTTCCACGTTACGTGCCAAAAGCGTGCGTGCATGCATACATGGTGCATGCACACGCAATCCCCCGGCCTCTTGTGCATGCGCACACAATCCCCTCGGCACGGCGTAAACCTCTGCGCATGTGCACGCATCTTCCACATGCATGTCTCCCCCCCATGCATGTGCAGCAGATACCCAACAGTCAGCTGGCTGGCAGGGGGCATGCACGCATGCGCAGTGGGGCTCTTCCGGGTGACCTCTCTCATGCTGGCAGAAATGGCTCTGCGTGCCACTTCCGGCACGTGTGCCATAGGTTCATCGTCAGCGGCCTCTAGCAAACTGTGGGTTTGCTTTAAGATCATCCCCATTTACTTACCGTATTTGCCGGCGTATAAGATGACTTTTTTGCCCTGAAAAAGATGCCTCCAATTGGGGGTCCTTATATGCCGGGTCGCCTTATACGCCGGCAAATAGTAATTGGGAAGCACTGTGGCTGCCACGGGCTGAGGCATCTTTAGCATCGTGGAATGGATCCGTGAGCTGAGTGGAGCTTCTTCAGCTTTTCTCAGGCTCCCACGCCGGGGCTCCGCTGAGGTATCCGGCTGGGGCTGTCAGGAGTTTGCTGGCGTGGCTCAGGCGGCCCAGTCCCGCGTTGCCTCGGGAAGGAAAGGCAAAAGGAAGAGCCGCGGCGGCGCTTGCAATGGCAGCAGCGGCTCCTGGTTTTGCCTTTCCTTCCCGAGGCAATGCGGACTGGAGCCGCGCTGAGCCGCGCCAGCGGTAACAACTCCTGACAGTCCCAGCTGGATACCTCAGCGGAGCCCGGGCGGTGCGAGCCTAGTTTCCTTGGGAGCTGGGAGAAGGCTGGCTGCTCCTTTCAGCTTCACGGATTCGCTTTCCACGGTAGACAAAAGTGCCTCAAAAAAAAAAAAAAAGTGCAAAAGTGGAAGGCGTGCGGAAGAGGGGCGAGTATATAACAAACTATTTTGAGTGGAAATGTTGGGGGTCGCCTTATACGCCGGTCGGTCTTATACACCGGCATATACGGTAACCACCATCACAAAAAAGGTAATAATAAAAATAATATAATAATAATAAAACAAAAAAGGTCTGGTGACCCACATTACAATCCTTAATCATAACGGGCAGGTCCATTACAATCAAAGGTGGTATTCAGTCGGATTCGGACCAGTTCTGGCGTACCGGTAGCAGAAATTTTGAGGAGTTCAGAAAACCGACAAACACTAGCTCTGAGTGGCCCCGCCCACCCGCACCCGCCGTTACCTCTCCTATATTCCCTTGTTTTTTTAGCTCAGCTGATTCGCGTGGCAGAGCAGATTGCTGCACCTCAGCTGAGGTAAAAAAACAGCTCAGCGAAGCGCACATGCATAGAACCACTCATAAAACTGGTAGGACATAATTTGGAAACCCACCACTGATTACAGTCGTAAGTAGAGGACTCCCTATATCAAAATGAAAGAATGCAAATTCCTACCTCGTTCCAGCAGGTTGGCTAAAAGTTAAAACTGCTCTGCTTCAGTTCCAGAATTGATTGAGAGGCTGTTGAATTGTAACCCTGAAACCTTGGGCTCTCGGGCATAGCAGCAGTTCAGTGAATCACATTTACCAAACAAGACCCGGTGACAGGCATCTTACCTTGAAGGAGGCGTGCTGTTCCATGTGCCTCAGAAGCTGTGGCTTTTGGGCCGCCGTATAATCACACACTGTGCACTTGAACTGTTTTCCTGAAACAAAAAGGTGGAGAAGTTGAGATCCCAACAGGGAAAAGAATATAATACGCTGAAGTGAACTTGTTGACGGTTGAGGAGCAATTTCTCTCAGGCATAAAGGATTAGACTCTCAAAGAGGTCTCCATAAACTGAGAAAAATAAAGGGGAAACGAGAAAAAAAAAATCTGGGCTCGAATTGTAGTAAATCAAGGACTTCTTGTATGCCGATAAAAACAAGAAAAAATACCCAGTTCTTGCATGAGTGGAAACAATTAAATCAAGTTGATGTAATCGATTCCACTCATCCAAGAACTGGTTTTTTTTCCCCCACACCTGCACTTTGAGCTGGAAACAAATTTGCATGTGCAAAACAAGAAAGAAGTCAAGGAAATGGTTTGACCTGCTTGCTGGAGAAGATGGACAGATGGTGATAAGCAACAGGGAGGAGGCTGAACTGCTTAACTGTTATTTTACATACATCTTTTCATGCACCAAAAAAAGTGACCTGATTTGTCGAAAGCTGCACAACAGGGGACAGAAGAGAAATGTTGGCCAAACTACAAGTTTTGAGATTGGTTCTCCACTGCATGGATATTTTTAATATTCTTCCCTCCAGCAAATATATATATATATGTTAAAACTTTTATGTCAAAAAGTCCTCGACTGTATAGCAGCGTCCAATACTACTATGACACAAAGTAAATTTGTTCCTCTTCACTCATCATTTTCAGCATTCTTTCTTTTTTTTTTTTTTGGCAGAATAAGAATGGTTTAGTATTTAGAGAGCATATTTAAACCCACACAGAGATCTGATCTACTCCCACTCTTCCTATAGAACCAGGAGGGAGAAATGCTGTTTGAAATCCTTTCAGAAAGAGCTGTCAAAAACTTGTGCAAGAAAAAAAAAAAAGGCAGATTTCCACTAATGTGAAGAAAACTACTTCCTAAATTTGAAATTGCTGCAGAAAGTTGGGAGCAGCTTATGCAGAAGATGACAGTTTTCCTATTATACAAAACCCAACAAAATTTGATGCTTAAATATTCTTGATCCTTCTGAAGAGAGAAAAAGTCAGGTTTTGTTGAACATCACTATTGTTGTGAGCCGTAATGAAGTCAGGCAGTGAGGTGTTATGTCAGGAGATGCTTCTGGCTTAGAATATCGAAGTGAGTGAAGTAAGTCAAGTACACAGTAGAGTAAAGTAGAGTAGAGTAGAGTAGAGCAGAGCAGAGCAGAGCAGAGCAGAACAGAACAGAATAGAATATAATTCTTTATTGGCCAAGTGTGGTTGGACACACAAGGAATTTCTCTTGGTGCAAATATTCTCAGTGTACATAAAAGTAAAGATACATTCTTCAAAAGTCAAGAATCATAAGGTACAACACTTAATGATAGTCATAGGGTACCATAAGCAATCCAATCATACTAGGAAACAGTCAATATAAATCATAAGGATACAAGCGACCAAGTTACAGTCATACAGTCACAAGTGTGAGGGGATGGGTGATAAGGAGTGATGAGAAGATTAATAGTAATAGTAGTGCAGAATTTGTAAATAGTTGGACAGTGTTGAGGGAATTATTTGGTTAGCAGAGTGAGGGCATTCGGGAAAAAACTCCCCTTGTGTCTAGTTGTTCTGGTGTGCAGTGCTCTATAGCGTCGTTTTGAGGGAAGGAGTTGAAACAGTTTATGTCCAGGATGTGAGGGTATGTAGATATAGGACTATCTACTGTATACTATTAGTATACAGTATAGTCCTTGACTTACTATTGTTAATTGAATCTGGAATTATGGTTGTTAAGTTGTACCAGCCATTAAGTAACTGTGCCTGATTTTATGACCTGTAATCATTATTATGCAAACTCCATCGCTGTTCCTTTCCATACAATGATAAAACCTGGTCACGTGACTGCAAGGTGCTGTCAATGACCATAAACATGCCTGTGTTGCTAAGCACCCAAATTACGGTCATATGACCATGGTGGGGAACCGTTGGAACTTTGGAATAGGGTCATAGGTTGCAACTTTGAATGGTCATTAAGCAACTAGTTGTAAGCCAAGGAGTACCAGTAGTTAATTAGAGTAGGGCAAACCACCGACAAAATACAGGTAGTCCTTGACTTGCAACAATTCTTTTAGTGGTCAGTCAAAGTTACAACAGCCCTGAAAAAAGTAACTTATGACCATTTTTCACACTTAAACAATCATTGTAGCATCCCTGTGGTCATGTAATCAAAATTCACTCTTGGCAATTTGCACACATTTATGACATTCACTTTAACAACCATGTTCCTAACTTAACGGTAGAGATTCATTAAAAACAACAGGGGCAAAAAAGGTTGGGAAACTCACTTAACAACTGTTTCCCTTGGCAACACAAATTTGGGCCTCAATTCTGGTCGCAAGTTGAGGACTCCCTATAATGTGAAACTGAAAAAAATAAAATAAAAAAATAAAAGCACCTGTCTGCTCTGAGGAAGCTTGGCTGATACTTTGACTGCTCTTTTCTGTCTCTATATATTGAATATTTTTTTAAAAAAAAACCCAACAACAACCCTGTCATGCCCCTGTCGGAATCTGATTCCGAGCGGGAGGCCGAGCAGCTGACAGGGAGTGGGAATGTGGCTCCGTTGGCTGTGGAAGAAACTGGGGAAGGGCACAGTTCAGTTGGCAGAGCAGGGGAGAGGTAGAGCAGGGCAGAGGGAATTCAGACGAAGACCCAGGCCCACCTCCTCTTCATCCTAGGGCACGCAGGGAGGAACGGAGAAGGGAGCAATGTGAGTTGTGTGGCTTACAGGGGAGGAAAGGGCCCTGATTCCCTTCATTAGCTGCAGCTGGGAACACACTGTTTAAAAAGGGAGATTGCGCACAGCAACTTGTTGGAAGCAAATAGTGAGTTATCTTTTATTGTTGAGGCTTATCTGGCATCTTCCCAACTGTGTGTGTTTTGTTGACCTTTGAATTCTGCAATTCCTTATCCAACCCTACCCAGTTAATTGCTCCAGTGTGGTTTGTGTGGATTTTTATTTACAGTTTATATGTACTTTGTTTTAGGACTGAATTTCCTCCACTTAAAGGCTGTTCTTGGGAGAGGTTTTTTTCTCCAGCCAAAGGTAACTGGACATTGGGGGCAAAACTGGAGGTATTAAAGGGACTTTTCTTACTTATGTGACTGTGTTGCCTTGTGCCACGCCCCAGATCATCACAAACCCTCTGGAACTTGTCAGACTCTGCCTGTTGCAGTCAAATTCTACAAATGGTGCATGAATATTGTCACAGAAGCTTTCTATGAACCTGCCAGTGCAAGGACCTTTCATACGAGTCAAAAGAATGACAGAAATGTCTTACTGAGAACATTTGTCCCTCAAAGTATGCTTGTGTGGTTGGCCCTAAGCGTCGGCCCATCTGCTAAATTAAGACTAAACAAGGCCTTTCCATGCGCATCCTTTAATTACACCTTCGTTTGCCATCTGGAACAACGTTTCCAAACCTGACCCAGAGCTACTCACCATCAGTAGTGTGAAGGAGTTTATGGCTCTTCAAGGTGCCTTTCGATTTGAACTTCTTCCCGCACCTGTCGCACAGGTGTGTCTTCTCGGTGCTGTGGCGATTCATGTGAGCTTTGAGGTTGCTTTTGCTGCGAGTAGCGTATTCGCATAGAGAGCATTTGAATGGCTTGATGCCTACAGGGAGAGAAACCGTTTTAGGCAGTCAGTCTTTTTCCAGCTCGAACAGGATGACAGAGAATGTTTTCAGGGGACATTCCATCCAGCTGGTTGACAATTTGGGGGCTGCATTTACAATGTATTTTTTTTGGGGGGAGACATCAAATTGTGGAGGACTATTTTAGGACTTCATCTCCTTACAAAAAACAAATAAGCAAAATTGTACCGTGGAACTCCACGGTAGCATATGCATATGTATGTACAGAGGCTGATGGCTATAAGCCATGGATTAGATAGTGTTGCCACCACTACAATATCAGACAAAATGGGGAAGAAAAATTCTATTTCGGATTGTGCCAGAAGAGAAATAATTTGTACCTGCTGATTTCACCACCTTGACCTGTCTCAATCCTCTCCCATTCACACCAACCTTTAATGATTCTAGAGCGATGCTTAATGGTTGGGTTTGCATAACATCTTTGAGTATTGTTGCTCCAGCAAATCAAGGAAGTGCCAACAAACTAACAGTAAACAGCCCAAAGAAAGAACCAACAAAATCACTCCCACCAACCCTTGACAGGGCAAAACACTAGCATATAAAATGAAAGCAAACCCCACTCCCTACTAACACTGATGATGTTACCTAGCTTGGTAATGAAATGTCTGCAAGAAAGCAACCAAGCTCAGAGAGCACCGAGGACCCCACAGTTTAACCTTGAGCTACAAATATTATTTTCTATCAGAATCCTTGAGTAGGCTAAATGATTCTGTGCATCCTAGCATCTAAAACACGGGTGTCAAAACTTTTGGCTTGCCTGGGTCACATATAAAGTATATAATATAGTTAATGTACATATATAAATAACATAATGTGAAAAGTTTATGATATTGTGTGGCTGCTATCCAGGGCTTTGGCTTGTGAACTGCTGGCTGGACATACCTGATCTAGAGCATAAAGTAACAATCATGGCTTATTTTTCTGGACATATTGTAACTCATGTAAACTCATGTAAACTCATGCAAGTGGTTTTAAGTTTTATTTTATTTTACTTCTGTTCCTTGCTCAGAGTCCCTTGTTCAAGTGGGCAGCCACATAAATTGGATAAATAAACAGATATTGTGTTCTGTTTATTTAAGTATAGGACTTAAATGCTACGTGAATTCAAGTCATTCTTTTCTGCTTTACCGTTCTCTCTTACCCATCTCTTTTTCTTTGAGCTGTAATTATAGATTTCAAGTTCCTTGAATAAGAGTGCATTGTTTTGCGATTTGTAGAGTGCCATGCACTTTTATGCAGAGAGGGAGGGAGGGAGAAGTAATAGCTAAGCACACTGAATTTTGTTGCCTTTTTTGTGTGGCCAGCAGCTTTGAAAAATGTGAGAATATTAAAAATCCTTCGCAAATGGCAATATGCTAATTTAACATTTTGTTTGTAGGTACATATCAAGAAAAAAATCACTTGCTGGTCTAATCTTGATTCATTAATTTAGCAATAAAAGAGATTCAGCGTATTGATTCCTGAATAACTGTGGACTTCAGCTGCTGAGACAGAAAACCACAAAACGTATAGCCTGAATGAGATGAGCCACAAACAACTGATTTATAGAGTGTTAATTCCAAAATAGGATACAGGAAGGAGTTCTGAAAACTGATGATATGACATACTGAAGCAATAAAATAGAGCTAGGGAAGACATTGTATTATAAATACTGTACTGTAAATGAAGAATGCATTACACAACATCAATGTTGGGAATTAAAGATTAACCCTGTGCTACTGAGCTGCCTGCTAGATTTTGCATCAGATCAGACAGCCTTTTAAATAATGTAGAAGTGTTGTTATAGTTAAAATATGTTTATATCTGCAAAGTTCTGTGAAGTGGTATATAAGCCAAGTCTACGCGCTGTTGCTATTGACTATATGATGCAATATGAAAGAAAAACAAATTCAGCAGATGATAATAGTTATCCAATGAACCCTGATGTGGACTGTGCTTTGAATTCTCCGTGCTTCAGTTGACTTTGTGACACTGATATCCTACCTTGATTATTTTTATAAATAACACAAGGCATAGATAGCATAGAACAGTGGTTCCCAACCTTTTTTTCGCCCCGCACCCCTAAAGAAATTTCACTCGAACCTCGCACCCCCTGAAATTTAGACTTTAGGAACTACTGAACGCGTTAAATATATGGTAGGATTGAATCTTTTCAGCTATGTATGTGACGGCCACTAAATAACGATACTTAACTCTAAAATGAAAACAAAGTTAATCCATTGCATAATAAATAAAAATGCCAACATATAGCCAATATCCTATTATTTACCTGGACTTTTCTCGCACCCCCTGGAATATCGTCTTGCACCCCAGGTTGGGAACCCCTGGCATAGAATAACAAGAGTTGGAAGGGACCTTGGAGGTCATCTAGTCCAACCCCCTGCTCGAGCAGGGGAGTCTATTCCAAATATTCGCCTCTACCCTAGGACTGAACACATAGCCTCCTGATCGTGAGGCGAGAGCTCCACCTCTAGGCCACCAGAGCTGCAGTGAACATATCCAACATCTTCCTCCTCTTATTTTCCCCACAATAACTCTGTGAAGTGGACTGAGCTGAGAGGGAGTGATTGGCCCAAAGTCACCCAGGTGGCTTTCATGTCTAAGACAGGACTAGAACTCACCATCTCCTAGTTGATTGGCCCAAAGTCAGCTTTTTTTCCCCTAAGGCGGGACTACAACTTACCAACTCCTGGTTATTGGTCCCAAATCACCTCAGCTTTTATGGCTGAGGCAGGATTTGATGTGATTTTGTTTATCATTTATATCAGGGTGTCAACCTTGGCAACTTTAAGACTTGTGGACTTCAACTCCCAGAATTCCTCAGCCAGCTATGCTGGCTGAGGAATTCTGGGAGTTGAAGTCCACAAGTCTTAAAGTTGCCAAGGTTGACACCCTAATTTATATACTGGTTGAAGGGCTGAAATAAAAGGGCTGAAATAGGAACAGCTTCATTGTATGCATTTCTATCAGAATATGTCATGTTTGCTCCCCAGGTTTTTGCCTTTCTCACTGGCAAATTACTGCAATTATGGACAGACAGGCCCTCGCTACATCCCATTTACCTTCATGAGCCCAAATATGACGCTGGAGATCCGATCCGTTCTTCATGAAATAAAAATTGCAATAAGGGCATTTCACAGCTCGTTTTCCGATAAGTCCTTTGAGCTGAACTCTCCTGCCAACAATCTTGGAAATCGTGTGCATAGACACCTCTGAGAATGAGAGGGGAGGTGGAGTTGGGGAAGGAAAGAAAAAAGCAGAAAAGGGGAAGGAAAAAAAAAAAGAAGGTAAGCACTTGCCATTAGGGAAGATGCTTTCAGAAACCAATAAAATATAGATTGTTTTGACTGCTGCTTGTTGAATCTTTTCAGGAGTTTTCCTTTTCGTGGGTTTTGTTTTCCCCAGGTAAGATCTGAACTTGAAAGAAAGAGCCTCATTAATGGAGGTTTTTTTTCTTCCCAGCATTGGTCAATCCATTTGTGTATTATGCTGTTTTCTCTACTCTTTGAGCGACAAATTAGAGACTGGTTGGGCTGTTGGTGCAGAAATTGGCTTTTTTTGTCTCTCTCTCTCTCTGTGTTCTCTCGCAGGAAGCCTTCTCAAACAGTAAACACCTAAGCAAGGGCAGCTTCACTAACCAAATATTTATGAGCTTTAATAGTCTCCGAGAGCTGCTAACATTTGCTCAAGGTTTCACCCAGGATTTCCGGAAGGGATGGGAATTCTAAATAAATACCTTGTTAACAACTGCAAAAGGCCTAAAAACCCAGATGGGATGGTATAATTGCCAGAAAAAGAAGGATGCATTATTCCGACTCAGTGAGGGAGAATAACCAAACGTAAGCACGTGCCCTACCTTGACAAGGACGCATATACAGGTAGTCCTCCAGTTACAACTATAATGGAGCTTGGCCAGGCGTGGGATTCAAATTAGTTTACCACCGGCTTGGTGGGTGTGGCTTGGTGGGCATGCTTTCTGCGTGCACAGAGTCTTTCCTACTGACCTTCTCCTGCACTCCTGCGTTCTCCCTGTGTCTTCAACAGCTGACGCGCGGCAATCCGCTGTGCCGCACAATGCAGCTGAGTGTCAAAAGTAGGAAATAATGGAGCCGGGGTAGGTGGATGGACCCAGCAGCTGATAGTCGGAGTGAACCAGTTCGCTCCCAGATGATTTTGGGTGCTACCGGTTCGGCTGAACCGGGCCGAACCAGTAGAATCCCACCCCTTATGGTTGAAAGTCGTGATAGTCATAATCGGGTCGCCCATTATGTTTTGTGGCAATTGTCAAGTCAACAGCATGGGCGTTAAGCTAACCAATGCCAAAAACTGGAAGGAAATGCTGGGTTTTTGGCAAAACCATTGTAAAATCCAGTTACATGACCATGGGATGCTGCAAACAGCCATAACTGCAAGGCTGGTTGTTAGGTATGTGTGATCTGGGGGTGGGAAAGGGCAGCCATCGGAGCTCGGTATCAACACTTTGAACATAGGTCGTAAGGAGCTTTTCTGGGGTCTGTTGCTAAGCAACCCATCGTAAGTCGAGAATTACCTTTACAAGTAGTCCTTGACTACGAACACAACTCAGCCCAAAATTTCTGTAGCTAGTAAGAAAGCGGTTAAGTGAGTTTTGTCCCTGTCAGCCTCCCAGAATTCTTCCTGACATCTTTGACTGCTTGGCTCTTGTCGGCTGCCATGGAAATGGGGGGAGGGATAATTGGGCCTCATGGGGGGAAGGGTGCTGGAGATTGAAGTTGTGTGAATTGTAAAAGCTGGGATGCTTTTTTGCTTACTGCGCAAATGCAGCCACTTGTCTTTTCTCGGCCAAGGTCAACCGCCTCGGCATACCAGGTGTATGAGACGCCACCTGAAGATGTAACCCACGTGACATTACACACACCTCAGATTGGATGTCCAGTTTGGGGGTGGGGACTTGGGATAACTTTCTATATGTAATTTCCATGCCTTTTGCCTCAGATCTTGTTTTTCCTTTGTTGCTATCACTTCAGTAAAATTACTTTGCTCTATAAAAATGCCGTCTAAGGATTATTTCTTGGATTTTGAATGAAGGCTCATCTGATAGTCCCTTTTTATGACCTTTCTTGTCAAAGTTGCTAACTGAATCACTGCAATTGTTATTAACACCATCATTACGTGAATCTGGCTTCCCCACTGACTGACTTTGCTTGTCACATGGTCACAAAAGGGGATTACATGACCCCGGGACACTGTAAGCATCACAAATATGAACCAGTGGTCAAGCCTCTGAATTCATGTGACTGTGGGGATGCTGCAATGGTCACTGTAAGTGTGAACAATGGTCATAAAACATTTTTTCAATTCCACTGTAACTTCAAACAGTCACTAAATGAATGGTTGTAAGTCAAGGACTGCCTGTTCAATCATAGGGAGTTCATACAAGGGACGCAAATTCCCACAACGATTTGAAGTCACTTTTTCCAGCATCACTGTCAACTCATAAAACATTCCTATGCCTGTTTTAGTAGTTGCCATAAAAAAGAAAGTGGGGGGAGTAAGAAAATCTGGAAGAGCAGTGTAGCAGTTTGAAAGCGGAAGTACATTCCAACTCTTATCTTTAAAAGATTATAACTAAAGTACCAGAGGTTTTGCCTGCGAATATATTTAATTGGAGAACGTGAATGATGACACCCAGTCCTTGAACGTGCTCAATTGGAGAATCTGGTTTGTGAGACACCCAGGGGGGAGGGGGAAACAGATTAACAGATAATCAGGGTTGGAAGGGACCTTGTAGGTCATCTAGTCCAACCCCCGCCCAAGCGGGAGACCCTACACCATTTCTGACAAATGGCAGTCCAAACTCTTCTTGAAGGTCTCAAGTGATGGCGCTCCCACAATTTTCGAGGGCAACTTCTGTTCCATTGGTTGATTGTTCTCACTCAAACAGGCTCACAGGTGACTGTAAATTACGTATGCCAAAGTTGGCTTCATACAGGGCAGTGCCAGTATGTCGCCTCAATTAAATCCTTTGAAGTTTGGCTCAAGAATCATGATTTAATTAGGGCAATTGCTGGAATCCTGACAGCAAGCCAACTCTGGCATACGTAATTTACAGTCACCTATATCGGGATGATGGCCCATCATGCTGCCCAGTCATTGTTACTCTGTAGGATCAGTAAATGAATGGTTATAAGTTGAGGACTACTATATGTCTTTGGATGCCATACGGACCTGGTTACAACTACTTGAAACAAAAATAATTTCCAGGTTGACTTGCATCCTAAACTCTTATGTCACCCTTTCAAGCAGACCGAGGAGTGGACCCCCAGTGACTTTTGATGGATTCAAACACTGACCAATTGAAAGACTCTCTTCTCACTTTGCAGACCGCTCTTCGGGTCATTGGCTATACGAGAGAGAGAGAGAGAGAAAAGAGAGTCCCACCCACAAGAAAATTCTCTGAAACAGCTTGAGAAGTGAGAAAGGAGATGATGTGTGTTCACACACCCACTTTCCCTCTGCAGACAGAAGCTGGCAAGTCACAATTTCCTTCCCCCTCTGCTAATGCCTCCAAAAATCTATTCAATTGTTTGCTGGAAACCAGAAGCCCTTTAAACAGCCTGGCAGATGGGAGACGGGAAGGCTATAGAACTGTGATGGCGAACCTATAGCATGCGTGACACAGGCGGCACACAGAGCCATTTGTGCCGACACGAGAGTTGCAGGCAAACTTATCTCACTGCGCATGTGTGCGCCTCACAACTGATTTTTGGCTGGTTTGAGGCCTTTTTCCGCCTCCCAAAGGCTTGAGGAAGACTTCTGCAGGCTTCTACAAGCTTTGTAGGCCGAATTCTAGCCCCGTTTTGTCACTTCCTGTTTTTCCAAAAAAAAACGGAAGTGATGAAACGGGGCTAGATTTCGGCCTACAAACCTTGTAGAAGCCTGCAGAAGCCTTCCTCAAGCCTTTGGGAGGCTGAAAAGCAGCTGTGAGGTGCAGTGCAGGTAAGGGGGTGGCGGTGGGTGGGTGTGGGGATTGCGCACGCATGTGTAGGGGATGTGGGGGGGCACACATTGCCTTCTGGGTGCTGGCACGTGAGTGTGAGCTGCGAGCATGCAAGCACACACACAATTTTTGGCACAGGAGCCCAAAAAGGTTAGCCACCACTGTTATAGAAGCACTTAGGAGCAGTGGTGGGATTCAAACCGGCGTAACAACTGGTTCGGCATGCGTAGCGTTTCAAAACCACCCATTTTCAGCTCTAAAAGTTATCTTTTGTTGTAGCCCCGGTGAGTAAGAACAGCTAACACCCGGCAATCCGCTGTGCTGGGCTGAAAAATACAGAAATATAGGACAGACTAGGGCCGAGGTGGGTTGGGGGGACAACTAATCGCTGGAACTACCAGTTCGCCCAAACCAGTCCGTACCGGCCGACCCACCCCAGCTTAGGAGCCCTTGTTAACTACTTGTATGCTCCACATCTTCAATTTTAGAAGAAAGATTTGCCTCCACCATTTCAGCCTGGCAAATTACTATTCATAGTATAGGTGCTGGGACACGAAATAATTTGATCACCCAAATGATTTCTTTTTTTAAAAAAAAATATCTTCTTCATGATGATAATGACAATAATAGCAGCAACAATGAAAGCCTAATAGCAAGAAGGCATAATATAAAAGCAGAATGTTATTCAGCTGGCGCTTTGCCTCCACGATTACATTGCATTCAGACCCATCAGTGTGGCTTATCTTACCTGGATGGTTTGTCTTTATATGAGCTTTTATAAGTCGGTCTTCAGAAAATGATTTCTCACACACAGGGCAGGAATAACTCTTTTTGTCCTTTAAAGGAAAGAAAAGAGAAAAGAAGACGGTATCGGTTCACTGAACTGTTTGCTAAACTCATTACACAATGAATAATGTCTGGCTTCCAACAAAATAAGGCTCAAAGGTGGATTTTAGTTGGCGGATGAAAAGACAAAACAGTTATCATTATCACAATGAGCCACATGGAAAGGATTTTAAAAAAAAAGACTTGTAAGCACACGGGTAATTTCCAAATAATTCAGAGCTTTGGTTTAGACTGGAGCAATCTTGGCAACTTGAAAGATCTGCGGACTTCAATTCCACAGGTTGGTCCACAGATCTTGAAATTGTCCTGGTTGGATGCCCCAGCTTTAGATCGATAAAGGAGGGAGGAAGGAAGAAATAGAAATTAGACTTCTATACCACTTCACTGTGCTTTACAGCCCTTTCTAAGCAGTTTAGAGAGTCAGCATATTGCCCTCAACAATCTGAGTCCCCATTTTACTCACCTTGGAAAAATGGAAGGCTGAGTCTATCTTGAGCTGGTCAGGATTGAACTGCTAGCACTGGGCAGAATTTGCCTGCAATACTGCAATCTAACCATTACACCACGAGGGAGGGCGGGAGGGAAGGAGGGAGGGAGGGAAGGAAGGAAGGTAGGTAGGTAGGTCTTTTATTTCTATGTCAAGCATGGCTGGAAATTTTGGGAGTTCAACATCATGTTGTGAGCGACAATTTGTTTACCGATACTGTACAGACATATTACAAACCAGTTCTCACAAAGGACAGATGCAGTCTGGCAGACCAATCTCCTTGAATTTAACAGATCATGGGATTCAAAATTAAAACTGGCTTTAGAAATGGCAGGTTTTAAGAAGACTGACACTACCTCTGCTAGACTGAAATTGCTTTCTTCCGCAAATGTTATGTGTAAATGATGTTTGGGACCATTTTATCCCACGTAGGGAAAACGAAAAACTAAATGAGAATGGATTCCAATCCCCTTAACTATTATTTCTATCAATGTTTGAATATCTGCTCTATGGGAATTGAAATCAGAAAATAAATACGCAGAACTTTAAGTACATTATCATTCCAAAGCTAATAATTTTGAAGCCAAGTTGATGAGTTGGAGGCTCTAATTCAATTCTAAACATATGCAGCCAGCTCCATAAAGGCTCCTGGGATCTTTTACAGCGTGGAAGAGACAGACTGTTCCACTTCTAACGAATGCCAAGATTTGCTTCCTGGAAAAAGCCAAATGCTACATGAGACTCAGAGATAAAAATTAGATTTTCTTGCAGTCAGAGCGGTCTGCCAAGAAAAATTCCAGCCGCAAAGAGAAAATCAAAAAATTATCATCGCTATATGTGAGACCTTCACCTTTCCGAAGTAATAAGTACAATATGAACAAGTTTAAAATTTATATCTTGTTGGAATATGTGCTCATTAGAAAACTTTTTTCAGGGCTGAGATTCATCAGGAGGAGCAAATCTCAATGACAACCAATCATTTTTTTTTTAAGTATCTATGGATCTGCAATTCTTCTGTCAAGGAGAGATTAGAATTTGGAATTTGACTTTCAACATCTCCAGGCATTTTGGCTATGACATAAAATATTTAGATATGTTCACTATCAAAAAATGTCAATATTATAAGGGGAAAAAAGCATAATATGAACGCATTTTCTAGTATGAATAGAACATATAGAATATAACATCATAAGACTAGAAGGCGCCTCAGGGGTCTTCTAGTCCAACCACCTGCTCAAGGCAGGAGACCGTATAACATCCAGATCAAATTGTCTATTTTCGAAAAACTTCAGTGATGGAGCAACTAAAATCCCAGAAGGCAAGCTATTTCACTGATTAATTGTTCTCACTGTCAGAAAATTCCTCATTTCTAGATTGGATGTCTTTTTAAGAAGCTTCCACTTGTTATTTCTTGTCCTGCTCTCTGGGGCTTTGGAGAATAAGTCAATATCTCTTCTCTGTGACAGCCCTTCAAGTACCAGAAGACAGTTATCATATCCCCTCTAAACCTTCTCTTCAACAGACTAGACATGCCCAATTCCTGCAAGTTCTTCGTATGTTTTAGCCTCCGGTCCCCTAATCACCTTTGTTGTTCTTCACTGTGCTCTTTCTAGCGTCTCAACATCTTTTTTTTGCAACATGGCGATCAGAACTGTATGTTCTGTGTGGCCTCACTAGTGTGATATAAAGCAATGCTAACTTCTCATGATAGCAATAGCAGTAGCCCTTAGGCTTATATACCGCTTTATAGTGCTTTGCAACCCTCTCTAAGTGGTTTACAGAGTCGGCATATTGTCCCTCAACAATCTGGGTCCTCATTTTACCCACCTCGGAAGGATCGAAGGCTGAGTCAACCTTGAGCCTGGTGGGATTCGATCTGCCAAATTACAGGCAGCCAGCAATCAGCAGAAGTAGCTTGCAGTACTGCACTCTAACCACTGCGCCACCGAGGCTCTTTATTTATGATATTTATGCTACACACACACACACACATAATAATAATAATAAAGATAAATATTTATGATATTTAAGACTGCATCAACAAAGTGCCAAAATCAAGTTAACTCTTCTAAAACTCCTTTCTTTGGAGTTTAGCACGTTCTATGAAGCCAAACTGTCTGGGACATTTTATGGCAGAAATTCTCCCGGGATGTCATACATTCTGGAAAGTGGTTGCAACATCCTAGGAATAAATGAATGACCTAGACCAGGGGTCCCCAACCACCGGTCCGCGGACCGGTACCGTCCGTGGAACAAGTCCTACCGGGCGCTGGCTTGCCAGGCGCCGCCATCTTGTTTTGATGAAAAGTGCTTCTGGTGAGCTTTTCCAGGTAGAAAGCTCACCGGAAGCACTTTTTCATCAAAACAAGATGTCGGCGCCCAGCTGATGTCGGTACCGGGCCGCGCCATAAAAAAGGTTGGGGATACCGGGCCGCGGCGTAAAAAAGGTTGGGGATCGCTGACCTAGACCATTCAAGTCTGATTTCAGGCCTGATTTCAGCACACAGAGAGCATCAATCATACTGATGTGTTAATGTAACTCTCATCTATGGAGATTCTCAGTCATCCATGTCATGGTTGTCCCAAAGATGCTTTTTTCAAGAGGCAACTGGACTTACTTGTTTTTCTTTGAAGATGTGTCGCTTCTCCTCCAAGAAGCTTCTTCAGTTCTGGGCCAATGTGACTCTCCTAGACTTGTTGGATCTCTTGATGCAAGAGGGTCCAACCTTGGCAACTTTATGACCTGTGGACTTCAATACCCAGAATTCCCCAGCCAGCCATGGGGAGATAACTCTTTTCTGGGACTTGAAGTCCATTAGTCTAAAACTTGCCAAGGTTGGATACTTCTGTTTTAGTAGCTTTTTGATATTATCAGTCGACATGCTGGGACTTTTTTTGGGGGGTGGGGGAGAAAAGTGCAGAAAGAGCCATCTGCTACAAGTTAGATGATAGCAGAAGTAAGTACCAACCCACTATAGCACAGCAACGAAGTGGGGCTAGGATAAGTAGACCGGAGTCTCAGCCCTGCGGCAACCCAAAGTTATTGCCACATAGCCTTTGTGTGAAATGTTCATTTTCTGTCAAAATTAAATTGACATGTAGTAGCTCTCTAAGCACAGTTACTTATAGGTAGTTTTTGATTTACGGCCGGTTGTTGACCGACCTTTCAAAGTTACAGCAGACCTCCCCGAGGGTACTTATGACCCAGTTTCAAAGTTCCAATGGCCTCATTCCCTGCCATGGTCACGTCACAATATTCTGGGGGCCTGCATTTACAACTGGCAGTCCTGTGATGACCCGCGGGGTGGCACAAAAGTAACACAGTCAAATAATCAATAGGAGTCCTTTTATTATCGCCAGCTTTGCTCCCAATGGCCACGTTACCTTCTGGCTGGAGAAAAACTCTCCCAGGAACAGCCTTTGACTGCAGAAAATTAAGTCCAAAACATGGTCAACAAAAACTGTAACTTAAAGTCCAAAGAAACCAAACTGAAGTAATTAGTTTGGCAGGACAGAAGCAAGAATGTCAGACGTGCCAGGAACATAGATAAGCAAAGACAACACAGGATAAAGCCACATTTGCTCCCAACAGCCTGGCACGCAGTCTGCCTTTCTTATCAACTGTCTTCCCAGCTGTAGCTAATTAAGGGAATCAGGGCCCTTTCCTCCCCCATAAGCCACACAACCCATCTTGCTCTCTTCTCCGTTTCTCCCCAGGTGCCTTAGGATGAAGAGCGGGGGTGGGCCTGGTTCTTCCTCTGAATTCCCTCTCCCTTGTTCTATCTCTCCTCTGCTCTGTCCAGCCGGACTTTGCCCTTCCCCGGCTTCCTCCATAGCCAATGGAGCCACATTCCCATTCCCTGTCAGCTGTCCAGCTTCCTCCTCGTATTCAGACTCTGACAGGGGCATGACAAGTCCACACTCATGTGACTGTGGTTTACCATGTTTTTACTGAAAACCAGCATTTTGGGGCAAAGCAAGCCCATAGCCAACAATTGGTTCGCTTAATGACTACTGCAAAAGGTCATAAAACCAAGTTGTTCATGTGGGTGACACACTTCATGACTTACAGCAGGGGTCTTCAAACTTGACAGCTTTAAGACTTGTGGACTTCAACTCCCAGAATTCCTCCTCCAGTCAGGTTAGCTTAGGAATTCAGTGAGTTGGAAGTCCACAAGTCTTAAACTTGCTAAGTTTGAAGGCCCTTAACTTATAGCCATAATGGACAGACACCATGATGGTCCTGAGGACCATCTGTATTGTACTTTATTTAAAAAAACAAAACAAGAGAGGTAGAAAGAGAGGTAGAAAGTGAGTAGCATCCAATTTGGGCAAAAGGTAACTGGAAGTTTTACCTAGATTTTTCTCTTGTTTTTCCTCAGGCATCTCTTGAAAACCCTGCTACTCAATCAATGAGCTAGGCCCTTAAGCACTGCGGAAGCTGTAGGTACCTTTGCGATAGACACAAACGCACACAGAGCACAGCAGTTTGCAAGAGATCAATTGCTACAAATAAAAACCGAGACCGTGTTGAAAACAAGCCCAGGCTTTCCATGCAAAATGAATTCAGATGAGAATTCTAATTCAGGCTTTTATCATCCTAATAAATACCTGTAAACACTATGGTGCATTTATAGAAAGACTCCCCAATTTGGTCAGAATTTCATGCTGCTTTCTGAAAAACCAACCTGAGGTTTTTCAGAGACACAGCACTTAGAGTAGGAAATTGGCTCTTCTGAATGTTACCATTTTTTTTTTCCAAAGGGATTCAACCTGTTGGAGATATCGGCCAACAGCCGATCTCCTGTCAGTGTAGAAGAGCTCTAGAAACATCAGATGCATCATGCTGACCATTTCTTTTTAAGGGAAAAAAAATACATAAACACAATTAGGCATCAGAGGGCGGGGGGGAGGGAATAGTATTGGTAAATTTTCCTTATGTTCTTCTACAATATAGGCATCAAAAATTTTAACCTGTAAGGAGGCTTACAGTGGCTTAGCTGGTCCTGGCTTCTTTCAGGGTTTTGAAACAGAAGTCAGCCACTTCTGAAATATGACATAACTAAAACACGGTATAGTAAAGTAGATTCAAAGACTCCCAAATTGGCTTTTCTCAGTAATACCTGATAGGTGGAAGGGGACAGAATATTTCCGGCAAATTCCCAGTTGGCTGCCTGGGTTATGACAATTCTACGTTTCCTCACTTTTTATATATGGTCAAGAGAGAACCAACCTAGGAGAAAAAGTGCAGAGAAGAGCAACCAGGATGATTAGGGGACTGGAGACTAAAACCTACCATGAACGGTTGCAGGAGCTGGGCATGGCTGGTCTAGTGAAGAGAAGGACCAGGGGAGACATGATAGCAGTCTTCCAATATTTGAGGGGCTGCCACAGAGAGGAGGGGGTCAAGCTATTTTCCAAAGCACCTGAAGGTCAGACAAGGAATAATGGATGGAAACTGAACAAGGAAAGATTTAACCTGGAAATAAGGAGAAACTTTCTGATAGTGAGAACAATCAACCAATGGAACAGCTTGTCCTTGGAAGTTGTGGGAGCGCCATCACTTGAGACGTTCAAGAAGAGATTGGACTGCCATTTGTCAGAAATGGTGTAGGGTCTCCTGCTTGGGGAGGGGGTTGGACTAGATGACCTACAAAGTCCCTTCCAACTCTGATTATCTGTTATCTTATCTATTTTTTTGACAACGAGAACGATTAATCAATGGAACGGCTTGTCTCTGGAAGTTGTGGGTGCTCCAACACTGGAGGGTTTTAAGAAGAGGTTGAATAGCCATTTGATCCGGGTGATATGAGATCTCCTGCCTTGAAAAGGGGGTGGGACTAGAAGACCTCTGAGGCAGTGGTTGGATTCAACCGGTGTAACAACCGGTTTGGTAAGTGCGCGTTGTGCCAATCGTATGCTTTACGCATGCGCGCGCAGTGTTTGGTAACCACCCATTTTCAGCTCTAAAACTTATCTTCTGCTGTAGCACCAGTAAGTAAAACAGCGGAGGCACGGCAATCTTCTGTGCCACACAAATCAATGCAAATCACGGAAATATAGGACAGACTAGGGCAGGGGCGGGTGGGCGGGGCCAACTAATCGGTGGAACTACCGGTTTCCCTGAACCGGTCCGAACCGGCTGAATCCCACCCCTGCTCTGAGGTCCCTTCCAGCCCTATGATTGTATGTTCTATGCAACAAAAGGATTTCTTGTTGCATTTTCCCATGGCTCTCACTTCTCCTTCCCTGATTATATCTGCAAACAAAGAGCACAAGCAAATTTGTCCCAGCCACCTTCCTCTCTACATAAATCCTGTACAAGACTCATGTGCAAGGAAGCTGCCAAGTCAAGTAAAAAACATCATTTTTCAGGCCTTCTGCTGTCCATGGGCTTACTGAGACTTTGGCCAATGTATCAAGGAGAGAAGATGAAAAGATAATTAAGGCCGAAGGCAAGGGGGAGGACTTTGATAAGCACCACTGAAGGGCATATGGCTGGTGTGCCAAAGGATTTAGTCAAGGATGCTGGGACATGGCCGGAGGCACTCTTGCTCCTAGATAAGGCCAGGCAATTAGCAGTCCATGGAGGCAATTTTATATACAGTTCTTCTTTCTTAGAAAAGTAAGGAGAGGAAGGTTATATGTATTGCTGAATAAATTCACCTCAACTCAATTGAGGAAGGAAGGAAGGAAGGAGAAAGATAGAACGAAAAGGAAGGAAGGAAGGAAGGAAGGAAGGAAGGAAGGAAGGAAGGAAGGAAGGAAGGAAGGAAGGAAGGAAGGAAGGAAGGAGAGAAGGAAGGAAGATGTATGTAAGGAAGGAAAGAAGGAAAGAAGGAAGGAAAGAAAGACAGAAAGAAAGAAGAAAAAGTATGTAAGTAAGAAAGTAAATAAGGAAGGAAGGAAGGAAGGAAGGAAGGAAGGAAGGAAGGAAGGAAGGAAGGAAGGAAGGAAGGAAGGAGAATGATAGAAAAGAAAGGAAAGAAGAAAGGAAGGAAGGAAATTTTCATAATCTTTCAATATTTTTGTCCAATTTAATGTGTATAACTGAAATGTTATTTCCATACAGGCATGCCACCTAGTGTAAAAATCATTAAGGAATGAAATTATTAACAGGAAAGTAAGTAAGTAAGTAAGTAAGTAAGGAAGGAAGGAAGGAAGGAAGGAGGGAAGGAGACAAGGAAGGAAGATGTATGTAAGGAAGGAAAGAAGGAAAGAAGAAAAAGAGGTATGTAAGGAAGGAAGGAAAAATATAAAAAGAAAAGGAAGGAAGGAAACAAGGAAGGAAAGAAAAACAGAAAGAAAGAAGGAAGAAAAAGTATGTAAGTAAGAAAGTAAAGAAGGAAGGAAGGAAGGAAGGAAGGAAGGAAGGAAGGAAGGAAGGAAGGAAGGAAGGAAGGAAGGAAGGAAGGAAGGAAGGAGAACAATAGAAAAGAAAGGAAAGAAGGAAGGAAATTTTCATAATCTTTCAATATTTTTGTCCAATTTAATGTGTATAACTGAAATGTTATTTCCATACAGGCATGCCACCTAGTGTAAAAATCATTAAGGAATGAAATTATTAACAGTAAGGAAAGTAAGGAAGGAAGGAATGACGGAAGGAAATTTTCATAATCTTTCAATATTTTTGTCCAATTTAATGTGTATAAGTGAGATGTTATTTCCATACAGGCATGCCACCTAGTGTAAAAATCATTAAGGAATGAAATTATTAACAGTAAGGAAAGAAAGAAAGAAAGAAAGAAAGAAAGAAAGAAAGAAAGAAAGAAAGAAAGAAAGAAAGAAAGAAAGAAAGGAAGGAAGGAAGGAAGGAAGGAAGGAAGGAAGGAAGGAAGGAAGGAAGGAAGGAAGGAAGGAGAACGATAGAAAAGAAAGGAAGGAAGGAAGGAGAACGATAGAAAAGAAAGGAAGGAAGGAAGGAAGGAAGGAAGGAAGGAAGGAAGGAAGGAAGGAAGGAAATTTTCATAATCTTTCAATATTTTTGTCCGATTTAATGTGCTTTACTGAGATGTTATTTCCATACAGGCATGCCACCTAGTGTAAAAATCATTAAGGAATGAAATTATTAACAGTAAGGAGCTTTTCCCATAAGCTGTACTTGTTTTGATGCGTCAATGGTCAAGCCAAGAAATGTTCCCCAGGTTCTGGGTTCTCTTGATTACTTATGCAAAATGAGCCCAAAATTAAGTTATGCAGAATAATCCAAATGCAACCAATTCATCCAGACATAAAATGCCTAGTATTTAGTTAGGGAACTCAGTCAGAGGTTGTCGTGCTCCAATGGCACACAACTTTCCCCCCCCCTCTTTATTTAACCAATCAATCAACATAGTCTCCAAATGCAGACTTTCCCACACCTGAACTGAAAAACAAATAAGGTAGTATAGTACTATTTAGCTGGAGACGTTTAGAAAGCTGATAACAGCTATTTATAGAGCAAATGCCAAAAATTATAAATAATGGTAGAATTTCCATTTGAGCTTCACCCTGCAGAAAATGTGGCAAATTTTGTTTTAAATCCCCTTTTTGTTAATTGATTTTTTAACATTGCTTACATCTTTCAAATTTTATATAGTTTTTATGTTTTTACTATTTTATTTGGACATCACCCAGAATCCCCCTAGGGAGAAGATGGGTACAGGTAGTCCTTTACTTATGACAATGGAGCCCAAACTTTGTGTTTCTAAGTGAGACAGTTGTTTAGTGAGTTTTGCCTCATTTTATAACCATTGTTGCCACAGTTGTTAAGTGAACACTGCAGTTGTTAATAACATGAATCTGGCTTCCTCATCAACTTTGCTTGCCAGAAGGTCACAAAAGAGGATCACATGACCCCTGGACATCGCAACCGTCATAAGTATGAGTCAGTTGCCAAGTGTCAATTTTGATCATGTGACCCTCAAGGTTGTAACTGTGAAAAATGGCTGTCAGTCACTTTTTTCCAATGCTGTGGTAACTTTGAACGGTCACTCAACGAACTGTTGAAAGTCAAGGACTGCCTGTCATGCCCGTCAGAGTCTGAATTTGAGGAGGAAGCCAGACAGCTGACAGGAAATGGGTGTGTGGCTCCGTTGGCAGTGGAGGAAACTGGGGAAGGGCAAAGTCCGGCTGGGTAGATCAGGGGAGAGGGAGAACAAGGGAGAGGGAGTTCAGAAGAAGAACCAGGCCCAACCCCCTTCATCCTAGGGCACACAGGGAGGAACGGAGAAGAGAACAATGTAGGTTGTGTGGCTTAGGGGGAGGAAAAGGCCCTGATTCCCTTCATTAGCCACAGTTGGGAAGACAATTTATAAGAAAGGCAGAATGTGTGTGGCACCTGCTGGGAACAAAAGTGACTTTATCTTGTGTTGACTTTGCTTATCTGTGTTCCTGGCATCTTCCCAAACGTGTGAGTTTTGCTGTGCCTTCATGTCTGGAATTCTTGTTCCTGCCTTGCCAAACTAATTACTTCTGCTTGGTTTCTTTGGACTTTAAGTTACAGTTTGTGTTGACCATGTTTTGGACTTGATTCTCTGCAGCCAAAGGCTGTTCCTGGGAGAATTTTTCTCCAGCCAGAAG